>NC_041340.1:14029167-14341042 GCF_004354835.1 Perca flavescens
TTTTCTAAGGAGCTTGTTCTCTGTCTCAATTTAGAGTTCAGTAGTACAGCAGCTGCTTACTTCCATTGTGCTGAGTACAGCCATACCACTAAGCCTGCCTATTCAAAGGACCATGTAGTTGTGCTATCCAATATAGGGGCTGCTGTGATGCAGGCAGGTAGTCTTATTTCCAGTGCTTCAGCTTTGTAATGCACAATTAATGAGCCATCTCACACAGGTTAAACAAGGCCTTTTAAATACTGAGGAACTTTCAAGAGCACTCTTATTTGGAGTCTTTTGTCATGCTAGACTGACCACCCAGAGGTTGAAATTTCATAGGTTTTCTATTTGGGGCTGCTGTGTAATGCATCTTTATTGGAAGTCATGATCCAAAGTTTTACAGTACTCTGTTGGGAAGGTTTTGATGAATCATATTTGACTATTGAGGGTGGTCATCTCACAGCAAGACGGTCATACAACTCAACCAACTCAAGCGTTTTTGTGTTTGAGTTTGCATGCTCTCCACTGCTCTTTCTGTCTGTGTAGGTTTCAACAAGCCAAAGACTGCAGAATGTAGGTTAGGTAAATTGGAGACAATGAAATTGCCTGTAGATCTGAATGTGAGTGTGTGGTTGCCTGTTTGTAGCCCTGTGATATACGTGTGACCTCTCACACTGCCTCTTGCCCAGTGTATACGGGAATAAGCTCCATCCACCTATGACCCTGAACAGGAGCAGTTCAGAGAATGGATGGATGGATGGATGGATGGATGGATGGATAACTGAAGTGAATCAAACAATGCATTGGATCAAACAATGCATGATTTAACATATAGGATCTAGATATGGTTTAAAGGGACATTTTTTCAATGGTTTTTAGCACTTGAGTTTTGGCATTTATAGTCCATTGTTGATCTTACTATCTGTTTGTATCTGCAAAAACATGCATAATGTATATCCTGTATGGATTTGTGTCAGGGAAAAATGATGTATGTATGCTCATGTAAAGGAATAGTGACTGGGAGGAGGTGGGGGTTGAGTCTACAGTGGGAGGTTGTCTTGGACCAAAGGCATCTGTCTGGGAGTGGCTGTAATTGGCTGCAGTGTGGCGTTATCTCATTAATATGGAGCCCAGGGGAAGGAGACAGCCAACTTCCTGCCTCTGTGTTTGGTTGTTTGACTGTATCTCCATTGATGCTAAATGCAGTGCTCCCGGGGCACCCCATGCCTGTTGCCTGCTTCGTTAAAAAACAAGAAAATGAATATTAATCTCATACAGAATGGAAGCTGCAGTAGCAGAAGGGGGTCGTCAGTCTAAAGGCTGTTACCGCTGATTTCTGGGTGTACTTAATAGGGTCTATTTGGAAGGGTCCAATCCTGCAGGAAGGCATACTATATCAATATGCAAAGTGCTGTTGACACTTTATTTCCTTGTCTACAGGGGATCATGGCACACTGTACCCCTAATCAAATCACATGACATGTATGGAAGAAATGACCAACTCTTAATCACTTGGAATGACTTAAACATGCTAGATATAGTTCCATGTTCTAATTCACAGTGGCTACATAAAGAAGTTTTGAAATTGTAAATATATATTTATGGAACCCACTGGCGCAGAGTGAAGTAAATTGACCAAACTGTGTGTGCATGGGAAACCTTGATCTTGGGAAGGCAGTAAATAGTAACCACCACAGTAACATCTTTGACAGCAACCACTGGCTGTTTTCAATTTACTTGACACCAGTAACAGCAAGCAGGAGTGTCAGTTCAGACAGTAGCATCATACACTCAATCTCCTGATGATGAATTTATGAGAAGGACACAGATTAGATTAGAAATATGAGAATCCCTCCAAACACTTTTGAGTCTTTCTGATTTAGCACAGATTCTAGAATAACTGCTGAAAAAACTTCTGACACTGAAAGGAATAGTTGGACATTTTGGGAAATAGGCTTATTCGCTTTCTTAAGTTAGACAAGATACAGAGAACAATACCTCTTATCTGTCTGTTAATTATTAATCCACAGCCAGGAGACTGCTAGCGTGTACCACGGTCTCTATTGGTCTTCTCATGAGTCATCACTTGACAATATTCTGCACTATGCATATTTATTTATTTATTTCTATGTGTCACCTCCTACTGTGCAATATATCATTTATATTCATCCACACCTCATTCATCTGTATATCTGTGTATGTATACTGTCTGTTTATATAAGGTGTTTATAGTGTATATATCACTATTATTATTATTATAACTCTTATTCTATTTTTTTCTTTTTCTTATAATACGTTTTGTATATTTTTCCTATGTCTGTTTAATGTGTATCTGTGTTATTCTGATGTGTGTGAATTTTTCTTTTGAGCTGCTGTAACAAGGGAATTTCCCCAGTTCGGGATAAATAAAGTCTATCTTATCTTATCTTATCTAACTCTTGGAAAGAACATGGATAAGTGTATTTCCCAAATTGTCTAAGTAGTCCTTAAACATCCATTCATCAGGTGTGATTTTGTTTCACACTGTGCAGACCCACTGCTTCTGCACTCCATTTTAAAACTGTACAGTCATTTTTCAGGGCACAATTGTGAAATTCAGCAGTCAGGGTTTTTAGAAGCTGACTCTAACTAATAACTTAATGAAATTTCCTTAGCATTTTTTTTTGTTCAAAGCTAATGATAAACTAAAATACTGTATATGGACAGTATTTGACCATGTACATGGCCTCAAAGGAGATCAGAATGCTTTTTGAGAAAAGTCTAGTGAAACTAGTGAAATAGTGGTACAAAGAAGTAAAACGTCCATGTTGAATATAGTATTGTTACATAATCAACTATAAACACTTCATTAAGGTTGAGTGAAGAGGCTGCCCCAAGCTACTAATATGTCAGTCCCTCCACCAAACTGCTATCTGTTAGCAATGAGCTGATGAATTATTAATTATATAATACTAGAAGTCTCACTAGGGAGCTACCCTGTATCCTCAGAGCAGACAACCGTAAAGGGACGTTCAAGGGCAAAGAAAATAGGTTTCTTTGCCAACTATGTAAAGATAAAGACACTGGAAATACCTATAATTTGTTTAAAACACTGCAATGTGGAAGGCTCCCTACTAGCCCTGCGGTCATATCGGCTCTTTTTCCAGTTGAATTCCGGCAGTATTAATAAAACTTCAATTAACCATCAGGGGTCCATCTTCCGACTCACCTTCATAATCTAGTTTGATGGAAGCAGTTAAACTATCAGCAGAGCCAATTTAAACTTCTCCCACCTTAGTAGTGAGTGCCAGTATCAGATACTTGTAGTTATAACAGTGATACCCTTTCACTGTAAGACAAAGTGTGCAAGGCTGCATCATGTAGTGTCACATTTTCTTAACCCTGTTTCTCTTTAGCTTCCCCAATACTTTGTAGCTCTATAAATACTGCCACAAAATGGACCTGATGTCACACTGGTTAATAGGCTCTAACCCCTGATGGTTGAATTATTTAGGTACTTTGAAGAGAGAAACCTAACAAGCCTCCCTAATTGATAAACCCACACACAAGCACACACACCGCTGTGAAAGGGTGTGTAGATCCCCGGCATTGTAGAGGCCTTTTGGGCCCATTGCCATTCTTCTCCCGGCAAATTGGAGGTTTTTTAATGAGCAGGCCACCCTGTCTCTCAACATTGTCTGCGGCACAGCTATCCACAGCAGGACTTTAGGGTATGAAAGACCTTCTATTATGTTTCCTTAGTAAATGAGATGAACTGCAGTATATTTTCTTTCGGTGCCTGATCCGTTCTCATTTCTAAGTTTCCTCGTAGTTCCTTTTACAAATCACCTACATCAGTAACAACGCTTTGTTAATCTGCATTCATGTGTTTACATTCACAGTTTTCTAAATAAATGTTAAAGTGCAAACGGTCTATTATTAGTTGTTGTTCCTTTATGGCTATAGTTAAATGCAACACACGCAACCTTCTGTTAGTTAATGCAAATGTCCGTTAAGTTCAGCACGTATAGATACTAAATAGATTATATTTCTTTTTTTCTTTAGATTACTCTCTTTTTTTTTACAATCAAAACATGACATAATGAAGGCACTTTCAAATGTCAAGGTAATACAAAATGTAAACCATACTTGTTTCATTGGTGTTTCATTTTTCTTTTCTTTACTTAAGATTTCATTAAACTTCTTTTTTTAACTTTACAAAATTAAACAAATTGCAGTTTGAGAAAAAGTAATCCCCTTGTCCAAGTTGGCTCCCTCGTAGAGGCCTAAATGTGCTGAGCAAAATAATCATCTCATCAATACCGTATCAATTTTGGTTGCCTCAGACATCACACTGTAATTCTACTCCATCGTTTTCCTCTAGGGGTATCTTCAAAACATTTGAAGGACTTTAAGGGCTAGTGACCAGAGAGCAACAATGAGCAGAATGCCATTTGCGAGCTCCATGGTGCGTAGGTAATAACATAACAGCATAATTGCTACACTTTCTTGAAAATAATCTTTAAGTCTTTAAAGGGTCAATTGCTCACAAATATCATACCTGAGCCACAATACAGTGTACACATTGTTGTTTGGGTGTTTGTGATGGCTATATTGGCTTTCATCTGTTCTGTCTGGTTTTCACAAAATAGGAGTCAGATGAGTTTTCAAAGGGCATTTCATGGACTAGGGATTTGTTGTTTTGGTGAATAGAATAAATAAATCTTACAACATGTGCTGCTGTGATCTACACGAGGATAATTTATATCTGTCAATCTTTACTTCACTCATCTATTCATACGGTTCTGTACTTTATAACAACTTAAAGCACTTGAAAAAGTTATTTTATCTGTTGTTTATTAAATTATAACTATGTAATGACTTAAATGTAAAACATAACTATTCCTGACCTGGGCCCATTTTTCCTACTTATCTAACACCATAATCAATTTTGACCCAAATCTCATCAACTGCTTTACTACAGCGACTTGTGTCTAGCTTGCCAGTTCATGCCGCTCCCCTGTACACTCCAACAAGGGCCAATTGCTTTAAGATGTCTATGCTTACTCCTCAGCAGCCATCTGCTTCTGTCTGTTTACACATGCCACTGTGTAAATTGTCACCCATAGTATGAACTGAAAATGTCCTGTTAGAATAAGTGTATCCGCATATGTCAGTATAATTCCAAACAGTCTTCTACACACCTCTTTACAGAATGTCACAATGTACAAGAGCTCACCTGCAAATCATTCATCTATGAACTTATCATCTGCAATACTGTAGATAGGCCTATAAAGCTAAAGTAATTGATAATCATGAGAAAACAATAATAATAAACCTTTTTTTAATAATGCATGGTTTGTAAAATGCTAAAAGCTGTATATATTCTGATAAATTATTATCTGATAATCATATCGTATTAACGATCAAGTCAGACCTTATTGCACAGAGAACATACAGCTGATCATATCAGCACTAAGAGGCCTGAGACCACTCAAAGTTGCTGTTAATTCATTGTTATCATATGTAATGGTCATGTTTTTGTTATAGACAATTAATCGTCATTTTCTGAATGAAAACACTTTCTGTCGATACACGCAAAGAGAAGTGAAGGCGGTCTTGCAGCTGTCAGTTAGTGAAGCAAGGTTAAGGGTGATTTAATGCTCCCTCCATATGCTTAATCATGTAAAACACACAAACATGGGGGTGATTTGTTGGCTGCCAGTCTTCCCCACATCCAGGGTGAGCCAGTGGATAGATCAAGCCCGCTGGATGTTCCACATCCTCTTTGACTTTAAAGCCATTCGTCCAGGCCTGTCTTTGTGTTTTTACTTTCTTATTTTACGGAAATGAAACAAAAAAATCCCAATCTCTTTCATTTGCTAGCAGTTCCAAAACGCCATACATATTTCAGTCAGTTTTAACCAATGCTGGATTTTAAAAAGTTCTCCTGTCAGTGTCAAATTGGACCCACACATGCTTGGTCCTCGTCTGTAAACATTTCAATACAATCATTATCAATCTTCTGTTCATCTAGTATGTGCCCCCTTTTACCTGTAATTCAAGTTATCAGGGAAATACTATATGCAACCCACATTACAGGTCAAACTCCCAGGTTAGGTTACATCACAAGGTGCACCTCAATAGGGAGGAGCAAAAGACAGTGGCTGCATGTACAGAAATGCTTGTATTTTTATGCATTTTCTGTCCTCTTTGGTCAAACCAAATCATATTTAATCAAAGAAGTCATGAATGAATCTAGTTTTAAATTCTAGGTTTATGCCAAGTGTAAATATGTATGAGTTATGCACTCGAAACCCATTGTTGTCCATTTATGTAAAGTGGTGTGAAGAGCCACGTTGAAGAGCCAGGTATATTCAAAACGTATTTTGAGTTAGAGTATGGTCCCATAGTTGGGTCTCTCTCTATCCATCTACATCTACATCCATTTACATGTATGCACAGAATAGAAATACAGGCATATATGGCTGATGGGCAGACTACACTGTAAAGTTAATTAACTAGATGTAATTTCTGACAGAAAAAACATACGCTGTAGTTATGAAAGTTTCTCAGGCTGGGTGTGCATGTTTTTGCTCATGAGAAAAACGCTTCCAGCACAATACATGTACTGGCTGCCATTTCTAATCTCTGAAAAAGCTAGTTTATATATATATAAACTAATGTGTATTATATATATTCATGCACATCTTTATGCCATGATCAATTGTTGAAAATTATCTGTTATATTTAACTGGAAAGTTAAGTATTTATGGATGTTTAAGTCAGGATTTGCAAAGGTTAAACTTTGCAGGTATGTGAGTCGAACAAATATCAAACAAATGAAATGTCAAAGTTGGTACCTGTGAACAAATGAAATGTCAGGGACAATACCTTGGCCCAAGCCCTCCTTCAACTGGCTCATCATCTCCAGGCAGTCATATTTGTAGTCATAAGTGCGCAGACCAAATAGGCTTTCTTTCACTGAGCTGACCTATTTGCACCCTATTATTTGAACTACTGAATGAAAAGTGCCAGTGTCCCTACAATACACCACAGAAAGTTAAGGTCACAAAGTAAAATTCTTTGGTACTTTTCTCCGTCCTTTGGCTCCTGACTCTGCTTTCTCCTATTTCCTTTGCCTGGCACAGAGCCTTGATTTCTCCCACTGTGGACATTCTCCCATGCACCAACTCTGACTATCAAAACAACAGTCATTAGGCAAATTTGCTTTGGTGCAGGATTACGTTAATTATCATGGAATTATCACTTCATTAAAGCAGGCAGAGATAAATTATCTCTGATGAAACGAATGCAAAATGAGGAAATAATGATCAGGCAAAAAAAAGAGAAAAAGAAAAAAATTAAGAGACTACTCGTCGTAGGAAATCAAGTCATTGTGTTCCAGAGACTTGGTCCCTGAGAGGCATTGCAGCACAATGCAACATGACAGAGCAAGTGGGTTGAGGAGTGAGGACCACCCACCCTTTTACCCAATGCAGTGCAATCTTCCTCCCCAAGCCTCAATAGAGCCTGTTCTTTTCCTAGCAAATTGCAAGTATCATTAATCATGCGAAATACCATTTTTAATGAATGCCTGCATCAGCCCGCTAAGAGTCTTTGTTTCATCGCAAAAATCTGTGGCGCTGCAGCAGTGGAATTTTTATAACTGTACTGATGATTTTTTTTATTTTGTGGTGACAAGCTTTGCTGCTTTATTTGAAAGTGGATATACATGAAAGGGGGAGAGAGATGGGGGATGACATGCAGCAAAGAGCAGCAGGTTGGATTCAAACCCTGCGCTGCCTCAGAACTCAGCCGACTTGGGTCAAATGCATCTTGCTGGATGAGCTAGAGGCCACCCCAGTGTGGTCAGTTTTAAAGCTATAGTGCATAGATTCTGTCACCCCCCATGAGGAATTCTAAGTAATGACAACACGACTGTTGTTGCATCCACATGATACAAGCCTTCCGTAATTGCGCACGCGCCTCCACCCCTCCTCCACGCAGTTGCTAGTAGCCAAGGAGGACACAGAGGATTTAAAAAACATGTTATACTCTTCAGAAGACGTAATTATCTTCACTCGAGTTTCTGCGCACACCATATTCTAAACACAGCCATGCTGAGAAATACAGAGAGAGTTGTGTGGAGCGGATAGTCTTAATTAGCTTTGTATCAACTCATTTGGCAATGGTTTTAATGTAACTAGGGTTGGGCATCGTTTGGAATTTAACAATTCCGATTCCAATTCCGATTCTTCCTTTCGATTCCGGTTCTTATCGATTCTCGAATCTCGATTATCGATTCTTTGAGGGGTGGAATTGAAACTGGTCACATGCCTATTTTCAAAAATAAGAGGAAAGTTTTATTTTGATTCAATGGTGGTTTGCAGTTTTACAGGGCTTTTTCAACGTAAAATAAAGCCACACTAGAGCGCCACTTACTTTGCTCCAAGGCTGCAACACAACAAGCACCTGGCCGCTTCGTAAACCAAAACTTGCGCATATTAAATTGGGAAGCAATGATTGGATTTGAAACCAAATCCTCTAAACGATTCCAAATGATTCCAATAAATAAACAATTCTACTGGAATCATAATTTTTGAAACGATTCCAAGTAGGAATGCCCAATCCTAAATGTAACTGACATCCATTAATATCAAAAACGTTACGCAGTAAAGCTTTAACATTGAATTAATCATTGAGAGACCCTTGTTTTCCACATTGCAAGAGAGGACTATGGGAAACATAAATTCAAAGCATTGATATTGCAATGTTAAAAACCTATTTCTTGCTTGATTTAATGGAAGTATTGGCATCGTAAAAATTGTTTTGTCACACCATTAGCTCTTTTCCCATTATTTTTTTAAGGTGCTACAAAGGAAAATAAAACCCATGGGTTTGATTTATAGTCATTAGAATAATTCTATTTCTATGGTGAAATTATGCATCTTTCCATTCCTTAAAAATATTAAATGATGTGCAGTATTTAAGGAAGTGTGTTCCTATTACACCTCATACACCGGTTGGGAGAGAATACTGTGGGAGAATCATGGGGGAAATATTGCCTTAAATTACACTTGACCTTTTATCGCCGGTATCATTTATACAGGCACTCATTCATTCATGTACAACTGAATATTTATGTGTTGCTTATTCTTGAAGCCAAAACTGTAATCAGTGATGTCATCTTGTCTGACAGATTGTTGCTCGACAAACTGAAGAAGCTTTTCTCTGAATAGAGTGTAACATTTTGGTGATTTGACTCTTGTTGCCTCCATTACTGTCTCCAAATGCATTGGAAAAAAAACAAAACATATAGTAGTAAATCCCTGTCATGCAAAATGCAGCAAACCTGACTCTGACAAAGGATGCAGGACCCTGCGTGGTACAAATTACGAATCAGTGGTAATTTCCTAATTATTAATGTGGTAGTACATGTTGTTCAGACGAGAAAGTGATTTCACAATTCTGGAATGTTCAGCTGAGTTCTGAAAACAGGACATGCGTAGGATCATTAAGAGGACAGAGAGTTTACTACAGTCCACAACAGGAGTGTGGCCTGATCATGGGCCTGATGAGAAACATGTGGTCGTCAGATGAAGTACTGTGCTGACGTACTGTACTGTGCTGGGAAGTCCATCTCCCCCAAAGTACTGCATGCTATTAGAATGTCTTCAATTCCTCTGCAGAGGGCTCAAGTCTTTTGATGTAATACAGACCTTATATTGCAACATCTCATTCTCCCCTTAAAAAATGTATTGATCAGTATAATCGGCTACTATAAAATCCACAACATTAATAAAAAACAACATAGCAGCTAAGTGTTTGTAGTTGGTTCATACTATGTTCTAACCCCGTGGGTTTATAACTACAAAAGATTACTGACAATACAAAATTGTGGTCTATCCCCACTCCCGTTAACAATAACCTTCCCTCTTCCATTGCAATAGCCTGCTATATACTGAGCTGATCTAGGGAGTTGATGAACTGCACCACTGAAGCTGTAATACAGACTCCACTAATCCCTTAAGGATCTTCTCGTAATGGTGGCACACTGTTCCATAAAAATGCTAGTTTGCTTTGGAAATTGAGGTGCATGTTCATTAGAAGCCATCCTGTTGAATTTGAGAATAAACTCCCAAGTGATTTCGGCAGAGAGGCCAAAAGAATCACCAGAGACAGGGGAGGGAAATTTCTAATACACACATTTTTTCTTTGTGGATCCTCTGTAGATTGCACCCTCTCTCCCTTTCCTGCAGTGCCGGCGGTATCACCCAAGGTTTTCATTGTTAAAGTGTTTTGGGGGGGAAAGCTCACACCAGGTTAATTATTCTTCATGAGGTCACATTAAAATATAAACACTATCCACTGTTTTTTAGTGATTCCTAAAAGCATTGCATTGCTAGAATGTGCTGCATTGGCTAGATGAGTTAGAACTTTCCAAACAGTGCAAAATACTTTCAAAATTCAATCACCAGAACTGAAGTTTCACAGTTGAAAGAAACCATTGTAAACTTTCTCTTGACAACAAAAATATGATCAGCACAAATTGCACAGGAGATGTTTTGCAGGCATAGTAAATCAAAAAGTGTGGCCACAAGTGGTGGTAAAACTTTAGCTTTTGTATGCTGAAATAGAGGATTTTAACAATACAATACTCAGCATGGAGATATATACACTGCTGTGCTGACTATCCCAGTGTCGAGTAACAAATTACATAAACCACCCACAAGAAATATGTGAAGAGTAAGTATTTGTGATGATGCAGCTACTTGCCACCCTGGCCAGAGATTTCTATTCTCGCTGTACTCCAGACACTATTTCATGTTCTGCTTTTGTGCTGTGGAGAAATCTGTCTCGAACTATTTCTACAACTTAGGCTCAACAAAAACTATGTCCAATTTCTTCTACCAGCTGCACTAGAAGCTACAGACACCTGTAGTCAAAGCTCCAGGCGACCCATTCACTTTCGTTCAGAGATTTAAATAACATAGAGAACAATATAAGTAGTGTGCACTCTACACACCGTTCCAATTTCAGCTCTCTGAGTAATCTCTCATTCTTCTCTGCAGAATAGTGAACCCTTTTTTTGTTGTAGAGTACAAAAGCATTTATTTACAGCAGGATTGTGTAAATATTGTGCATATGTAAATATGTTAACTTTTTATTTGCATATAAGTTCGAGTTTGATTTAAATTATTAAGATACATAAACAGATGATTCTCCCTCACATCTCCTAACCTGACGCGCCAGATGGTTTGTTACACAGAACCATCTGAGAAGCTGTCATTGGAAACTGTTTGGAAAAGGGCAGGCACTTTCAAAAAAATACCTGGCAGGTGAATGGATGAACCATCTGTCTATCACGTCCGGCATTGTTGTTTTGAATTGAACAGTCGCGGTCGTCACACCCACCTAAACCCCGTCTGCAGCTGCCAGGAGCTCCTTACCCAACGCTGATTGGTTTGGTTCGCTGCTGTTTCGGACAAAAACGCATTACTTGAAGCCTGACGAGATAGATTTTCGTGTGATATGAATTACAGTCTATGGTGATGTAGTCTGGATCACCGGAAGTACATTCCCCGGATAATTGCCTGATATCTGTCGCGTGGCTTATGCGCCACATGCCCTTCATCTTTCGCTCTCTGTGTTGCCGTTATCAAAATCCCTTCGCTACGGGAAACAACAACAAACTTCCAGCTAGCAAGCTACATGCTGAAAATAGCAAGTTTTGAAGATTTGGATTGTGCACTAAGGCAGGCCTGCTTGGTTCTTTCGGGGAATAATTGTAAGGATTTACAAGGAATATGTTTTACATTTACTGTCTTACTGGGACTTTTTGGGACCGATTGGCAAGGATTGCTGAGGATGAAGCACACACAGCTATTCACTGGTAAGAGCAAATTACGTTTAACCATGTATCCAGCCATGAATTTAAATAGCTCACGTTACTGTATTGTATGAACAGTTTACTTTGAACTAACAGTTACAGTTGTCTTTTGCGGGCGACAAATGTTCATGTTCCTTCCCGAGACTATTTTGCAGAGACACTGTCGCTGCGTCTAGAGCTAAGCGCTGTCCAAGATGATTTTGATTGGTTTAAAGAAATACAAACAACTCAGAGCGTTTTTTTCTCCTATCCTAGAATGTATCTGTGGTGTAGCCAGACCTTACTCCACAGCGCTGTGGAGACTAATACTGATGTGATCCCGCAATTCTTACATTATCTTGTGAGAATCGCGAGAATCCGGCTGCCGTGCAAGGTAACACAACGCCACCCTTCGTAATCTAACATTTGATTGGCTCTTTGCTAGAGCGGAAAAAACATTTGATCAGGTTGGCATTGATAGTGCGATCAAACTGGCTGTTTGGAAGCTGATGCACAACTAACTTTTTACGAGTAATGGGCTTCAGCATTGACTTATTGACTAATGGGGTGAGGGGTTTAACTTTTTAAATCTCCTACTTTTGCTTTGAGTAAAAGTTGAAGTTTTAGTGATCCCTCAAGCTGTCTGCTAGAAATTACGTTTATAAACTAATTGCAAAAGAAAATACGTTTTGAAAGAAACAATGCTGCCCGAATTATATTTTTTATTTATCAACATAATTAGGAAATGTTCTTATGGAGATGTCTGTTATTCAACGTGTTTCATGTTTTCCCTACAATAGCTGCTCTTGCAACACAATTATAGCAACTACAGCATGATAAACACTTTTAATGGTTAGACCCAGATACTGTCTAACATCGTATTTCGATCTATAGAATTAAATGCTGTGGTAGGATAGTTTAGCATAAATCTCCATCGCTACTGTTGGTCACATACAGCTGGAATACAGCTGAATCACAAAAGGCCGACATAACTATCTCAAAGCAACATTTCTTGTTAACAATAAACAACAATAATTTATAATAATAACTAATATTTTTGTAATCAGATGTTACTCTTTTTTGTTCTCTACTGCAGCCAGAAACAAAACAGCCTTATTCTGTCACAATGGGACATCACAGAAAAATTAATTAGGTGACATGCAGGACAAAACAAGTGTTTTTTTTATATTCTAGCTGCCAACCTTTTATCTTGCCACTGTTTAAATCACTGTGTTTGCTCTGCCAGCACTATAATATATCTTTTTTAAGCAGCATATGCCTTTTGTACAACTGTCTTTCAGCCACATAGTATATTACAATAGGTAACTGGTTATACGCAGGGCTATAGTGCATTGGGAAACTCAACTTGGTCATTGTCAATAGCATACCAGCAGGACTAAATCAGTAGTATTGAAGTGAAAATAAATCTTTTTTAACAGCAAGGTCACAGGAGAGAAAGCAATAATTTTGTTTTGCCATATTTTTTGTGGCCCTTTTTTAATCACTGACAGACACATTTTTATTCTCCTTTATGCAGTTGAAGTGTCTTGTGTTGGGAAAGGAATAAAAGCTGAGAAATGTAGCCATATCTTGTATATGTGTTTGTTCATTTACAGTCATTTTTGCAGTAGAGCTGACAGCCACCATATCTGAAATTTATGTTCAAACGGTAACTGTCTCAAACTCCCAGTTCCAAGTTGCTTAAACATGACATAACGTTATTTAACTATGGACCGTGACACACCTGATAGCAGACCTCAAAGAACTAATTTCGACAGAGGCGGACTCTCCATCGCCTCGTGGTCGACTCATTTGCAGTGGATCAATCTTTAGAAGAAAAAAAAAAACACCACTCGCCAACTTACATGTGCACACATTCTGCTCCTGGGCGAGAGAAAAAAATATATCTCGTCTGTAATCTCTATTCATAATGGGAAGATAAACTAAACAAATTAACCTACCTCTCCACTTTGATCATGTGTAGTCTGTTTGCTCAAGAAACCATTGTCATCTAAATTGTCAGCTTAATTGTCACAAATGGCAATTCCAGCCAGTGGTCTTTTGCTTTTGAGAAGGAAAAGAAAAGATGCAATAATAGGGAGAAAAAGCAATGAAATGGAGGAAATCACTAGTTTACTAGTCAGTCAGACAGCTCTCTCTCATTGACTGCATCCACTGACAGTTCAATTCAACATGTTGAATCAGCCTAATGACTGCTGATTAGGGCCAACTACAGCCAACAGTGTCGGACACACTGCAAAAACTGGTGTGCTATGGCTCTAACGTGCTCATCTTCATTCACCATTAGCTCAGCGCATGCAGACTATTGAGCATTACAGGCCTGCCTTCCAAGAAGCTTATTTTCACTATTGCATTCTTCTTTACCTGCACACAATGGAAGCATTATTTCCCCTGGCAGTCCATATGAACAGAAGGGCCAAGAAACAAGCACTGAACCGTGTAAACTGTACAGCTTGCTTAAAAACATTGCGTTGTATAGTAGCACAAAAAAAAACAACAAAGAGGTTAAAATCAATATGTCATCAAATGCATAGTAGATTATCAATTAAGCAGGTTAAATTGAGTTACAGTATGAGTCACGCAGATGCAAAAAAAAAGGTGTTGCAGTGTTTGAAAAAACAACTCAACTTATATTGTGTCTGGACTTCTTCAAACTACACCTAAGTGTCAACTAAGTGTATATTGTCAAAAGATCAAAAGAAACAGAACAACAGCTATAAACACTTCAGAAAACAGAGACCTCTCACTAGTACAAGGTTTTTGAAGATTGCATATTTCAGAAAACTACTCACTTGTCTGCAAGCATACCTCAGTAACCATGAGAACTGACATCCAAAGTGACGCACTCTTTTGGTTTTAGCTTTTCACAGCACATTTTGGTCTCACTTTGGACTGCAATCCATCTTTCTGAATTACTGTAGCAGTGGAACAATTGATCCAATCATTTCAGTCCCCTGTATATTCCTGTAAAAAGCTTTATTCACAGAATTACACATTTGAGATGGACTCAAAAATGAAATAAAAATGGTTCCTACATTTTTTTTTTAAAACATTTGTACCACTTATGATCCAAAGTCCAACAAAATTTTCTGTTGGCAGAGAGGTCAGGAAATGTACCTTTGCCTGGGTAAAAAAAAAACATTGCCAAGCAGAGAGTTTGAGGTCAAATAATCACCCCTCCGATAATGCATGTCCATGGAGAGGGCTGGGGAGATTCATGGCTGTGCTCCAGCTGACAATAATGGAGGCTTTCAAAGGCCACAGTCTTTAATTTCTAGTCCCTGCTATCAGCGTTTTATCCTCTAGAGAGGGGGAGGTCAACTGTTCCTGTTCCACAGCCCCAGAGCCAGCATCCTGGGCATTAAGGGCTGAGAGAGGTGGCTGAGGTCAGACTGTGATTGCTGCTGGAGATGGCAGGCTGAGGGGTCCTGGGGCTCATCGGACCCTTCTCCGACAAAGAGACTTTACAGAGTCGCTCCCAGGTCAGTTTTATCAGGGCATCACTAATGGTTATGATATGATCTGTCTAGCATCACTTCCAATTAAAGCTGGCTGGGGGAACGGGGCTGCTCCCCATCTCACTGAGGCTCAGCAGTGTTCAGTGAATGCAGACTATTGTTTGAGCTACTCATTTCAATGGCGATCAAAGTTTCATTGTGACTACCACAAAGGGAAGAGGCCATTGGCCAGGCCTATTAGATATGTAGTTGTGGTGGGGAGATGGAGAGGGTAATCAGTCTTCTTACTGATAGCAATGACCAGCCCACTTCTCACTGTGACAAAGACTAACCTCTTCAATACAATATAAAGCCATAACAAAAGGTTATTCTTCTTGTTTGGATAGCTTTGTCTCTGGGCCAGGAAAAATACGTTCCCTGAGAGTCTTTATAATTTCTACCCACTTTCGTCTCAAAACTAATATCTCATTCTTAGAGCCGGCTACCTTCAAATGACTGCAGCAAAGCTGCAACAGTGGCAAAGTCTGAACTTGTCATCCACAGTGCAGTGCAAGCAGGCGTCCACCAAGGACCTCAAATCTCCACCCGGGCCCAGGCTGAGAGCTGTGCAGATGTGGTGTGAAGACACATACAGGGCGAGGTGAGCCTAGCTCTGGGCTGATATCATTTCTCTCCAGCAGTGACGATAATCGTCCTGCATAAAGGTGTGGATCTGTGGAACAAACCATTAGCTGTTAAGTAATTCATGCAGGGAGAATGTAAAAATTGCACAAAGACTTAAACATAATATTGCATTTCTTTAAAGATACTTAGTTGTTTTAAATTTGCAAGTTTGAGTTACAAAGAACCGCTGTCAAAGTAAAAAACATTTTTTCATGTTTGACCAAGCTTCCACACCTTGTAACTCCTCTATCTTGTAACAGTCTTGACCGCTTCACCTGCTTTTCTGTGGAAGGAAATTAGAAATGAGATGTAAGCCTAAAGTGCTCAGAGTCAGACTCTCATTTGCATGACTGAAATAAAATGAATATGGCAAACTGCAGTGGACCAGGGAGAGAAAATCATTATTTGTAGATACTGTATTTAAAGCAGAGTCATTGAAATAAACAGTCTCATATGGTGCCACTGGACTTTCCAGCCACATCAAATAACAGATAAAACGGAATCAGCCCATTTTTTGGCCTCTACAGACTGTGGCGAACCTCCACCAAAGGTTAGTGAAAAGGAGTTGGTCATAATGAGGCAGGAGCAGCTGCAAGCCCTGTTGATAGAATGAGGTCACTAGAGCGACAGAGATCAGTTCGCCTGATTGGGGGTTGGCCGCGTGGGGGAGGGGGATCTCACTCAAAAGAACTGGCGACAAACTATTTGGTATTGAAGGAATGCAAGGCTGCAGGCCCTCCTCCGCCTCTTTTTCAATGCACGTCTGTGTCAGAAATAAATCATTTTAATTGTTCTCTGATTCCCCCTCTCACCGTTTTGCAAAATGATAATTGAACCATTAATAGGATGTTAATAGGTTGTGTGTCCTGGTAACCTTTGATATAAATCTCGCCCGTAATGCAGAATATTTTCCGTGACCACCATGGATCAGGAGTAATTAAATGTGTGGCAAGCACCATTTTGGGAATTTACAAATGCGGTTCGTACTTTGCAAATAAGGTTTGACGTGCGGTGATACTGATGATATGGAAGACAACGTTTTTTTACGTATGGTTTGAAAGAATTACTGTAATATTGGGCTACTGAGTCCGTTTTTCAGGTTAATGATTATGAGACTGACTTATTCATAATGCATATTTTGCCCTTCAGTTGGAGGCAGTACCTTTAGCTCAGGCGAATTTGTTGTGGAGACCCAGGGGTCTAAACACTACTGAAATGGCATGAGTAATTCTTATGAGTGGGGCAGAATAATGCTATTGCCCATGAGAAGAGAACTTAGCTGGAAGAAATAAGATCCTCCTTATAGACTAATGGATGTGTTAGCAAGTGCGCTTTCAGACCAGCTTTCATGTTGGCTCCACCAGAGGGTATAGAGGGAAAGGCAAATTAATTATAGAAATGAAGCCAACCTCCTTTTCTTATCACAGAGGGCAGCTGTGTGTTTCCCCCTGCTCGTTTCCCTTCTTCTCTGTCTACAGCACTGGAATGTGTTCTGTTCGACATCAACTCTCTGCTTCTCCTCATCAATCCATACAAACTTACTCAAGAGCAAGAGCTGATGTGTATGAGGGAGGTGAAAAGTGGAGACTTTATTGAGTGAAACTGACATAGAAATTGTTGCAGACCAGCAGAGGAAGAATCAGGCTCTGCTCTGCCTTTCAACTTATTTCATAGCTTTTAGACCCTTCCTCTTGAAGTCAACTAATAAATCAATATTTCTAGTGGGATCTGGAGTTGTAATGACATCATTATGTTGGCTGTGAAAGCACATTAACCACCAGCCGAATGTGAGTCTCAATGACAGGCTACATTGTCCTGATCAGCGTCTGTATTGCAGTGTTTTAAGAGACATTTGGAGATGTTAAAAGTCTCCAAAATGGCATGTGTGACCCACTCTAGCAAATGAAAAGAGCACTAAAATCAGAAATAGACACTCACCTCACTTGTTGGACCATTCCCAAAGGTCTGCTTTGGATATAATGGGAAAGAGCAACAGTGAATGCATGGAATATTAATGCAGAGTTAGAGCCGGCCTTGACTCAAACTGTTAATATCCATTTTAACATGACAAACAGAAAAGACATTGCTCTATGTGTTATCATGCTGTTTTCAACAACAGTTGTCAGACTATCACATCACAGTACAGATTGTAAATGTATTACAGCAGACCTAAATCTAGTTCAAAATAGAAAACTTGATGCATACTGTTGTTGCCCACAGTCACCTCCATTTCAGGTTACTATTCAAGTTAATTAACATGCATTTAATGCAAATGTTACCCAAATGTTTAAGGGGCTGTACTCACAATACTGAAAAAAGAGGCCTGGGATTGCCTCCACACGCTTTCACAGACTGTTCCCCAACTCGTCAAATACTGATGATTTGTCGTGGTCCTTGGCGTCTGATACCAACTCACAAGGCACGCACATGCACGTGTGGCCAGACAGGCTATCAAAACAAAGAACAGAGAAGCTCAGATTACAACACACACAGAGGGAGTGTGACATAATTCAGGACACCATTACTCCACCATATCTTTACATAGCAAATTTTTGTTTGCTGCTATGTTAATGTGCTGGATATCGCCTACAGCCTCTTTAAATCAAACCTAAAAAACATGAGTAGACATATCCTTGTTTTTTTAGTTTTGGCTTGTGTATTTATTCGGTCATAATTGTAATCACCAAAAAGGAGGAATTTTAAGTTTTATTAATTTGTCTGCTGCCACAGTGCACCCTACACAGTGTTAGCAGTGGTAATCTGATTGGTGCAATATCTGTGTGGACAGCCACTAAAAATTGTTTAATGGTCACACTCTTTACACATCCATGGATCACACAGGCGACATTGTTAGCCATTGCTTAGTCCCTTCTGTTATTTAAGAAAATGTGTTACTCCATGTTACTCTATTAAATTCCCCCACCATAAAAAATTAGGCCCTATGCTCCCTCAACCCTATGTTCCCATATTTCTGTGAAATCCCTCCCTCCCCAATCAAAGAATTAGGCCCTATGTTTCCCCAGCATCAAAATTAGGCCTTATGTTACCTTAGCCCAAATACCCCCCCATCCCTCTCCTTCCTTCTATTTTTCCAGTGGAAGCTAGTAAACCTAGCTAGCTAACTTCCAGTTTCTTAACTTAACAGTGGGCTAAAATAGTTCCAACCAAATGATGAATGTTGCTAACCATGCCTAACCAACGCTGTTAGCTTGTTAACAAAAGAGGAAAAACATTTCCAATCTTTGTAGACTGATCATTGACCGTTGCCAAGGTGAAAGCCCACCTGGAAGCCTCACGCTTAGAAACAGTTTCCACAAACAAGTCCTAAAAGTATTATTCGCTTAAAGAAAAAAAAAAAAAAAAAAAAAAAGAATAGCTCCAGTATCATTACAGTTCATAATTCCTTACACAAAGAAAATCTGTAAAACTTTAATATTGACTTGTGATGAGTAAAGACAAGGAAACAGAGCAGAGGACATTTAATAGTTTAATTATAAGCTGCTGTATACATTCAGTGATTATTCCGATTTTCATGTTGCCAGAAGCCATGGGTGAGACCAGCAAAACATTCAGCTACAAGATCTAGTTTGTTGTATGCAATTTGTCAATTTTCATTCATATTTTTCCACATTGTACATAGTTTACTGCAAAGCAACATAAAACCACATTGCTGATGTGCAACACGGTTCTTCCAAGACCTTAGTTTGTTCAAACATGATTCCACCCAGTCTGTTGTGTGGTGCTCGTAGGAGGGAAGAGCCCTGTTTATACCACTCTGGTCTCAACCTTATCTTTGAGATCAACTGAACACAGATGGCACAGGGTGACAGCAGTGCTGAGCAAAGCTAGTCTTTGTGTCTGAATGCCCTCAGTTGAGGCTGAAAGTCTTGTCCAAACTTGATTGGGCCCAATAGGAAAGGCGACTCATTAGACAGATAAAATACAGTAGGTGGCACCCTGTTACCAGCTTGAAGAACACTGCGAGATGTTCTTTCTCCTCCTTAGATATTAAGATTAAGCAACATCCTGCAATTTTTAAGGTTTTGTTTGCATGTTTTTTGGTTTCTTTTGCTATCTCACTCTAAGCTCATTGAACTGACACACTAATGTTGGTGCTGATTTTTTTTTTTTTTTTTTTTTTTTTTCTTTTTACATTTTCTAGTAGCCCACACAGAAACTTGATGGCACAAGAACTGACCAATAAGAAACTCTTTACAACAAGGTAGACTGCAACAGTTGCCAGGGGTCACACAGTAAACAAAAAATAATCCAAGTTCATTTTGAAAATAAAAAACAAATCCAATTCAATATAAAAGCAAAAGACAAATGAACAAAAGCAAGTTAATTTCAAGTATAACTTACTCATAAAATAACTACACAGCATTAAATATTCTCATTATACATTTTTTAAATTATTTATAAAATATATTTTGGCATATATGTTTTTTTTTATTTTTGTGTTTGTGTAACAAACGCTACTGTAGCTTCAGTTGAACACCAATGTTTATTTGTTTTTTTCTCTTGAAACAAAACATTAAAGGGATTGTCACATAACAACAGGTTATTAAAAATGGTAATAGTAAACCCTATAGAGAGTTTCACATAGCAAGACATGAGTGACGATCCCTTCTATCCTAGCCCCATAGTCAAAAGTCAAAAAAAGTACAAGACCAGAGCACAAAGTTCTAATTTGTGCTCCTCTGGCTACAATCAAGGTTGGGCACAGGAGATTTTAAAAGCAGTAAGTCTTTTTTTTCTTCATACAACTCAATCTGAACACAAGGATGTCTGTCCCACTTTCAGTGTTCAGAGCGGCTGGGCAGATAGCGAGAGTTCATTTAGCTCCATCCTTGATAACATATAAATACTGTAAAGACCTCACAGTCTGATGACACTGGGATGTCCTCAGGGATACGCAGATAAAGTTTCTCTTTTTAGTCAGGGGAAGAGGTAAATGAGACTGGGAGGCCTCTCTTTCCTTCCCCTGAATGCACTGAAAACTGTTTAAGGAGTAAGTTGAGAATATTTTGAGACTCAGTCCTGTGTATGTCGTTTATAACATTGATGGAGCTCACTATACAAAGGAACAAAGAGCGAGTTTGGCAGATAGAACAAAACTGCAAAACCAAAGAAGGCAAATATCAGTTTGTGATACAAAAGTAGTTCAAAAGGCATAACTGTACTTATGAATTGGCACCTCAGGTGTCCAAACACGCAGTGTCCTGCTTCGGCGCAAGCGCTGGAGAGGTCCACTGGCCATTGTCCATGCAGTCAACAGTAACCTGCCTGTCCACTCCTTGAAGACGGATAGGAAGAAAACGGAACAAAACGCAAACAAGGAAAAAGTACTGCGACTACAACAAAGCCACATCCACTACCTCGGCTTAAGCACACAACTAGCTGCAGCATACTACAGTTCATCATCCTCAGCACGAGCTGGCTCTTCAATATTGTATACTGCAAATGGGTGTGTCTCTATACTCCCACAGCCTGACTTTCTTCTCCTGTACACACAGCTATTGCGGGGTACATATATGTGAGTTTACACGGCGTGTTTTATGAATGTTGGTGTGTGTCATAGAGAAGCTCGCTAAAGCACAATGTCCTTCAGGCGCTTGCTGCTGGGGGATTCCTTGTCTCGGCCATCGTGGAGAAGCGTGTTGATCTCCCTGACAGCTGGCTCACTGTCCTTCCCCTCCGGCTGCCGCAGCAGGCTGTGGTTGGCGATTCGCTCTGCATCGCGGCCTTTCAGCGTGTTGTAGGCAGACGACGGCTTGGACACTGGGCTCTTCAGGTGCACAGGGGAAGTGATGGGGCTGGCTGCCTCGCGCCCATTGCCAGCTTCACGGACAGCCCCTCCATTGGCCTTGGGGCTACACACCTGAGACTCCTGAGTCCGCTTTCCCTTAAACTCTCCCCGTTCCACGTCCTCAGGCCCATCCTTGCCGAAGGTGGCAAAAGTCCTCTTGGTGGTGCCATTCTCGTAGTGGGGCACGTCCACTGTGGTGGCCTCGATAGACAAAGCGATGACGTTACGGCCGTGCTCGGGTGACTTGGCACGAGCCGGGATTGGGACACGAGGCATCCAACAGCGGTCAGAGTGGCCTAGGATGCGACACTCGTCCTGGCAGTGAAAGCCTTCGCTGGGATCTGTGAAGACACAAAAGAAAGAGAAAACAGGATTGTTAGATTTGTCTGTAAAACCAGCTTTACTTTCGACATTTATGCTCATTTGCACGCAGATCTCATCTCTGTTTTCTCTCCCACGTGGCCTTCATTTGATTTAAGTAAGCCAAACCTGTCATGAAATAATAGAATAAATAAATGAAAATCAATCCTGCATTTTGTTTTAATAAAAAACATCCCAAATTAAACATTTCTCAATGATTTGCTTTCACTTGAAATGCATCCCTGAATCTGCTCAAGCCCTGTTAACACTGTTCACTGATAACTAACGCTGGATGTTTAGGGCACTTCTAATATGCCAATTGAATTATGTATTGTTAAATCAAAAGTCCATTTGCAACTCTTGTATAATTGGGTTTTCTGTAGCAACACTAGATGAAAGGCAGGTTTAAAAAGTGCGATCAGATATCTCACAGAGACACCAGACGAGTTGCTGTGTTGTTGCCTGGTTCATCTCTCTCTTCCTCTCTGTCTCTGTCATCTGGCGCCGACTTATAAATATGTAATGATGTTTAACGCTGCAGTGAAAAAAAGATTTGCCCGAGTCTGTAAAACTGCACTCTTTCGTACTTTGTTGTATTGGAGGGGAAGTACTTTCAACACAGTTTTTACATCGTTATAACAACAGCAAAAGAGTCATGCTCTCTTACTCAAACTGAAAGGCTGTAATCAGGCTTTTACCGTTTGTTTTAATTCACATATATGTACACCGTAAATGCTGAAAGAGCTTGGTGCTAGAAATCAGTAAAGAAAGATGCATACCATATTTTCCAGGCTATAAGTCGCATCAGTCAAAAAATGCGTCATGAAGAGGAAAAAAACATGTCGCGTTGGACTATAAGTCGCATTTATTTAGAAACCAGCTGTAGACGGTAATGTTTACTCCTTGGTTCATGTCAGTCAGTATGAATTAACACTTAAAAACATAAGTCGCAGGACCAGCCAAACTATGAAAAAAAGTGTGACTTATAGTCCGGAAAATACGGTATTACATACTCTCTAAATGATTCAGCCCTAGAAAAGAGAACAATTCCAAAATCTCTGTTGTGTTTTCTACCTGCTCCAATCTTGAGAAAGAACCTGCCACACAGATGCGCAATGACACATTTCTGTGCTCCCCTACTGCTTGTTTCACTTCTAGCAAGAGCCATCCTCCGTTCCAGAGGCCCAAGGTGACAAGAGGGGATTGTGAGAGGGATTGCCATCGACCCAAATGCATACGCTTACATCTGGCAATCGCAGCTTGACAGATCACCTAATTAAAATCACTAATGATCTGTTTTTCTCCCTTCTTCCCTGCACTCATGAGAGGCACCTCTGCTTAGACCCTGGGGATCGATATTTAAAGATTGGATGGGCTTTTCGGGGACAGATATGCCAGAGCTGTCTCTCATAAAGTATAATCTGATGAGACTGACAGATAACATGGTGACTAAGTGACTAGATGCATGAGTAAATGGTATCATGGGCTGTTTGAACACAAATATGGGAAGTGGAGTTCTGAAGGCATCATCATGCTTGAAGGCTGGAAATGAACACAAGCACACAAAAAGGCATGATTGACCAACGTCCACACGCATGCTTCATACTGAGATAGAGGCGGCACAGAATTAGCTTCCTTTGACCATGTTTGTGTCTAGATGCACGCTGACACACACACACACACACACACACACACACACACACACACACGGTATTCTCCCCAATAAATGCGGACTGAGACATCCTCTTCCCTACAAGGGACAGCATTGTAATACGCCTCTCACATGTAGTCTACAATTACAACATCTTAAAGGAATTCTTTCTGTGTAAAAAATATAAGCTTTATAAAATATTATTACACACTATCATCCACATTATCCACACTGCAGCATAAATAGGCAGTTTTATAAAATTAATATACAGTCCAAATCATTTTATGAGGCCAAAAAGTAAGAAAGGGAGAATGAGATATTTTCCACTCCTGTATGTATGTAAATCTGCATGAATGCTGATTGGTCCAAGGGACTGCACCGGCTGCAATCAGGGAGACAAAAGGCACGAAGCTGGGGTTTTGTTTAAAGAGAAGGGATCCAATCAGAATGTAATAATGTAATCAAAAGTCTTTACAAAAGTCTTTACCAGGTAGCATGAACATAATTTAGGGCGACGAATAAAAAAAACAAAAACATGCCCACACACAAGATTAGACTGTCCACTGCGACGGTATTTTTAAAGCCCTTTCAAATCCCACGTTCCCCTTTTTAATCCTATGTAACTGCTTTGTCATTAAGTCTATTTTGATATCCTTTTTGATGCATTTTCTTTAAAATAAATGCAGACAATAAAGATGCCAATACGTCAGGCATAACAGCAATGTAAAGTATATTTAGGAATATTATATTTTAGTACTTGCTGGCACTGAAAAACTCTGCACGTAATATGCAGTTAAAAGTTGTAATGTAAATTTCAAACTTTTAAGTAAAAACTTTCAAACACATTTGACTTCACTACATTTAGTAATCTGTAATTCCTCCCCAAATCTTGTTTGACAAAGAAGATCTTTTTTCTCAGCTAATTAAAGATTTACAAGCATCTTGGTTATAAATGCAATTTCCTCTGGATACTTTGGCTTTTTTCTATAGCCTAAAGCATGAAAAGCCTCGAGGCACAAAGCAATATACACACGTTGTATGCTTTCTACTTAGCAGTGCATGCATATGCAGTGAATGGCATTTTCTCTCCTTTCCTTTAGGGGTTAATGGGAGAGCAACTGGGTTGTAAATGACATTGTTATGAAAGCCAAGTGTCATTAACACTCACACATCCTGCCTCTACTCAGAGCTTCATAAAACGCAGATGTTGCTCTAAAAGACCTACAAAAAATGGAAGAGACAAAATTTAAATAAAAAATGTAACAGTCCATTGACCCCTAACAAAACACAATCTCCTCATATTTCAAAAAACGTGCAAACTGTAATTGTAAGAAATTAATTAACGTTTTTTACAGCGATGATTAGGTTTGGAAGTCAACATGTACAGAACAGAAGTGAAAGCACCTCCTGCTGTGAACGTGTATTCAAAGTCATCAGGAAATTAAGCTTGCCAATCAGTTCCAGGAGCAGACTTAAAGTACAGTACAGAGCAGGATGTTATTGGGAACATTTCCTATCTACGATTTAATACCTATTAATTACTGAGGGAGCTCCATCGGGAGGTGGAGGCTGCCTGTGTTTTTTAGTGTTCCACATTTAAAATACAAACAGTGCACTGGTAGTGGAGGCACACAAAAAAACATGCTACAGGTAGCACAGCACTGCTACAGTATCAAATCCGACATACTGCACTTTAATACTGAATTAAGTCTAAAGACTGCAAATGCACTGGGGATACCTTTAAATATGCATGTACTGATGTGCATGGTTATGGAAAATAATAAATATTGCCACTTCAATTGCAAAAGCCAAATTCTCCTGATAATGCTGGTCATATGTTTCCGTTTGTAGTTATCTGGAATAGCATCACTTTGCATCAGCACAGGGAGAAAACCCACACGTTCCCTGCCATTTCATCTCGCATCTGCAGCCTGCCAGCAACCGATTCAATCCTGACGGTTTCCCTCAATCAGATGAAGGCATCTTAACTTCAAGTTACAGCAGACAGATCTTCAGCTTCAGCATGGGGATCCCATAACTTGACAAGCTCATTGCTCAATTTACCCCTGTGCACCGCATACAGTATAATGATCCCTTCATGTCATACAGCTGGAGGTGCTATTTGTTTGTTGCCAATGTAGCAAAAAAGAGGAATCAGCAAAAGACTAAAATCCCCTGAAAGGGAAGGGATGTGTTCACTGAAAGAGGCAACATCCCGAAAAATTAACCGAGCTTTTCGCCTGCTATTTTGCGTCCTGGTTGGCTCACACATGGAGCCTGGCTTGAAAAACACAGGCGCTATTCCCCTACAAAATTAGCGCACACAGCCTCAAGGTTGAAAACAATGATGTAAACCTAAAAATGAGTGTAAGCAGCCACAATACACAGATGGCCAGATTGGAGGGCCAGAGACGGAGTTGAGTTAATGTGAAACCAGATCCAGGTGACAGAATCTTCATTTTCTATTTCTTAGTTTAACTGGAGCCATGAGGCGATGGGGACTTGCTGTGTGACACAATTCAGTCAGTTTGGTTTTACAACATGATGAACCCTAAAAAGAATTTGGAACAGCAGCGTGGCATGATAAATCATGTTACAAAGAATGTCTGCCACTTTTGGCTTAAACTACTTTTTTGTATTTCCTCTGTACACTGACATTTTTGTTGTAGCGGTAACAATAAATGTCCTGATTCTGTTTGTCATATGAAAATAAGACACCCCTGAACAGACAGCCAGACAGTATAATTTAGATATTACTGTGATGTAGCGGTTATGAAAGCAAATAACTTAGAGCAATTTTAACCTAGATATACTTTACTTGTGGCCTGCATAGACTTTACTGATTCCCTTTCATTTAACTTGCTTTCCTGTTATTTTTTTACCGTCTTTGATATTACACCCTATCAAATGCTGTGGCAAAGCCATCAAATATAGCTTGTCTATAGTCTGAGAAGCAATTACTGAGTACTGGGGATTGAAAGAGCAGACAGCAACTCTGACTTGCTTTACGTCTCTTTTTATAGCTGTGTGAGAGGATTGGTATATAGTCCAAAAGAATTAGATCTACAGAAAGTTAAATACATGTGACCTCAGTCCCCTTTCTGAGGAGAGTCTGGGAGTGGTGGTGTACAGAAGGATTTTATTTGCTGCAAAATGCCATCCATCTTTTTTTCTCTCATCTTTTCTTTTAGATTATTTTTGAGGATTTTTCACCTTTAATTTGACAGGACAGGTAGGTGAGAAAGGGGAGAGAGAGGGGAAGACATGTAGGAAATCAACACAGGTCAGATTCGAACCCTGGACCTCTGCGTCGAGGCATAAACCTCTCAGTATATGTGCGCCTGCTCTACCACTTTATCCAACCCGGCCACATCTTGGTGTATCTTTGACAGTGAGATGGCTGTTTTCTAATTGCACTCCATATTAATTTTCCATCCTGGCAGTCACATGGCAAAGATTGATTAAATCTAAATTGTTACTACAGAGTCTTGATGGAGCCTGTGATGCAGAAGCTGATGAAAGTATCACAGGGGAGGGAAAGAAATATGGCACCAGCCGAATAGAGGATGACTGTCTGCGAATGGCTGGTGCTCAGACTCCAAAACATGCTTTAGACATAACAAGCTTGGCCCCGACTGGCCCTAACACTGGGGATGGAGCTTAGCATCTAGTCTGCCCCAACTACAGCAGAGGGCAGGTCTACGGCCAGCTGAGGCTGCGGCTAGGCAAAGCAGCCTCCCACACTACTCACCAGGGAGAGTCCAAGCACTGCCGTCATCCCTGCCAGCCAATTCAGTCTGTGGGCCATAAATCAGCCTGGAGGCCTGGCTCCTGCGGGAGCGGCAAGATGGAGTGTGATGGTCTTGTTTTTACAAACAGTAGAGGGGCACCCTTACTGCGCCATGCAAGCCATCATTCTCTACACAGCACCGAGTCCTCTCCTTCTCCCCTCAGCATCTGGTTCAGTCACATCAAGCTATCCCCCTCCGACACCCCCAGATTCATCCCTTACAGCTCCCTGCACAAGCCAATCCTTTATGCTTCTCCTCCTTCTGTCCTCTCATCGGTACTGCTGTCTCACGTACATTGCTGTAATTAAATAAATCCTTCACCCAAAAATCTCTCATTTCTGCCTATCTGACCAGAATTCCTTCTACTCTTCCTGTCAAATATTAATTG
Source organism: Perca flavescens (assembly GCF_004354835.1). NCBI lineage: Eukaryota > Metazoa > Chordata > Actinopteri > Perciformes > Percidae > Perca > Perca flavescens. The sequence continues at coordinate 14,057,139 of NC_041340.1, forward strand.
CAGAGTAAATTAGACTCACTGGGCGGTCTTGTTAGTACTGTCGTACGGCTCTAAGTCCAGGCGTTCACGTGGCACTGGTTCTGTTTCTGAGCGTTCGTACCAGTCAATTTAGCAAGAATGAATTCACTGTCTAATCCATCCCGCACTGCAGAGAGTGTCTGACAGTCACTTCCACCAGGCCTGCCTGTGCCAAAAGCAGATGCAAAATGTCAGGTTAACTTAATTTTGAGCCAGTCTTACAGTCAAAATTCTTAATAAGCACTTGTCAGTAACTGTTTTAAAAGCGAGCCACAGTTCGAGCCAAATTCTGCAAATGTTTACTTCTTCTGTCTGTATCCCTTCCCTCACTGCGGGCCCATGCAGCCCAGTCTGTGCATTCTCCAGCAGGTCTTGGTATAAAGAATGAATTTCCAAACTGGTGTTGACAAACAATGCACTAGCTTCTAAATTGGTACAAACAGCATCTGTTTAACAGCTGTGTAACAGCAGCGGGAGGAAAAAAAGCAATCGCTATGCTGTTTTATAAATCACTATGTCATCGCAGAGCACTGTTTGGTTTAAAAGCAGTACCACTAGCCAATGGACTGCTTGATGTAGTGGGAGCGATGCGAGCTGGTTGTCATGATGACATGCATGGGTCGGGTGGCCTGGCTGGCTTTAATGCCCCGGCAACAAATAATATATTATAAAAAAGCTTGCTAAGTAGATTCTCTCACCTTATTGTGCTGTGCTCCTACCATCACTTGCTCCTAGAGGTTGCAGTGTCTCAGTAAGGCTGTAGAAGCATTACCTTTCATGGCATATGCAATGCCTGGAGGGACAGGTTTTACAGTGGTCAGATCTTGTGTGATCTGCAGGTATTTAGACCGTAATTCATGCCCTGGTTTTCATACACTATGAGCCAGTGGCTGTTTAACTCTCTTTCAACAGGCACTCTGAACTGGATTTAACTCAGGGACAAAGGCACAGAGACCTAAAGCCTGGCTGCATGAGATGAACTTGACTAAACACAAAATATCAGAAAGCCTCTGGGATGGCCGGCATCATGTCTGCCTGAGCAGGGCCCAAATGTTCAACCACACTGCCAATCCAGCAACATGCTTGGCAGAGAAAAAGGCCTTCTTCCGGACTGTTATGATGAAAAAGTAACCACAGACTGAACAGATTCTGTGATTTGTGTCAAATCACTGCTTTTAGAGAAAACTACTCATGTTGTTACCTGCAATTCCTTCTGAACCACTTTATCTAAAAGGAGGTAGATTGTCATTTTTAAAAAGCCATTTCACAGTTTTTAGAATGTGGCTATGCAGTTGGATGTGTTGGGCATCATCATTCTAGTTGCAAAAAATTTCAAATCACAAAATAACCAAAAACATGTACACGGTGTTCATGGTGTAGAACATGGTGTTGGAATACATGGTGTTGGAAAATAAATTAATATTTATTAATACATTATTATGATGATGAGAGGAGGGTCAGGAAGTGTATTTTGGTAAAATGTTTTTTTGCATAGAGCTGATTACTACAAACTGTAAAATAACTTGGAATATGTCTGTGTTTTCATCCGCAAACATATCGCTGTCATTGGAACAAGAAATCATTTTAATAACTTTGTGGCAGTAAATTAGATCATTTTTGTGGCCATATTGTATAAAACATTTCCAAGAAAAACTAATCAGGGGTATAATTCCGTGATGAATTTCATCAGAGAAAACCCATCTTTGGGTTAGAAGTATCTTAAAAGGGATAATTATTTTAAAATATGAAAGATACAGGATGAAAAAGAATGCAATTAGACTAAATGAAACTGCAACTTGAGCTCATCTTACTCACATTACTTGATATATTTCCACTTAAAACAGGATGTTGTGAGGAAACATCATGCAGGGAGGAATTCAAAAGTGTCCGAAAGGCAAATAGGAGAGAATTGTATCTGATTGAAGGGGCTTTTTTTTTAACTGTAACTATACAGTTGCAGCTATGTTGGTTGCTTGGCAGTCTATTTAGTTCCTGACCTTCACAACACTTTCCACATTCCACAATTTGGTTTCGTAAGTGACAGATAACAAAAAAACATAATATCATCTACAATAAAGCTTTGAAATAATGTGTTCCATTTATATAATACAGATCTTTGACTTTTTCATAGGTATTTAAGTGCTCTCATGGTTTGAAGAAGCAAGAATGTTACATTCACTAATATTTTCCAGCTTTGTATTCATGTTTTGATCAAGGTAGAAGAAGTATTGGGTTGTACTGTGATGTAATATACTTCACTATAATGACAGAGCAAATGCCACCCTTGTTGATTTCCACCAAAGTGCCCTTCTAATGATGGGCTTTGAATTAACCTGTGTTCAGGTGCTCCAGGCCCACACCAACAATACAATGCACTCCCCAGAACTCAGCACAGCAGGCCACTGGCGTCCCAGTTGCAGACCTGCCCACTCCGCCATGCCAGCCAGCCAGATCACCTGCCTGTCTCTGTCTGCTTGGCTCGTTTCCTCAACAATGCATTGGCAGAGGACAGCTTTAAATACACTGGCACAAATGCAGCGTTTCTGTGTTTAAGCTTGACCGAGCTAGCAAGCTAATTTGCTCCTAAACCCTTGAGTCTGGGAGAAGCAAGGGGGACAGAAACAGACTCTTCAATTACATCTGTGAATGGGGTTGGGGGGTAGAGGAAAGCTACACAGGGAGAAGGGATGGAGAGGAGACGCTGGCTTAGGCATAGCACCGCTATGGACTGAATGTCTGATCAAACACTGCTTATGTCAGGTAGTCACTGAGGTCCCTTTGTTTAATACCTAAACCAGGAGTGACAATTAGACATTACTTCACTGAATCTATAAGTATGTTATCAGCTGGAATAAATCCCTATTATACTAATATTAAGTAAGTGTGAGTTTCCAGCAATTTTAATGGGCAGGAGAGAAAATACAAACTGCAAATGTCAGGGAAATAAACACTGGATGATGGGAAAACAATGGTTTGTGTGGCATAGAGCTTTCAATTGATAAATGAGAGGTCCATGAAAAATTAAAGATGTTTCGCCAGCAAAACATATTTGTGACGCTTTTCATCCCAACAGTTAAAAATCCTAACTCATAAAATGTGTGGAAAGTAGATATTATTTCTCATACTCATTCTTTAAGATTATTTTTTCCTCTCTCAAGTGCTGTTTCTATTAGCCATCTGAAATAAACACAATACTTCAATGCCTGTCAATGTGTCCAGCTCCAAACAACCGGGCAGCATACCAATATCTTAGGATTTCATCTCTCTCCCTCTCTCTGTGAGCTTTAGCTTTGCCTCAAAAGAGTGGCCTTACATAATTAATACAATGTGGCTTCTTATTCAGTCATGATCACTTTGTGTCAGCCAGGACTGTGTTTTATATTCCATTTTATCTTGTCGCAGAAGCACCAGCATGGTTCCTAGTCTCTCTCATTTTCTCCCCTTTTCTGTTTCTTTTCTTCCTTTTCTCGACAATTTTAACAACCTCTGAAAGTAGGACACTGTAACATGGTGAGTGTGGTGGTATGTAGTGTGATGGACAGGTTGAGCCCAGCATGCAGAAACACATACAGTACGGTAAGAGTGGGAGGGCCACATTGGGACACTGATCATGGTTAGCTGATAAGCCATATTGACAGTGTCACTCAGAGGCATATAAAAGACAGAAGAACGAAACAGCGAGGCCCTTGCTGCGTGCAGATGCATTAGATTTACACCTACTGGGCAGAGGCAAAGCAAGAGGGAAGCCTTTCTAACACTTTCTATTTCCCTATCACAAAGGCCATTTAGTTTGGCATCTGGGAGGCATGCTGACATTCTCCAAGGTTCCCCATTACTCACCAGAGTGAGGTCTGCACCATGATACCACTTAATATCAGACAGTCAGAACCAATGTCCGTAGCATTAGCCACCCACCAGCCAGTGCTACACTATAAAGAGGATTGTCAGCAGTGAGGCAGTCAATGAGAAGAGCTGCAGCTCATATCTAAGACACAGGGATTGAAATGGAGGTGCAAGCCTGGTCTGAACAAAGGAGAAGGAACTAATAGGCACATCTTTTCTGATTTGAGGAACATGACTATAGTATACATAAGGAAGATGGCAGGGGTCTGACACAGTGGTAGTAATTGGATTTCCCAGGCCCTGTGCCCACTCATGATAACATGCTGAGCTGTGACATGAAAAGTCCTTATGTGTGGCAAGGGAGCAAGGTGCAGCAGAGTGGAAGTGACAGGTGTCATAGATCAAATTCCCTGGCTCCCCTCAATCCTTGAGTTCCTTTTCTCTGGAGACAGCTGAGGAACAACCTGCCCTGTGGTAAAGCCAAACACCAAGCTTGACATTCAGTTGCAAATCCAAGCAAGTTAAACCTATGTTGAGTGTAGCAGAAGAGGTGGAGGAGGTGGGAGGGACGGGGGCTGGAAGCACCGTGGATATAAGAGGTCACGGCCTGATTGCTTGCTTTATTTAGTTTCTGATGCTAATGTGAGCTGAATATAAAAAGAGCGCAGGGTTTCTACAATGTGAACAGACAAAGGAGCCTGAGACCCCCACTGCAGATCTTACAGATGCTGGGGGGGGTAGTGCAGTGTCTGGCCACAGTTCCCTCCCTGTCCTCTGCATGCATCCTGGCCTCATCTTTAACGAGGACTGCATGAGAGCAGGCACATCATTAAAAAGAGCCATTCTGAGACTTTCCTGTCTGCCATTAAACTTAACAGCCGACCTCTGCCATTACCTTTTATCCTCCCCTTTAAGGAGGAGGGGGACAGTTGGGTTTGAAAAGTCACATTTGGCTGGCAAGATACATCCATTGAGTGAATTCTGTCCCTTAGTCATTTGTACATGTAAGCAATGACAGTAACGTCTCCTGGAATGTAAGACAGGTTATTTTGTTTTATTTTTTTGCATACTGTGACCTTATAAACTGTAAATAAGCAGATTAATGTAACAGTTACTGTAGTTTTTTACATGGATAACACTAACCTGATTTTACATAATATACTAATGTGGTATGATAATTAGCTTAATGCCCAGAAAGTGGTAGCCTAAAGGAAACATCTTATTAGCAGAACAATACAAAATCGGAGGGTCCTTGTGAATAATGTTTCTAATGTTGATGAATTTGCTCTAATTTGATTATCCACCACCGCCAGCTACGCCACAATGCAGAAGCACCACTCTGCATCGTGTTTAGCTCTTGACCTTTGAACAGAGTCAAAGCAGGCGGAAATCTGAATACAGTGTCTGTATAATTCAGATTGACTAATAAACTCATTGTGTTGCTCAGGTTATGCACATTACAATTTTGATCTTACCCAACTAAAAGACAACCCTGTTAAACTCTGTAGTCAATTTGTGTGTCCTTAACCTGAATTACTAGTGTGCATGTGAAACCACTGAATAAGGAATCAACAGAGCAGAGAGGTTAAAAAGACCGGGGAGGTTCTTGAATATGAAGACGTGTTGAAAGACAAGTCTTGTGGAGACCAGTGGCCAAGAAAAGGTCGGTGGAGGCTCCCTGGGTCTCCACACACCACAGCAGGTCCCTCTTCTCTGCTACTGTGCCTTCACTCTCTCATCAATAGTTTATAATCTGGGTCACTGGCAGCAAAAACGTGCCTACCACTATTGAGACCTACTCAAAATGTCGAATTACAACATTGTGAGCTCATCCCTGCAAGGCCATCTAGGGGACAACGAGGGATCACTGACACTAATTGGTGAATGAAAGATAGTAATGGTAGTGGTGGTTTGGACGACTTTTCTTTAACCTCTGTTTAACTTCTGCTGAGCTCAAATCCGAAGAGCACATTCTGCCATGCTATGTTTTACAGCATATGCAGAGAAATTCGGCATTTCAACGGCTATAAAATGTTACAGAATAAATCATTTGCACTGAATATACATGAGGAGAGCAAAATATGGAAATATTATAGAAGTATGCCTGAGGCAGTAACCTTTTGTTGCCACAACTGAGGAGGACGACATAACTTTACATATTCCTGCTACATATTCCATCTGGGTGATAATGTTGTCAGGAGAAACAAGGTGACGTGGGCTAAGATACAAAACCAAGGGGGAGATGAGACAATGAAATGAAAGAAAAATAGGGACGTGGGAAATCTCAAATGGATTAAAGAGGATGGAGGTATAGTGTTTTTCCCACAGAAAGGAAGTAATAGGGGGTTAAAAAAAAAAAAGCACGTTGCTGCATCACAGGAGACCCCCCTCTCTCCCTTCCTCCGTTACCCCAGCTGCAGTGATAAATGTCTCTTTGTATTCTGGACAGAAAACTGCGGGCTACAATGTACTTGTCAGGAGACAGCTGGTTTTCCCCTTAAACAGAGCAGAGTATATTCTTAATCTTTCCTTTCACGGAGGGAGAAGATAAAACAAATGCCTCGTGACAAGACCCACAATGCCCAGAAATTCTCTTCACATTCACAAGACGTGTGTGTGGCACGAAGCTACAAATGCGCTCCTGTGTGTATAACGTATGTGTCTGCAGCAGGTGTAGCTATAGCATGTGCATGCTATTTGTGCTTTTTCTAAATTTCACAGCATCCCTAATCCCCACAGTATAGCCAAGGTTCCACTATGAGGGCTCATAAATGGGAGCCAGTGCTACAGGTAATGGAGCTGATTATAGCTATCTGGGCTATGGGCCAGCTGCCAGACTCTGCCCTGCCTGGAGGGAGCACAGGCCGCCTGGTGTCTGATATCCTGGGATCCCTGTAATACAAGCCTTGCTTTGGCAGGATAGTGACTATCCTGCCCACTTCCAGCCACACACTGAGGCTCCTTTGAGTTAGTCTATGTGTATAGTATATCCTCATCAGATTGTTTACTCCACATGGTATCGGTCTATAGTCATACCATTACAGCAACAAGGCTGTGGTAAGTCCTGCTTTTTGTAAATGTGTATTAGAGGAACCAAAGTTGTCACCACAGGCCCAGGATCTGTTCTGGAGGTATACTATCTGCTATTTTCTGTCCAAGGGGCAGAGTGGTTCTGGTGGCCAACTTGTACGCACGCAAATTACATTCCTGACAAGACAGACAACAATGGCTAATCAGTACATTCCCCCGGCAGTACCATGGAAATCTTTCACTCAGCTGACCAGCAGCCATTAGTCATCAAGCTTCCTTATTTCCACTAAAACTCCCAAGATATTAGGATGTTTGGACCAATGCTGGGGAATGAAGTGTTAAAAGATACCATGTTCATCAAATTAGCATTCCCAGTAAGACAGTAATGTAATTCACTACTGTGTCATTTTCTGTATATTAGAGTCACTGGCCTGGTTTAAATGTTACTCATTTCAACGGACATGCAACAACACAGTGAATGTATGTGTTTAGCACCTCTGAAGGAAAAATGCCTTGGCTTCACTGTCTCGATATGGGTGCGTGAGACAGCCTGTGCACTTGAATTGTTTGTGGGTGGGAAGGACGTAAAATAAAGAACACCATTGTGGAGGAGGCTTTGTTAACCTCTCATTATGTAGAATTTGCACATGAAGATAAGATCATCAGTGTTAAATGCAAATTATGTTTATCCATGGCAAACTGGAGGTACAAGATCCTATTCCCATTAAAGATTTTAAGTACAAATGGGACTGCACACAGCCTTCTGTTGTAACGCGTATTACTGGCTTTGTTGCAGTGGAGAAGGGGTTGTGCCCAAACGGTGACCTCAAAGTATTAAAAAAAAGAACAGTGAGATTAGGAAGAAAATGGCTGCTGCCTCGGTTCCTCGGAGGAGAACTAGAATCAATCGGAGCCACAAAAGGCTAGTAGACTGGAGACGATGCTACAGCTCTGCTACTTGAATTTCACTCTATTTTCCCCAATCCATAGTATTTCTCTCCTGTGCCGTCTCTTTATCTTCCTCCCTCTCTCTCTTTCCCCTCTTCATTCTCTGATTAACCTTTAAAGACACCCTTGCATCCACACACACACACACACAAACACACACACACACACACACACACACTCCATATACTGTGTACACACACTCTAAGACAAGATTTAAAATTCAGGTACTTTCTCCTCTTGGTTTAATACACACTCGGCCCGCATCAACTTCAGCACATTACCTGTTCTTAATCTCCCTCCCTCTGTCTGGGATCATCCTGATCCCCCTGTTTTCCCATCTGCTGTCAATTGGGGCCCAGCTTGGCTAGGTGTTCAACAAACAACTGTGATTCACTTGGTTTCTGCGGAGATTATTAACACACCTAGCATGCCACAGCATCATGAATAGGCAATGCAGATCCGGAGCCCTATTTTCACTCTGTCTCTGTTTCCTCTCTCTCTCTCTCTCTCTCTCTCTCTCTCTCTCTCTCTCTGTCTCTCTCGTGCCCTGCCGCGTTGTGAACTGAATGCCAGGATTGTCTAGAAAATGAGCTGTCAGTTGAAGGCCTGCAATGAGATACATCAGGCTCATTGTGAGCCCTAGAAAATAATGAACTATTCCCATTTCTCTCTCTGATATGTTCAATACGCTATCCATGACAAGTGCAGAGAGATAAGCAGTCCCCTCTTGAGCTGATTAAATACACTGGGTATATTCAGGAGAGCTTTGGCGGAATGAGGGTTCAGGGGATGCCAGTATTATAACATTACTATGTTTTCCGTCTGCGCTGGAGAAGAAGACCTTTTGCATGCATCATTTTTGTATGTGTCTGTATTAGAGTGTGCATTTGAGGAAGAACAAGCTGGAGGCGATGCTCGTAAAAACTTACCAGAATCAAAACATGTCAAGTTTGTTCAAGCACTTCTTTACATCTCTTAACTTATTCCCTCGTAGAATTAACTACAGGGATGGGCTCACATATGCTTTTTTTTTTTTAAGAATTTGTTGGTTTACTTATGTGAGTACTGCAAACAAATACTACCAAGAGGCAACAGCCAATAGTTGTAATTTAGAACAGACATGAAAGCAGTGTAGGAAACCGGCATACTTTACTCAGTGAGATATGTTGATACAAAAATGGAGGAAAAAAAAATCCATGTATTTCCTCTAAATGATAAAGATCTGTATTGGTCAGCTCTTTTTTATTATATTAGATGTAATTTTAAAAAAAGACAGCGCCGGAGACCTCACTGAGTCACACAGTTTCATTCAGCAATATAAGCACGATAAAAAAGATGAGCACAGATGGACACAGCTTGAAATGACATTTTATTTCCTTATATAGTACTTCCTCAAGTCTCTACATCTGAGAGGCAAAATCTGCATCTTGGTTGTTCATTACAGACTTTACTACACCTGCTCGCAGGCAGTCTCTGGTGTGTTTGAGCATGTAGTGTGTGTGCACTCTATCTTCCTTAATGCTTGTATTGCACTGAGCTCTTTGTCACTGTCAGCCATTTTACCTCCACCATGGGTTACACATTAGATTAAGCCAATCAAAATCAAAATGGATGGTCCCTGTATAGAGTTTGTATGTTAATCTAATCATAAAATATCATAACGCAACACGTGTTGTTGCCAGCCCGAGTTTTGGTGCTTAATTCAATCAAATGTTGTTTGAGAATCAGTTAAATCCTCAGGCACATTCACAGAGTTATCTTGGAGTGAGAGAAGGACAAAAAGAATCACTCCTACCTGTCAGAGAGATTGTTTCCTCCTTTCCTCTTTTTATTTCCCCTCGCTAAGACTGCTTACTAGACTCTCAGCTCATCTCTCCATCTCTGTCTCCTTCACGCACACGCACACTGACTCTATCTCCTCCTCTCGTGTTGTCAGCACAGCCCTGTTCCTGTTGCCTTCCGGATTCTGACACCTGTCAGCATTTTCGTTAGTAGATCAGAGAACTGCAAACTAGAAATGTTCCCGTGTTGAATTTAGGGCAAGTTTTCAGCAGAAACATGTGAGGTGCCTTTACTCTTTCTTTAATTCAACAGGGGAAGGGAACTGCTTGACTGGCACAAAGTTGGGAGATGTGGGTTGGAGATGTTTGCAGTCAGTAGACAGAAACAGAAGAGGAAGACAGAAAGACATATGGAGGGAGAGAGAGAGAGAGAGAGAGAGAGAGAGAGAGAGAGAGAGAGAGAGAGAGAGAGAGAGAGAGAAGTGTGTGTGTGTATGGGGGGGCTGAAATCAATTAGGAACAGTGAAACCCTGCGGATCTGCTGATGGAAGGAGGGAATATGGAGAATTCTGCGGCCCACGTAGGGGGCTTTCATTCCTGGGCTCCAGCTTCAGGCACACACCCATAGGGAGCTAACAGATAGATGAGAGATATTCTCCAGAGGTGGAGGCCGAGGAATATGTCAGAAATAAAAGAGGCCTGTTCTCTGCTCTGGCTAATTGAGCAGTCTTGGATCCCTTTGAGTCTAATACGCCAAAAGTAAGGGCTTTTTTTTTTTTTTTTTTTTTTTGAATAACACCCACACACTGACCTGGAAATAATTCTAAAACCAAGACCACAAACCTCTAAACCCACAAATCGGACACAGTGAAGCAACATCATGCTTCCCCTTTTCCCTCCCACGGAGATAACTCGAGCGATTTAACAATACATGAATCTTAATCCTTAAAAACCATGGCTCATCCATATCCGGGAGGAATTAAAGTGTGAGCTATGACAATCAAAGGAAGTCGAAAAAAAAAATAGATTTAGCTCTCTTTTGTCACCAGCCCCCTCGGAGTCTGTTCCCTTGCTTCTCCCTTGACACTTATGGTTATACAGAGCCAAAGCTAGCATGTCGCACATTTCAACCAAATCCCCCCTAACTTCACAGACATGCCTATAAAGATAAAGACAAATTCATTTTATAAAGCTCTTCTTCTCAGTTTATAGTTACAGCAATACCATCTATTTTTATTATTCTATTGGCAGATATGACGGAGCCATTACATGTTAAAGATAGCTCTTCCTTTATAGATTTTAAGAGATTCAATTTAATTTGTTCTTCAGCTACTTCCCTAATCTAATCCACTGGGTGAGGATATTTCAGGTAAGGTTTTCAAAAAGAGCACACACACTTCTTTAGACTCTTGGCAAGGATTCAACAAAGAGGCATCATATTTAAGTGTAAAATCTCTTCACAAGCACTTCACTGAAAGTTACCTTGGTGGTGGCTGGTGCAGGAATAATGAATAGCTGTTGTTGAAACCGCATCACCGAAGAAAAAAAGCATAACTCTGATGGACAAAAGCCAAATATCAAACTCGTAAATTGATACAGAGAGGGAAAATGCCCACTGTGATTCAGAGCTGGGCTAGTTAGCTGCTGAATCTCGTCACACAATTGGATTCCCACATGAAAGCCCACAACATGATGGGGATGCGGGGTCTTTGTGTAAAGGTAACGGCTTGTCTCCTGGGCAAACAACACCCTTACATGGCACTGGGAATGGTAAACATTTGCACTGTAAAAGCCCGAGAGTTTAACCCTTCCTTCTTCCCACTCCAAGCTTCCTTTTGTTCTCAGCACTTATCAACACAAGAAAACAGAACAATAAAAACACACAGAAAACAAGGCTCTTCTACCCTCGGCTTGTGGGTGTTGTCGTCCTTTGGCAATTGCAGTCTCTCAACTTGTTTTCTGCTTTAGCTGGCAGGAGAGGCGCACTACATAACAGTTAGTCCCAAAAGATATCTAAGCAGTGGGGTGTTTAGTGAACATGCTTATTTGTTTTCTGACAATTCCCTTCATTGACTCAATAGAACCAGCAGATAGTGTCCATTTTTTGTCAATTAGGAAAGATGAGCTCAAAGTGAAACCACATCAGCATACATACATGCCTGTAACCACTGCAGCTCTCATATTGTACAAACCCCAACTGTTCTATTTCTGCCTTTCTCCTCAAGTGAGTTTGCACAGAAGAAAATGAAGGAGGGAAAAGAGGAAGGTAGTGTTCTCCTGAGGAGCGCCACAAAAAAAATCTGATGATGTAAAATCCTAATACAATAGGAGAGACAGATTCAACTGTGCGTCATGCTGAATCTGCCCATCTCTGTCAGCCCACCATGCCCTTTAACTGTGTAATTAGACCGTTGAGATGGCAATAGAGGGACGATTTCATTTGCTATGTCATTACATTTCTGCACGTGTAAGGATCTTTGGTCAATTCATTTAATAATTATGAACAGACTCTCATTACTCTCTGGTGTGACCACTGCTGCTGACTGACTTTCAAAACAAAGGGAGGGGGAAGCTTCCAGTGAAGCCATTTTGTTAAGTCCTTACTGAGGGAAATTGCTGGCCAAAAGTGACTCTGGAGCTGAGTGCAATAAAAGAAAAGTCAATAACAAACCATCTAATTGTAATTCCAAACAGATACTTTGTTATCATCTATTTGTTCTGGTCAAAAGAATGGACAGAGCTGTGAAACAGCCTCTTGTTCTGTTTACCAGCAATGTGGTGCTGCATTACACATTCAGGAGGTATGCATCCATTTTGCTGAAACAGATACAATCATTGATGGTGTTAATGAAAAAAGAACTGCCTCAGAGAGCTCTCCCCACTTGTAATATTCCTCATGTACATCATTTGTAATTGTCTCCAATAATGAGATCCCACTACTAGAGGACCTGTCAGCATGCATTTTTTAAAGGCACAGGACATTATTTTGCGGGTTGTAATTACAGTTGGCTACCAAAAGTCAGCAAATTCACTTTTCATTGTTCATTACTGTCTGATGCTGCCGAGGGAATGCCCAGTACAAGTTGATTCCAATATTAACCATACATCCTGACCCTTTTTACATCTATCTGTATTTCTCAGCTAAGTCATTAGTAGTCACAATATATAGGCTGTGAAGGCAGATCCATTTGTATGACTATGTTCTAGATTAACATTAATTGTAGGTTGCCTAATATTATTATTCCCCAGTCAAACAACATCAACAGCCAAATTGCTCCAAGTGAAGCATCAGTTTAGTTCAATGTGCCAGGAACCAGACAAGGAAGAGCCTACACATGTATATTACTGCTTCTGCAACCACACCCACACACTTCACAGTCCACTGATAAAAATATCATGCATTTTCACAAACTAGGATTCCTTTTTCGTTATCTCTTGCTCATTAAAATGTCTTTCCTATATGAGCCGAGGAGGAAGACAGTAGAGTAGCGAGAGAGTAGACAGCCGTACTGGGACAGTGTTAGTAAAAAGGAACCAAAACCATGTCGACGTTAACTGAGGGAAGAAAAACTAAAATTGGCACAAGTACTCAAATTGGAGCACAGCGCAAATGTGAAGTTCAGATACGGCAAGTGATCTGGGAGTGCTGTCCTCGGGAGTGTGCTTTTAAAATAAAATGTCTCGTGTTTCCACCTCACTCAGAATAAAATTACTAATGCGAGTCTTTCTAAAATGTCTGCAATTTTCACTCACACACACACACACAAACACGCGCTGCTGAGCTGTTACACCTGTGCATGTAGTTTTACCTTTGAGCTTAGTAAATACCCTCAGGTGCATATAGTAACATCCTGGTCTGCTCCAGACAGCTTTCTCCACTCTCTCTCCCTCTCACTGACCCACTCTCTTTTCTCAGTCTAACTGGCAGTAGTTAAGAACGAACATGACCCTTACACTGACTTCTGCCAACCAAGTGGATGTCTTTTTAAACGGCGAGTCAGAAATGAAACATCAACATTAATTCCCTGCTAAATGATCCCACTGAATAATGGATGAGGGCACGTGGAGGTATGTAGATTTCCACCTTGTACCTTTGTGAGCCTAATTGCTGCCATTCAAGCACATCTGAAGTCGGCCCCCACTTCAAAAGCAGACGTGGCTACTATCAGTCAATAATGCTGCCTAAGCCTGTATCAAAGGGTAGCTTTAGCTGTCAGAGATCCCTCACATTAGCTGCTCTAGCAGGACATCAAAGACACAAAAAGAAAACTGTGATGTTATTCATACTTGCACATCTGAAGCTTGCAATGGGTATAATGCACCTTAAAAGATGCTCTTGTGGCATGAAAACAAACTCTGGTGCGCACATGAGTACACACTGGTCTTATCTTGAAACTGGCAAAACACAACCCAAAGGATGTGGCAATCCTCCTCACACACAGAGCGCACACTCACGTACAAGCAACAGATTTCCTTACCTTGGTCTGGCAGCTGGCAAACATTGGGGGGGACAGTCATGTTCAGCACGTCATTGACAGCCGTGTCAACATAGTGTCCTCTCTGGACATCATGTTCACTGTCGGTCTGGTCGCTCTCCTCGTGGCCGCTGTCCTTCAGACTGTTCCCCTCCAGGTCCTTGAATGTCGACGTGCTACATGGGGGCCAGAAGGGAGGAGAGGGATATGTTGATTAACTGTCACATCACCTGCTTTTACATGCTCTCCTTCATCCCCTGTGTCTCTGTTGGTTTGTGATGAGCTGTCAGTCTTTCTCTCCCTGTCCTTTTTTATGTCCTTTTCTATGAATTCTTTGCCCTTTTACGTGGTCCGTGTCCATGAATTTCAAATCAGATGCATAGTGATTTTGTTGCTGCTGTTGTTGTAAGGCTTAGTTAAATAAGAACAAGGCCTCGCTCCAGTTTCTACGCTTGCAGTAACCATAAAATAACAAGTTTAAAATCTGTTGAGGGTCTTTTGGATTAAGTGAAGTTTTTTCCCCCCCTTTACAGATAGCGTGGCAGCTAAAGGATGTCTCAGACAGGGACATTCAGGATGGATGCACTGACTTCAAGGACATCGCATTGAACAAACAGGAGGCACTCACTCACTACAATCAAACAAATACTGCAGTAATCAGGAATTCCTGGAAGGAAGATGGATGTAGGAAACGCTGGAAGTATACAAACTGAGCATCTGTCTTGTTTGGGGCTCACAGTCAATAAAGAGGGTGGGGTGGGGGGCACAATCAACAGCTGCACAGTAACAGCATGATTTCCCTTCATTTGATTTCCATCCCACTGGAACAAATGCAGCTTTACAAACAACACTAAATAGGGGTGAATATATGAACATGTGTTCTTGCAGGAGAGAAAAAATATATATCGATGAGTTTTTGTAGTGGGAGAAAAGAGGTTAGAAAGGAGAAAACGGAACAGACAGAGGAGAAAATGAGAGTAAACACATGTGTGGCAAACAAAAAGAAAGGGAAAGGAAGTGAAGGATAGCACAAGGTAGCTGCATTCCTGGGCCCGAGCCTCACATTCTCCAGCCTGGGAGAGAGGACTGCAGGTAATGCTGGTGCTCTGATGTTATCACTGTAATTGCACCTGTCCCAGACCAAAGGCTCACTGGCTCCTGAGGGGATTTCTTTGTAGTGTGCTGCAGAAGCCCACACTCGAATGCTCTTTGTTTACATTAACGCTGGGAATCTTTTTTTTTTTTTTTTTAATGGGTTTTCAAAAGGCCAGGATGGCCTCAAACTATAGAAATGCTGGAATGTTTCCTAGCTGCAGGTATATAGGCAGAACTGTAGTTTTCCAAGTGAGCCAACAAAACCCAGGCTGGAGGGAATTATTATATGACCCCCATCCTAAACCCCCAACCCTATCTAATATCCTGGTTCAGGTGGACTGAAATACAAAGCACAGTGAAAACATTTATTCTTCACTTTTTCACCCAAGGGAAAAAAACAACTTCCTTATTGACTATTCATGAAGCTATTCCTGTTTTTAAAAACAGTGGGAGAAAAGCACTTGAGAAATCTCTTGAATATCATTTAATCTTAAGTAGTGGTTTTAAGCTTTATCCTGATGCAATTCAAGCCACATGTGTTGCTAATGAAGCGAATTACAGCGGAGTAATAAGGTTATCTGTAAATACAAAAATCATTACTTGCTGATTCTGCTGCTGTGTGTAATCTAATAATCTGAAAGTGTGAGTTTGTGGCTCGTTTCAACAAATGTCTACTAAACGCACTGTGGAGTAATGCAATTTATCCCCAAATCTTATCCTCCCATTGCAATTATACTGAACAAGAAACATGCAGTTACACATGCAAACTGCTGCAACGGTAGCTGTGCACTCATTAGATAAAATAATTACAGATAACAATGGTAACGGGGTGCTGGTAACAATTCCTAATCAAGACATACCTTTTAATGAGGTGGGCTCTGCTGTTCACGTAACTGGAGTCAATGGAATAATTCTCCGTCTGTAACAAAGCGATGCAGGGCGTTGGGGGGTGAGTGGGTGGGGTGGGGGTTGTGGTTGAGGGATGATGGGGGGCAACAGAGAGAGGTACTTTTAATAATGGAAGCAACCAACATAATGTTACCAGTAATTGGCTTTCAGTTAAAATGTTATTTTACACAAAGGCCCCAGTGAGCAGCCTCGGCTTTCAAAGGGCTGAATCCTATTCTCTTTCAAAGCACACACACACACACACACACACACACACACACACACACACACACACACACACACACACACACACACACACACACAGGCTGACTGGGAGCTGAGAGTCGAGGAGAGCGCTGCAGTGAGCGCAGCCTCTCTTCTCCTCTTCACCCTCCCCGCTCTCGATCCCTCGCTCGCTCCCTCCCTCCGCTGCCGGTCAGCCCACCGTCTTTAAAATGGAGTCATTAGGGCGGACAGACTATCATGCAGACAGAGGGAGAAGAAAAGTTTCCCTTTTTTTCTTCTCTGAACTTTGTGTTAACCATGTTTGAGAAGACATTAATGTGGAAATATTAAATAAATAACTGCAAGAGAAGTAGATGAAATTAAAAGTGCACCAGGGGAATCTTAACTCCGCAACTGCAGATGAAAAGCCTTTCGGAATATGCATACGATAGATCCCTGACCCACATTAGAGAACACAGTTCAAAGGCATCCTACAATCATTCTCTTTTTTAAAGATTTATTTAGCAAGGAAAAGTCTGACGATTAAGAGCACATGGACAGAGGAGTTAGTGTACACTGAGCAGGTAGCTCCTCCTGCGTCTGCCAAGCTTCTACTCACACTTGGTAAGATGTCAGAGGGCCAAAGGGTATCAAAGCCTCTCAAAGGACTTCCCCAGTCCTGCGAAAAGCCATGATACGGCCCTTTCGACAAACTTTGATAAGATGCAGTTTTTTTTCTGCAGAAAGAAAGCAGAGCCTTCACCTAAAGTTCTACAGCGCAGATACTTTATCCTGATAAAAAGCTGTGAGTCAATGGCTGACTTCCGAGGGAAGTCTACAGTACCGATATCAAAGCCATGTTAAAAAAAAGTCACCCCTATGATAAGAAAGGTTAATTCAGGCACTGGAGCACAGTTGCTGATTATCAAGTGAGCTACTCATTTGACACAGGCCTGCTGTTGAGGTAGCAGTGGCCCTGCACAGCTGCCATACATGGTGACCAAACAGATTTGGATTAAAACTCAGTGTGCAACTGTGCGCACACTCTCCTTATTAGATGTTAATGGGGTTGAACATTTTGAACTTTTTCAGCGACTGCGTGGAAGTGGAACCACAATGCAGAGGAGTCTGAGCAGTGAGGACGGGGGAGCAGTGGAAATGTCAAACATTAGTCCCAGTCTTCTTGGATCGCTTTTGAAATAAATAAATAAATAAATAAATGCATAAATAAATAAAAGTGATGCTGGCAGATCACAGCAGCCAACTTGTGGTGTTTACCTCTGGCAAATAGCTACCATGACCTGTTTGCAGTCTATGAAAAATGTAAGAGCTTGTTAATGCTACCAAATGCATGTCCTTGTTTGTTTAGATTTGCGGCATTGATGCCATTTTCTTATATGCTGTGCAGCATTATTATTCGACCGATGCTGATGCTGTTCTCGTCTCTTTCGTTGCTGTAAACCTAAAGGAACTTGGATGTATGTCAGAGATGTAGTTATCTTTCAGTATTCTCAAAAGGTGCATAGGTCTACCTTCAATCATTAGGAGATAAGCTGTTCTTTGCCATCTCACCTCCTTTCCTTGTAATTATTTTTGCAGGCAGTTTGTATAATGCTAAGCAACAATGCAAGGGCAAACCTCTGATTGGGGCTTGCTCAATTATAATGTAATGTGTTTGCGCTGAAGGTTAGCATCATTCTGTCTCCCTTTACCATTTACCCCTAATTAAACTTTAACTCATTAATATAAAGAAGATAATTCATAAAAAGGAATTTAATTAACATTTTATTATTAGCTCTTAATGTGGAGCACACCATGTTTGTTCTCTTGTATTACCCCTGACTCCTTTAGTTCCTGTTCAGCTTGACTTCATTAAGTATCAAATGTAGCGACAGTGGCAACACACTGCAACTCATATTAGTTATTAATGAATGATTAACACATTACCTTAAATTTATTTATAAATCATGCCATTCTTTAGACAAATAGTTGGTGTTTTATCAAAGAATATTATCTTTCTCTTAAAAGATATTTATACATATATTATGCTTCTATGATAGATCAATAATGTTGATCAATAATGCTGTTATGCTATAGCAAACATGTACTGTACTGTACATGTTTTGTGCTCTACCGTGCTCCACTTTGGTCCCAGTGAACACGAATCAAACTGCCTCTTCTTCTACAGTGGCTGAGCATCCAGTGAGAGACTAATGAAAATGCAAGGCATGAGTAACAAGGGGAAAACTTCATTTAAAAGACAAGATAGAAAATGCCTTGAGAATGTCACTCTGGCTGCAGCCTGTAATTGGTTTGGATGGCAGGTTCTGTGTAAGCACGGCCTGGAGAGGAAGGCAGTATGCCCCGGCTCTCAAGCTGCTCAAGTCCAGAAATGGAACTGTAGTTTCCATAATGCAATTCCCTCTCAGGGTTTTTAAATGGAGCTCTCTTAAGTGGCTAGTAGGTACAGCCAAAGTTGACTCTTCATAGTATTCGTCCATGCAATGTTTTTGCTTCCCCATTTCTTCTATAGCTCATGATTACTCAAAGGATTAATTGAAGATAACCACATCTCCTGCTTTTATTCTATTGTCAGTGGAAACGCCAAACATGTGAAGGCATAACCTTGGGCATTGGTGAGTCAGTCAAATGTGCCTATTCTGAGAGAGAATCAGATGCATTAGCCCAGGCTTCCTGTAAAGAAATGCAATGTCTTTCCCCACATTTCTGACCGACCTCAAATTGGAGGAAATGTCAATATATCTTGCTGAGAGGTCAAGTTTCAGGCAAGAGGATGAGGACTGCTTAACTACAGCGAGGACGCCACAAATGGCTACTTAATCAGGTTGGACAATGTGTTGTTGTGATCTGAGCGGCCCCAGTTTGGCGGCCAGAGCCACTCTATCCCCATAATTATTGTTCCGTTTCATCTGGAGGACTGGAGGGAAGAATGTAGTCCCCAGTGTCGCCGGGTGACTGATAGGTAGTGTCAGGATGAGTGGGGAGGGAAGTGGAAAGAGAGTGGAGAGAGAGGGGGGGTGAAGATGGGGGGGAAATGGGTGAGACTTGACCTGCGGGAGACTTGTGGTCCAGCTGCTGCAGCCCAGTAGCTTTCCCCTTTCACCCTTTTGCTTCTTCCTCTCCAGTAAAACCTGAGGCACAGGGACGATGGGCTCGCTCCTCTGCCACTGAGAGGAAAAGCAATCTCCTCGCCTAGTTGCTGCCGTAAGATTTGATTTGCCTTCCTTCCAGCGTGACAATTGGTTCTGTAGTCTGGATGCAAGTGTATTCATTGTGTGGGGGCATGGGGAGCACCAGAGAGAAGAGGAGGGGTGGGGAGTGAAGACACCAGTTGTTACACCAGTAAACACCCGACAAGTTCAGCAGATGTCACACAGATAGGAGAGAAAAAGAGAGAAAAAATGTCACACAGCTGCCCTACTGTATGTATTATTGAGGCTGTTACAGCACAGTATAACATTTAAACAGGGAAGCAAGCTCGAAAAAAAACGGACAGATGCAGCGACATGCACTGACACGACTGGCACTGATGATGCCATCAGCAATCTGTTTCTTATTCAAGAATTTAATTTGTAGAGATTTGTTTCTTTTTCTTTTCCATTTCCAGTTTAAAAAGCAGACCGACATGAAACCAGAATATGCGATTTTGACAAGCAGTCTTTGCCAGGCTGTATCTTTGTCAGGAATAATTGCCATTTAGCAAATTACAAAATGAAACCTCGCTTAAACACAGATGCATACGATCAATCTTTTAAGCTAAGTTAACAGTTGAGCTAAACTGTATCTATCAAACATGAGTTAAACTGCTTAAAAACAGAAGGTATTTAAGCAGGGTGGGGCGAGTTGTCAGGACTGCGTCTAAAAAAATTGAGCATCTAAAAGAAGAAAAATTGATTACAGAAGTGAGTGTTTCATGTCTGTCATGGATGCAACTCTTTAATGTCATCAATTTAGCTGACAAAAAACATCAAGCCACGTTTGTTGTGGATACCGCCACACTAAAACGCACAATTTAAACATACAGAACAGACTAGACAGAATCAATTAAAACTGTCAGATCGAATTTTGCTGCTTCATTCTGTGTGTTTAAGCAGTGTGAGGTTGTGTCTTCGTTCATTGTTGCTGCTGCCTGCTTGCAGACTCCCCTCGGTCCAGGAAGGAAATGTTACACATAATGTGCCTTGTTATTGATATCCCATTGCTAAAGGACGAGATGAGGAGAAAGAGATCCAGGGGGTTTAGAGGGCAAGCCAGCTGCAATTAGAAAATAAAAAGGCTTCATTATCCAGCTAGGTTTGGTTGCGATAAAGAGTAGTGATAAAAAAAAGTAGGAGAGAGGAGGAAATTAGGAGAAAAACTCCACTGGATGAAGGATGGTCAGTGTCTAAAACTGCCTGTTTACAGATGCATGTATTCCCCTCATGTAATTCTGCAGTGAGGATTCTGAGGAGTGTGTGTGTGCGCGTGTGTGTGTGTGTGTGTGTGTGAGCGTGTGCGCCTGCGGCTGACTTTCTCATCCTATACACTGTGACTATGAAAAGAAATGCTTTACTTTGAGCCTCTTGCACGTTCACATTCCTGCACACACAGACTCTCTCTTTCTGCTTCCCTACAAAAAGCACCGCTCCAACAATCCCTGACTTGCAGGGCTGAGCTGGCGCCCGACCACCTCGCCTCTGGGTCTGCACCCAGCAGCACCTCACAGCAGCTCACATTCAGTCTGTGAGACACTCATGACCAAAAAACACTGACCACCAAGGCACCTGCTCGGAGTGGATTTTGTCTATTATTTATGTGAGAAGGAAGAAGCGCTCTTTGGCCCTGAGTTGCCGTAACCCTCCACCCCTCCACCCTTCTACCCCGACGACCATCATCATCATCACTTTCCCGATTATAGAATTTCCCATAGATCCTCTGCCATCTGCTAGATTATAGATTTCTCTCTTCCTTTATAGAGGGCAGGGCCCCTAAGGGAGGATCAGCGGTAAAAAGGGTGAAAGAGTGCCTGAGGCACAGCCATGGTTGTGGATAAGATTACATTTTCTATTTCTGCCTGTTAAAGGGAGCCTGCCGTGATGAATACAGAGAGTTGTTACCATTTAATATCAACTGGCTCCCCTGCAAACTCAAATTATACACAATCAATTGTGACAGAAGGGTACACGTGTGACAAATAACCTGCCACATTCTCTGCATCATTTCACTTCATCACCCATCAATTCACCCCAAACCCAGCAGCCCATTTGGGAATCAATCATGTTATGAAAGCGAGTGATGCTGTGGTGAAAAGGTTTTTAAAAGCTGCCTTGCTCAGCAGTAGCTTGTACACTTCTGCAGTCTTTGTGAACGGAGCAAAAATAACTAAACAAATAAACTGGGTGAATTGAGCGCTATTATGAGGTCAATTGTGTCCTTGACCTAGGGTGACCAGACGTCCCGGTTTGACCGGGACAGTCACGATTTTTAATTGCTTAATTGACGCTAAAATGTCCCGGTTTACACCAGGAGCGGCGTCAGCCGATTTTGCCGTGTCTTCAGCCCCGAATGTTTTGAGTGTAGCCCCGAATGTAACTTTGTCCAGTTTATTTTTCCGCGGCGAATAGAATGGGCAGCTACGTGCGGGGTCCGACCATGCTGTATTTGTTGCTATCACCTAGCAACCGTCTCTCCGTGAGGAAAGCTGTGAAAGCCGGGTGAAGTTTTCGGAGGAATCTTAGCCAAATCAGTCTAATACAGTGATGCCATCAACACAACGTTTAGGAGCGCAATACTGATTTAGTTTGAAGTCCCCAGTCTACGGTTCAGACTCAAACACACGGAGCTCTGAAGCAGACCTGTGGGTATCTTAGTGTCCACTCTCTCTGTAAAATGCAGCGCAGCTTCAGGTTCATGGATGCGCTCAGCTGTGGCCATGCTGCGGCAGATGTGTTGCGTTTGTGCTCCGTGTATTTCTTTAGTTTTGGGTTTCCACCTCCACGTAGAGCAGCGTACAGCCACTTCCATAGCTAAACTCTTTGTCTCATTCGGAGACCAGAGACCCAAACGGGGCTCTGTGTCTGTCAGAAGGTCTGAGATCTACCGTATTAGCAGAGCAATCACGTAATGCACAGCAGACTATGGTGCAGGTATAGATTATTTTCTGAAATATAGCTTGTGACTTTATTCTTGTAATAGCCTATTATCACTTTATTTTTCTCAAAATATCACGACTCCTCCAAATCACAGAGAACCCATATACTGTGTTTATATACTTTGAATGTGCACAAAGAGCAGTAAATCTTGCTCAAACATTTACTAATAAATTAAATTATTAATAAATTAAAATGAATGAATGTATCATTGAGGTGAATAATTGTCATATGCACATTAAGGAGGTTACTTAACCAACAAAAGACGCAAAACAGGAGGTAAGAGTAAATGATGCCTATAGGTTGTGCTGACTCAGGTATAATTAGAAAAGTCCATCCAAAGGAGAATAAATAGTTGAAAGCAATACAGAATGCCTGACAGCCTTACTGCAATATATTCCATTATGTTTTTACATTTGGATTGTAATCTGTTTCTCTTTAAATAAAGATATTTGCAGCATACATTGATTCAGACAAAGGTAGAAATAGGTGCATAAAAATTCACCAGAATGCAGGAAATTAAGTGTTTAATGCTCAAAATTTTCAATAAATCATTTTAATTACTTTGCTGTTATTGGAATAAATAACACTTCAAAAAATCTTTTTTAGAAAAAATCTCAACATAAATCTCACACTAAACTGAAAAAGGCTGTTACTGCAATTTTGTTAATTTCACAGGAAAAAACACTTATTATTAGACGAGGCGCCTAGGATCAAAATAATGAAGTTACTGTCTGTGTCTGTGTCTGACCTGGGCTGGCACATGTTCACGTTAAAAAGCGTGTGCGTGCACAAACACACTACGGTCACGCGCAAAGTGTCCCGGTTTTAGCTCCAGGAAATCTGGTCACCCTACCTTGACCACATGTGTTACGTGTTGAGTATTGTTTGAGCAAACAAAATAACAGCTTCTCTGAAACACAATGAAACCGATTTGTGAACACAACACAACTTCCTGCTTGCACTTCCTCCTCATTTATCTTGACTTTCTGTGGGAAATTGAGCAAATATGTGCTCATTCTGACCAAAACAATCACCCCCCTGCTCTCATAAAGTGAGGAAAAGGGCCAAAGTACTAAAGCTATTGCTTGTTCCACCTGTGTATCACCCCCACATAGGAAACCGCAGAGGATCACGCGGCTGTCTTTTATTCTGAAACAGAGACTAAAGGCTCCACCGAAATCCAGTTAGTAGAGATGTGATTTATTATACATACATTGATAGAAACCACATTCATTATTCATGAGCTTCTCAATGTCAAAGACATTTCCCCCCCCCATTCAGCATGATGAAAAGATTTTTAATAATAGGCCCCCTCTGCAGACGGCTGCATTCCAGCGGAGCCGGCTGACGCTAAAGAGGCTTGGATTCAGAGCTGTTGTCTTACCAGAGAATCACTGCTCAGGACCAACGTGTTTCAAACTGTTGGTGGCTGCGTGGGATCCGGAGTTGGCGTTTTTGTTTTGTCTTTGTCTTAAGAGACAAGTCTGGTGCTTTTAAGCCTCTCAGATGGGAGTCATAGTGTCCACTTAGAATGAATAGGGGTCTACCGCGTCACCAGACACACAAGGCTGGATAGAGTCTCATTTAACACCTGTTCAGCGTTCAGGTCTGCATGTGTTTCCAGACTTATTCTATCTCTACGTCAGAAAGAAAACCTGAGCATCTCTAGAAGATTAGGATTCATGGTTTTACATAGTAAAAAGGGAAGAGGGAGGAAAAAGACTTGACTATCGAGGCTGTTTCCTAAAAGAAATCGGCTTACTTTTCTTAGAGCCGTCGGAGCCTAATCAAACTCAAATAGCAGGCACTTCCCCTTTAGGCAAGTCTTGAGGGATTTTCTTTAATTTGGATGTCAGACCAAAAAGTTTTCACGCTCCTCACATCCCCAAATCCATTAATGTGTGTACGGCGCCAAGCGAGAGAGCGTTATGTGCTGTGGGTTTTTTTTTTTCCTAGCAGACGCCGGAAAAGTTGAGTGTAGCATTTAATCCAGGTAGATTTATTGTTATTCCAGAGCCTCTGGGAAAAAGCACTACAAACATATGTGTTTAACAGTGATTTCATTTTAGGGGAGAATTACTAGATAGCATTTTCTCGTCTCAAATGTGCCCTATATTAGCCAGTGTTGAGGGGGAGGGGGAGCACGCTAAAGTAGTGCACAAGGAATTCCCAAAGGTTTCTCCCACCTCCCCTGGGCAGGGCCTTAAAAATAAACACTCAGAGACACTGCAGATTATGTAAACACATTCCCCTTAAATGCTTACACGAGAGCAGTGAATAAACAGCATAACTTTGAGTCACTTTTGAAAATCGACTAGACTTCTAATTAATTTTTGATTAACACAATACACATGGGGACGACGTAAATGAGAAATCTGCGAATCTGCGTGGAGAGCTGATCAACTTGCACTCCACAGCACGCTGGAGCACGACGCTTGATACGTTTTCTCTTAGCAGCTCAACGGTGGCTGCCAGTCACATCGCTGCCGCCGTAGCCTCTCTGTCTCCCTCCCTCTCTCCCTCCCTCTCTCTTTTCTCTCTCGCTCACTGTGACAAGGCATCTAGACATTTTAGTTGGATGGAGATTTGCAGCAGCTCATTACAGACTGGGAGTCTCTGTGAGCGGATGCAGTCACTCGGAGATGGATTGAGTGGGTCTGTTTATTGACATGCCTTAATCTGACACTGGGTAAAGGGAATGAGTCACCGCCTCCAGACACACTACCACATCACAGCCACTACAGCAAATAGGGAGGCAGCACCCAGGTTACAAGTGGAACTTCATCAGCGCTCATTAATCCAACTACCCCCGGCCACTCGCTCAAACAAACCATGTTTACACTGAATGTTGGCTGGATGGAGGGGTGATGGAGCTTTTCAAAGGGCATGTGTGCAGGTGCTCATATCCGCAGCGCACACACACAAATGCGCATGCTGTCGACAGACACACACACACACACACACACACACACACACACTCTCCACTCCAGCTAATCAAAAAGCAATCCGTCCACCTAACCCACAGCCCCCTAAACACAATATCTGTGTACACCAGCTGCTAAAACTCAGTTGGTGCACTTTGTCTCGCAAATCAGAGCTGGTGCACAAATCAGGGGTGGACGATCGGGCTCGATGCCAAAGTGCGTATCACAGAAAGGGGCTTTTTATTAAACAGATGGGCATATGAGATCTTTTAGCTAGAGTCACAACAAGGCTACTCCTATCAGCGATCCAGCTATGAAAGCCTAGTTAGCTTTTGATCCTGTTTGCTGGTGCTTCAATGAGAAGCACATCTGGTGCTAATATTTGGGATGGTCTTTCGAGGCAGCTGTCAGCACCGGGATTGACAGCAGAGTATTAGCTGCTTGCACATCACCACCGCATCTTTAAATCCAGCTTGTTAACAGGACTGTGACAGACCGCCATCAGGGCACAGGCAGAACAAAACATCATCCAACACTAAGTGGGTCGGAAGCCACTGTTTGTTTTCCATTACACTGCTGTTAAGCACTTTGTCTGCGAGATGTGGACATCTGAATCATCTGCATTTTACATTTCACTGTAACTTTACAAATAAAATCTACAACGCCAGCAAAAACAAGAAATGTGTGTGAATAGCGTAAGACGGTCACAAACAAAAATAAAGCTTTCTCGAAGAAATGCTCACATGCAAACACGCGGGCGCAAAGGCAAAACAAGCACAGGGGAGTAAACACTGTGTCAGTCAGAAAGGGAATAACACAGCACAGATTTACAGTGAAACACACGTGTTTACACAAACGTACACACACACACACACACACACACACAGTCGCAGTGGGAAAAGTCGGAGCGAGGCCTGCTGTTGTCTCCGTCAGGGACTCGGAGCCCAGCAGCTTGAGAGCAGGGCCAGTGGAGAGGAGGCCAGATGCAGCGGGCTTGACCCACTCATTCGTGAGGGAGGGGGTTGTTTCAGCAGTTGAAACACACAGGGATTAGCCGCACTGACTTCATTTAATTTAATTTGTATTAGGGCCGTCTTTGGGGGAAAATGTGGTTTTTCACTGCGGGGGGGATATACAGGGTCATGGAAAACAGCAACAGACGGTGGATCTCTACCCCTGCAGTGGATTCACAGGGGAAAGCAAGGCACTGTATTCCCAGATCTCAGTCTCACACACAAAAAACACTCGAGCACATATCTTGTTTCCCCCAAATTATGTCTATATTATGAAGTCAAATCTATCCAATTGAAATGCATCTGAAACCCTGCATCCACCTTTCCACAGCTTGATTTCTTCTTGAAATGAAGACCTTGAATCCTTTTGTTCTGCCACCATAAACAACATGTAGTAATTTTCGTGCTTATCAAAGCTCTGCTCTGTGCACTTGTGTGTCTGTGTTTGTGCGCGTGTTGCAAAGCTGTTATCTGCCACGAACATATCTTAGGGGGTGGATGTTTATCTGTGCTGATGCCGATTGGAGTTATCTTTGTCTCAGTGCAGTGGTACATAATATTATTTGTCTTTTTTCATCGTTTATTTCTCCGAGGCTGATATAGTGTGATATCCTATAGCGGAGAAATCCTTTTAGTTACCGTCAGGCATCTAATGTACTTTTACTTGTAATCTGGGAATTTAATAAATGAAAAGGAGAGGGGAAAAATCTGTACACAATTGAATAATTCAACTCCCCATTGTATTCTGTGGAACATGACTTACACTGTTAAGCAGAGGAGGAAAACAACTGCAGTGAGTGAGTGAGTACCCAACATGCCTCCTCGCAATTTACAATAGCTCTGTGGAGAAATATGGCAGCGATCGGCCATCAAGTCTGCTGTAGCCAAAGCCTGCGGTCATATGAAAGCTCCCTTTCTGTCTTGCGCAGGTGACACGGTCTGAGAGAAAGCTAATGTACCATGCACTGGGAAAAGTAGTTTTATTACAAAAACATATATAAAAAATAAAGGAAGAAAATGTATGAGCTGCAAAAGCTCATTTGTCTGTGCTAGACAGAAAAGACTGTAGTGCTGAAGCCTGTTCAAGACTATCAGGCGCTCCCTAGCAATCGTTTTCTTTTTCCTCTCCCCCCCACAGCCCCTATCAAAAGATGTTACTGTGTGAAATGTCAAAGAAAAAAAGGCAAGAGAAGTAATCTCCTTTTCCTTTTTGATCGCAAGTGGAATAATTGGAGCCCTCTTAGGCTCATTACACGAGTTGCCCGCCAGCCAAAAGACGGCTCCAACGGCCCCTCTTCATTCAAGTTGGAACTTTGAAAAATATCGCTACCTCTAGTAACAACTCTTTATGAAATGCAATGACTAGAGGTCCTGGTACCTACACTAGTGGGTAATCCCACAATGCCTTTGAAAATGTATTTTTCAACTACCACTGTCAAACATCGATTCAGAGGAAACAGCAACAATCTGGCTCTGCACAGCACTTCTCGCATTTTTTTTGGCAATGCCAATTACATAAGGTATTGCATATGTGTAGCGAGTTAATGTTGGACCCCTATTACTAATAACCTTGTCTTCATTGTTATTACAACTATGCTTGTAATTATTGTGACTCTAATTACTATTACTGTATTACACATATTAACCTCATTCTGGGTTTAGATCACCCACACTGACAGTAGCCAAGACATGCCTATGAAGAATGGCACCAATGTCCCTTCAGATAAATCCAGTATAATTAGCTGTGTGCCTTACAGGGCCTGTGTGATGGTAATAATTAGTGCTAATGTAGCAAAGGTCATACAAAACAATTTAGAGAGGATGCTGGCTGCATGGGTAATAGGACGAGAGGTGGAGCGATAAGAGGACGGGAAAACTCAGATGAGCGTGGAGACTCTTCTCCTTTTCCATCTTACAGCGATGGAAAACGTATGGTTGTTACTTTCCCTCTGCACTTGGTTCATTTTTTAAAAATGCTTTCAAAATAATAAAAATTAAAAACCCATTTTAATGGCAAGTAGACTCCCAGCTAACGTAGTTTAAATGGATCCATGATTAGATTTGAGGAAAGTGCTACAGGGTGTATCTGTGAACTCGTATCAGCTGAAATCGATTCGCTGCCGTTGAGGTGTGATAGCTGCACCATCACCATGTTGTTGCATTTGTTCATTAGCTCGACTCTAATGTGTTTATGCTTTCCCTTAGTTATCATTATTAATTGTGAGAGAGACAGAGAGCGAGAGATGTGTTGCTTTACCCAGGTGCACAGGTTAATGAGCTGAGTCAAAAATGTTGACACTGAGGTAAACAAGTGCTCGCTACTTCTATTTCTACACTCCCCCATGTGGCTTGGCTCTCTCTGTAACTCCCAGACTGCTCCCGAGATGAGAGCTCAGAGTTCATAGTCAGGATCCACCTGGAATTCACTCCACTCCCTCACCTCACCACCATCACACCCCGATGAGATAAGTAACAGACTCGCGCTCAAATATAGCATCTCAAACAACACATGTGCTAGATTGGTCTATATTCCCTGTTGCAACACTGACGCCCCCCCCCCCCAACTCCCAACAACACTTCATTAGCAGTGAGTGATACAAACACTCGTAGAATGCACCTTTTCTGTAGCTCCTGTCTTGTTTGTCAAAATCACCTGAGCCGTGCGATAGCTGATAACAAAACAGTGTTTTGCTTTTTAAGCTCACCTATTCGTTTTTTTAATGTGTTTTCCAGCCATCTTGGCAGCTCATTGTTTTACATTCATTTCAGTGCAGTATTAAATAAATAATTTGACATTTTGGGACTATATGCTTATTCACTTTCCTGCAGAGACTTAGATGCGAAGATTGATATCAATCATGATATCTGAGCCGGGAGACAGTTAGCTTAGCTTTTCATATGGACTTGAAAGAGCTAGCCTCTGTCCAAAAAATCCAAGTACCAGCACCTCGAAAGATCACAAAAAATGTAATGTGTTATATCGTGTTTGCTTAATCTCTACAAACAACAAGTTGTGGTTTTACTGAGGGTTATGTGCTGGACTATTTCTTGGCCGGGAGCCGCGGTGGACTGGAGTCTCCGCTGATTGCCTGGCAACAAAATGTCAAACTATTCTTTTTAAAAACTAATGGTGGAGATGCACAAAAAAAATAGCATGATGCTTTAATAGTATTATTATTTCAGTGATTATAAGCAGAGCATATGTCAGCAACACTGACAATATAAACTGAGATGGGCCATTTATACCATCTACTATTCTTATTACAAAAATGATGAACATGGAAATAATGTTAAATATTGGCAAACTGCAAGTTTCTGACATTGTGACTTTGATCAGTTTATCTTTGACAAGTGATTTCTGATACTGCATTTGGTCTCAGATCCATGTTTTCTCCGCAACAAAGGCGGGAGCAGTTCTGTTAAAACAGTTCATAAATATCGGAGTGAAAATTATTAAAGGCAATGAGCATAAAGCGCTGCAGGACATCTGATTTAGCTGCTTCATTCAGTTAGACTCAACTTACTGATGAAAATCACCGGGGTGGGATTGGAGGCATATGCTCAGATCCATATGCCTTTGTGACAGTGGGGGTTTAAAAACCATAAATTGTGATTATCATTGATCTCAGTCAGATGCCTAATCACTATGAGTCATATCCGCACTGGCCACGTTGGGTGACGATGAACCGTCCTCCCCCACATCTGAAGTCTCAAACAAGTGTTGAGGGAAGCAGTGATAAGCAGGTCCTTATCCTTTTAAAGACACTCCCGTAATCCAACAGTGTTGGGGGGAGGGAGGGGGCTTCAGCTTTAAGGGATTTAGTCTGGATTATAGCTAGTCCTCCAAATTAAACCAAAAGTCAGCTTTCTGCAGTTGCTCATGCAAGCTGGCAACTGGCTTGTTACCAACATTACTAACAAGGCAAACGATGGAGGTCTATAATTAGAAAACGCTCTCATTTAGCCACCAGCGAACACATGGACGTAATTCAAAAGCAAACCCCGACCCGTCCTTACCTATAATACTAAATATGCTGCCTGTGACTGCACTCAAAATATGTCCGTGCTGTGTACCTGACTCTCGTTGCCAACCGGCTTAGCCACAGACAAGCTTCTCAGCCAGGGCAAGGCTGCTCTGTCCCCATCGAGGCTGCTTCCCATAGCAAAACAAGGCCAAATCTGGGGCTTAGAGGCTAAAATAATCATTACTGGGTAGCAAACAAATGAAGTCAGAACACCAACTCCCATGTCTGTCCTCCCCCACCACCCTTGGTATTTTGTCTGCCGTCCTATCGCACACATACAAAAGGGGTCAGCTACACATTCACATTTAGGATGGACAACATTTTGGCCTGATACTGCAAAATGAGAGAAAAACAAAGCTAAGACTGGATTTCTTTCTTTTTTTCTAGAATATAACATTTAATCAAGGAAAACATACATGTACGCAACAATGAATTATAATGGTTCAACATTTTGAGTAATACACTTTATTGAGTTAGATGAGAAGATTGATACCACTCTTATATCTGCCGATTAAGATGGAACCAAGAAGCAGTTAGTTTATCTTAGCATAAAGACTGAAAGTAAGGGGAAACCGCTACACTGGCTCTATCCAAAAGGAAATAAATCTGCTTACCAGCACCACTAAAGCTCAATAATTAGTCTTGTTTGCTTAATTCATCCAAAAAATAAATAAACATATAGAATATTCCTTCAAACGTGAGACTTTTTTCTATTCTGAACCTAAAACAAGGATTTAAGGTAATATTCGACCATTTTTGGAAGCTCACTGTTCCCCCTGCTTGCAGTGCTTGTGCTAAGCTAGGCTAAACACATCACAGAGCAACCTTCTCATCTAACACTCAGCAAGAAAGTGTATTACTCAAAATGTTGAACCATTATAATGCAAAGTCATATTTTCTTATTGTAGGGTTTATAATTCAAATTACTGTTCCTTTAATGGTACACAGAAATGTTTCTAAAGAAGTTTTTCTTAACTAAACCGTGTATTCATGTTCCCATGTGTGCATGCATCATATTGTCAACGCATTCTTTACAGCCTGCTTTAATGTAACAATCTCTGAACTAGATAAAGGCACTCCAACGCAACCTCCAAAGTGACCCTCCATAGTGCCATGCTCTCCAACGAAGCAGTCAACTTCTCTTATTAAAGCATAAAGCTTATAAGCAATCTTCTCTTTGACAAGTATACATATGCTGCCTTCCCTTCTCAATGGCTTCCAACAAGACTGAACTGGAAACAGCTCTCAAACAGAGAACAGGTACAGGAGACTAATCTTGAACTAAGGAGGTTACTGGGGAAAGGACCGCCCTCGGAGCAGGCTGACACAGGCCAAGTGCTTTTCATTCATTAACTTGGCTGTCTACGCTGTGGTATGTCAAACGGTGGACGTGAGGGGAAAGTCAAAACTGATGTCCCATTGTGCTCCACAGCCAGACACAGACTGAACCCTGAATATTGTTTTCTGATGCCATAAGAGAGCACAAAGACGCTGGTGAAGTCGTTATCAATTCCTTTGCAAGGCAATCATAACTATTATCATTAGTAGTGTTTTCATCTTCCGAGCTCAGCCCAGAGTGGATATCTAATCTATTCCCTGGCACACATTCTTGTCTTTCCAACTTGATCTGGTATGAGCAAAGAAATGGTTTCCTGCCTCCTTAGAAACGAGAGATGGGCATAAATAATAGGCCAGGGCTAGGCCAGGGCTCTTTTTGAAAAGCCCTAATCCCAGGAAAACAAACCTGAGCGAAACAGGCCCACCTGAACTGATTTCAGGAAAACTAGATAATCAAAATGCAAAACAGCTTCTGATAGAAAAATAAGCCGACTTCTAACAACAAATCCCCTACACCTAACATCAGCAAATTCTCCTCCTGAACTTTTATTTGTATGCTGTGTTTGGGTTTTTAATGTAATCACACTGCACACGGCGCTCCATCAATGAGCTATTCTGATGTATGTCAGCTCGAATCAGACTGACTGCTTAGGGCATTACAGACATCATGAATGAGAAAAGGAGCCACACATAGAACACATTAGGGGTCCCACCATCTCCTCAGACAGGGGGACAATGGGTAGGGGAGCAGAGATAAAGGAGAGGGATAACAGGGGTGAAGGAATGGTTGACGCTGATCGGGCAAAGAAAAGGGGGAGAATGGGAGAAAAGAAAAGAAGAGGCCCAAGACACTGGCCAAACAGTGCAGAGGGAATGCAAGGGCTCTGAGAGGCCTATACTCGGTCATAGCCCATTAGGCTGGCTGGGTGAAAATGCTACAGCTCATTACATGCTCTGCCTCTGTTCTGTGGATGAACAATGCACAATTACGCTACCCTGCTGCTTCTCTAGCCATACTGCTGCATGGCTCTGAGGCGACCGATATTGCTGCTATAGTGGCTCGCCTGCCAAAAGCCTCTGTGCTCATCAAACATCCCATACATGCGCTCCCTAATGCGCATCCAGGTTTATGTCTAGAAACAAAAGCGCTGTATGAATTTACTGAAAATGAAAGGAGGGGAGAAACAGGAAATACTGCTCAACCACTGGAGCAAACAAAACAAAGGTATAATGCAGCGTTTGTGTGTGTGTGTGTGTGTAATACAATGCGGTTTGCTCCCTTTTGTCTGCTCTGCCTTAGATAGGCATGTCACAAAGTGATAATTATTTTATTTCCAGCTGAATTAAGTTACATTTGAGGTTGCAACTAATGTAAAGCCAGGTGCTAAAGTACAGATCCAAACATGACAGAAATAAAGGACGTAAAGTTTAAGCAGGAGACACTGAAAGTATTATGACAATATCTGCAATGCAGTGAATAACTCAGCTCAGGATTCGTATCTACCAGCAAATTGGTTCACTTCAAGTCTTCCTCCTTTCCATTCGACAATTATGCATGCAGGAGTTGACATTTATCTGTTGGGGAAAAATGCTAACTAACATCCTCCTGCTTCCTCTTTGTTTTAGGCAACAAAAAAAAACAGGACACTTGGAAAGGTCATTCTTCCCTGGTGCCAGAGCTGGCTGTTTGGAAAAGTTTCCTTTCACAGCCAGTATTGTTACGTTTCACATAATCCCCCACCCCCATTTCCCTGTCATTCAAAAAGCACAGCATCAGCACTCAGGAGAAAACCCTGGGAACTCTCTAAACAATGTGGCAACACGTCTGGTAACCTGCAGTTCAACTAAGACAGGACAGTGAAAACAAAATGACAGGCCTGATACCTATGGATTTTATAATACCTTTTCTCTCTGCACCATTTGGATGACATTTTTTTGAAAGTTTTTGGCTCACTCAAAATATTAATGGTGGTCATTACAACAGAATTGTAATTACTTTTTCCTCACTTTGTTCACTTGCTGATAAACATTCTGGTTTTGTTCATAAAATAAAATAAAGATTCCCCCAAAGAGGAGGCTGATTATGAGTCCCTTGTTATTCTTATCTGTGAGCAAGGACAAATATATTGAGGGAGTGTCGATGTTTTCTTACACTGCATGCCAATACACATTGTACAAATGATTCTGTTTTAATATTTCTGAGCCAGAGGGACGGAGACGGTCACATTCATCTTGACATACACTGGGTACAATAGAGCAAATAGTATTCCACTGCAAATAGATTCCATTCCATAACAAGTCTAAAGTTTGTGTTTTTAAACATGACCTTTTCTATCCTATGTTAATGTAACTACAGGCATTTTCAACCATGGGCAGCTAAATCCGCATTAATGAGATATAGGTTATATTTTTTATTCTCCTGGAGCATTCCCTTGTCAGAGCTTTTCTTGAGACTTGTTTGGCTTTATTAGTTTTCTCCACCTTAGTTTTGCTTCACACTTATAACTACAGGGGTTTGACACGCAAACTTTGCAAGACGAATGTGTGAAAAGCTGTATATGATGATCGTTTCAAAATGTCTTAATAAATCCTTTTTCTTTATGGTAAATTTACACGTGTTAACTTCCTCTATGTCAGAACTCTAATTTATTTGAAAGAAAACAGAATGCTGCATATCTGTGTCTGAGAGTTTTAATTTGAGAAATAAATAAAAAACAGCGCTGCGGCAAACTCATTTAAATGGGTAATTACGTCCACGCAGCACTGCTTGCAGGGCTTAACAAGGTGCGTAATGATGTCCCCTTCCCCAGCAATAAACATTATCACTATGTCCATTTCCTTCACTCCATTTAGCCTTCTCTCATTTACGTGTGGACCCATCAACCTATAAGCCCAATGCCATTATATCCCTTTTTTTTCCATTTAGGTACGTCTCCAGTAAAATTCTTTTAACCTAAATTGTTGGGGGACTAATGCCATTATGTGCCTATCTTTGTCTCCACAAGGAAATCCCTTTCCTTTGATGTTTAACAGGTTTACAAGAAAGTTAATAATTTCCACATGATAGAGCTTTTAAAGTCATTTCACATATTTTTTTCCTTTTCGGTGCTGTCTTGAACCACGTAAAAACATCTCAAAACGATGGATGAATGATTAAGTTGATTAGTACCACATGATTTTACTTTTTTATTTTAATGTAATTGTGCGCTTGCATGTCTCTGGTGTATAACACAGCTTGAAAACATCTGCTGTTGCATATATATATATATATATATATATATATATATATATATATATATATATATATATATATATATATATATATAAATATATATATTTATATATATTTCATCAAGATGTTCATCCTTTTGATGATTTCATCCTGGACTGTCCAGATTGTAAGCAAATAGAGTTGCTGCAAAATGTATACTGAAACCACTCTACTTTGTTAATACCACTTCCTACGTTTGCAGGTACATTGAAATAATAATACAGTTGTTTTTTTCAGGGGAAAAACATATTGCACTAACAATAGAAAAGAGACATTATTGCTTTCTGTAGATGTTGATATGGTTTGTGCAATGAAATCTCTTCCCCATCCTAACACCATATTTTACAGAGAAAAATAACATGTTTCAGGCAGCAGCAATACAGGTTGAGGAAAATCATTGGGATTCTATAAATAGATCTCTCGCTCCTGGTTTTTCTAGGCCCTGCCATTTCACTACAGTAGCTATTACTCCCTCTGCGTGCTCCTCACCAGTCACATGTGGTTAAGGACACATACAGTGACGTGTTGACATCAGACGCCGTCACTCATGTGTTTTGACTCTTCAGCTCTTTGGCTGTATGCCCTGATCCCGACGAAAGGGTGGCAACCCGGCGGGCCAGGCTGCTTCTGAATGGCTGCCTGGGGTTGTTATGTCATTTCATTGTACCTCTGCAACATCGAGAATGACGTGCAGTGATGGGGTGTTGCGAGTTGGGGTCAAGGCTATGAAAACCCAACCAAGTGTAAAAGTAGCACTGGTTTTGCATGAAGTGAAAACCATCTTGTGAGTAATGTCACAAAATCACCCTACAGCTTCACCAGCTTTGTGTGTTAAACACGATGGGAGGAGCCAGCTGAGGAATGCAATAAAGAAGGCACTGAGTACATCACTGTCACACTGTTAATTTATTTCTGACAGACAAGGCTTTATTTCACCTTATAAACACTGACACTTGAAAAGCAGAGCATTTCTGAAGTCTGTGCCTTACAAATAACCTCTCTAAATAATTAAGAGGTTCATGTGCCACTCAATCAGTGCGCATCTGAAGCTTTTGAAGATAAAACGATTCTTTCTCAAATCCTTTGAAAGGAGGAGACTTGCAACATACACCTACCACTCTTTCAACGCATCAAAAATCAATTTAAAAACTGGCTTTTAAGATTAGGCAGTTATGTATCTCTTCCCTTATTGCACTATATCTGTATGTCTGTTGTTGTTTACTTTCCACCATGATTAGTCTTTCTATCGCTGAACTGTTCAGAGTTTAGGAGGTTTAGTATTGTCAGAGAATCTGGCTGTTTTTTCTCATAAAGCTTTTTGACCAGACATCGGCTGTATGCCATTCAGTTTCTAGTACTGTATACTGAAATTTAGACTGGTTAAAGGGATCACGTAATCAATAAATTTACAAAAATGTAGCCTATACTTAATTGTTTTTAAATCAAAAGCGGGGATCTCGTTGCCCGGGAGTAGACAGGGGTTGGTTTGAGCTACTATTGTGCCCATAGGTGTAAAGGACAGAAGGGTTCTTTCATTTATGTAAGTCTAATGTTCATCCTCTTTTAAATGCGTAGACCATAACTAGGGAAGCTTTTCAATTAGATTTTCTGAAAATGTCAGACTCATTCACTTCATTGGCATTGAAAAGTATGAATACAAAGCTGACATTCAGACAGAGCAAACAATTAAAAGCAGGCATGTGAAATGTGGCATTTTGAAAGTTGTCTCCCTTTGCAGTAATGCACGCATTCAGCAAGTTTTACTTCCACTTTCTGTGTCTCTACTTGCCCTGTTGTTATCTCCCAGTTACACTTTCAACCAATCGTGAATGTTCTCTACTTTTTGTCAACAAAGGAGGGGGTTATAAATGCAAATTCATATACTGTAAATCTGTCCTAACTGAGGGAAACAGTTAACAACTGCAGTAAAGTGTTTCATTAACACTAGAGCTGTCTTATGAAATCTATGACAATGATAGAAACTATTCGGGAAATATCCAAACAACATTAAAATAGTGCTTTAAAGCAATACTATGTAACTTTTCCCGCTTTGGTCCCCCTACAGGTTGGAAGCGGAATTGTCCATTACATTACATTGTCCAGTTCATTTGAACTACAGATCCGCTACCCGATCTGGCAAACTTCCAAAATGTAATGTAATGGACAATTCCGCTTCCAACCTGTAGGGGGACCGAAGTGGGAAAAGTTACATAGTGTTGCTTTAAATGCATAATCACAACCGTGTTTGATTATCGAATATATTGGATTATGCCTCTCGTTTCTCCTTTCTTTGAGATTTCTGAGTCGGTAATAATGATGTAAATGATAATGTCACAGCCCATATTTCAAATAAATGTGACACTCCATAAGAAATATTGTGTGTGCGTGTATTCGTAAGTACACGTGTGAGGCGGAGATTGGCAGTTTCAACAGATGTGTAGTGTGCACTGACAGCATGACATCTACTTTGCATGCTCAATATGACACGTTTGATTGCTCCCATGCATATGGGATGCATGTCCTGATGTGAAGTGATAGCGAGGGATGTGCAGCCTTGCTGGAACCACTCCCTGTTGTCTCTTCTACATCAATATCAAAACATCTTCATTACTAACAAGGAAAATTTCAATTTCAATTTCAATTTCCATTTCAATTTTAATTTACTCATTTAGGTTCCTTTGATTGACTGTGAGAACTGAACAAATCAACGCAAAATGTACATCCATTTCTCTTTTGTCACAGTCTGAACCTGACACTGTGGCGTACACTACAATACAGGATCACTGAGACTTATGAAGCTCCAGTATCTTTAAGGAAACAGCGCAGAGAGCATCCGGAGGATGATTGCATCAATTATCAATTAACTAAACTTGGGAAGTGCACTCATTACCAAACATCTTACACCATGTAGTGCAAAGTCTAACCCCCCTTTATTTAGATCCATTTATAACCTTTTTCTGATTAATTTATCACCTGTGTAAAAGAAAAATCTCCTGAAATAAGACTAATCGATAAAGTAAGATATATCATTTGCGCACTATGCTCATTATTTGGAATCACAGGTGTGAGAAACTTTAGTACACATTACAAATTAAAAAACATTCTAGCCAAAGGCCATTCCATTGCTTTATAATTGTCTCCCCCACCAAGTGATTCACTATAATTAAGCCATGGAAGACAGCTCTATTCTCCTGTGAGCGTTCATATTAGTGCTACCACAGGCAGGTCTAACAAACATCTCACAGCTGATGCTTTTCAAAACAATGGACAGCGATGTTCAGGAAGGTATATACTGGTACACATTCTCACAAGGGAAAATACAATATACACAATGCAATTGCAGGTATGAGGCCTTCAGGGAGACCTGTCACTGTTATCTTGGCCAAGTGTGCTGTGTTTGTGTGTGTAAGTGTGTGTGTGCCAGCGTGCTTTGTCTGAAGCAGGAAAAGCTCGACTCCAGCTGCTCTGACATGAGCAGGATGTTCGCTGCCCCACATAAACTAACAATGGAAGAGAACTTTGCATCGATCAAAAACATAATTTACAAATAGACACTAGCCCATATCCTCGTTACCTCCATTAGCAAACCTGATCTGACCCCGTATCCACATTCTGAGGGCTACGATCATTTAAATCTACATGTTTGGAAAAGAAACAAACCCGAGTTATCATTGTGCCCTGGTGTAAAAACAAAAAGCTCTTCCGCCACGGATAAATGAATCATGGATAATTATGAGGTTGCCCTCAGGATAAAAAAATTTTTTTTGGGGGGACTAAGCAGCCTTAGTAATCACAACAGTGCAGCCACTCGTGTGTCCTAGCCAGTCAATGGGATATGGGTTGAGGACTTGGGGAGTCAAGTGGTTTCAAGCCCGAGCTTGCTCATTGTAACAAAGCAATTATCATTGTCATTTCACTGCTCTTTGTTTGTGCTATAAATGGCATTGTAATTATACT
This sequence comes from Perca flavescens, assembly GCF_004354835.1. NCBI lineage: Eukaryota > Metazoa > Chordata > Actinopteri > Perciformes > Percidae > Perca > Perca flavescens. The sequence goes on from NC_041340.1 coordinate 14,096,122, forward strand.
GAAAACATTTTTTATTTAAGAGCAACATTTGTACATACTGTAGAGCTTCTGTCTCTTGCAAATGTCACCATGGGGAGGAAAGACAACAATGACAACTGCTGTTGCGCTGGGTTTACTCTGTTGGAGGGTATATGGCATGCTTTCGCTACTATTGCTATTGCTATTTCTCACTAATTTTCTCAATCGCAGGTTCTCTTTTTCTCAGTCGAGGGAAAATATGCAAAGGCCTGGTCAAAGAGATGTTTGTCAACATCATGTGCAAGGCGGAGCGCAATGGAAGCTGCATGCTAAACAGGCCGGACTTCTATCAAGCCAATCAACTGGCTCTAAGCAAATGAGAAAACGTTGTCAGGGCTCAGACACCTGGCACTAAGACTCATTCCCCCTCGCTCACTTCTTCCCTTCTTATCTTCCTATCTGCCCTCACACGGCTCTATCAAGACTATTCCAAGCTTTGCATATGGAATAATCTAAATCAATTTTCAACCCTATTTGTCTCCCTCTCCACTTTTTCATTAGCTGAAACACATAAAGGCTCTCCTAATCCTGCGGCAAATGTGCTTTTATTGGATGGTTAAGCCACAGAGACCGGATGCTTGCTAAAGCTTTTTACAATGTTTCTTTGTGTAGTAAGAAACGATAAAAAAAAACATGCCCATCCCTGTGCCCAACAGGATGGATACTGGATCAAAAAAGATGTCATAAATTGGTGTGCAGATCTATTTGTTTCAATGATTTCTTTGTGTAGTCAGACCCACACTGTTTTGGCTTAGGAAAGGCTGGTGCTGACCTCCATAGCACTACCTACCAGCGAATACAATCACAGCATACGGGTCACTGCGTGTACCTGCTGAATCCCCCACCTCTGCCTCCACTCACCAGATAACACCACAGGACAACCCCCAACAACATTTCTCATTCCTTCCGCCTGTGTTACTCACACACACACTCAGTCAGAACCAGCTCAGACAGGCCCAGTAAATCAGCTTGCCTGTAAGTAGGTCTCATTGACCCCTCAGGATCCACCGGTGCCTGGATCTCTCTGGATCATCCAGTCAATACATCAATATCCATCTTGTGTTTCTTGTTTTAAGACCCACACTCCCAACCCCCCACCTTCTTCTCACTGAATGTCAAACTGAGATTGGAGTCATCAATTACAAGTGCGTGTGTGTACGTGGAGCTGGAGCTTATTTGCTGCTGTCTATAGGAGTGAGAATCATAGACATTCTTATACAAACACACACACTCACACACACACACACACACACACACACACACACACACACACAGATGCACACAGATGCACATTTTCTCCCTCACACACACAAATACAAACATAAATGCCCCTTTCTCCCTTGGGATCAAGGAGAAGTGGGTCATGAAGAGAAATTGTTCCAAAAGAATCCAATAGACCAGTTCATACATACAAAAATCAATAAACTAAAGATCAGGAGGTTTGCATACATTGCATCAGCCTGAATAGTCTTTCAAGTCAGACGTTTGCTCTGCTGGAGCCATGCATGGTATGTCAGGGTAATTCAGTGGCTGGCTGTACAGACTAGAGCAGCCATGCGGTAACACTGCAGCCAAATGGACAACACACAGATAAAGCACTTAAGCAATGATTTTTCTTTCTGCTAGCACCAAAAATGACGAGTGGTGGAGCTGATTAGCTGGGTCAATACATCTGGCAGGTGCTCAAACTCCTGTTCGTTTTTGCAATAGCTCAGCACTGACAAATAAAAGCAGAAGAAAACATGTGGAGTAAGAGAGGCCAAATAATCTACTTTGTCAGGCATCCAAATACTGCTTGGCAAAGCGCTCTCAGTCACAGGTCAGCCTCAATGTCTCAGCCCGTTGAAATGCCTTGAAGGATTCCACTCAGATTGACTGACAGAGCGTCACACATGGCATTTCAGGGGGGAGACATTTCACTGACATAATCTGTGATGGAATGCGAAATTTCACTTGACTTTGAGATGTGTTGAAAGATGGTGCATTACTTCTTCGAAGCTCATTCTTGAGATTCAGCACAATCAAGGAGACCTATTAATAATAATTAATGAAAATGTGTTCCTTTACGTTTAGTCATGAGAATCCATTTTAAAACCAAACCTCCCCTTTTCCTCATCCCCAAAGCAGCCCAGCCATGTATTTAGGACGGAGCACAGCGGAGTGTATCTCACCTCTGGCAGTGGCATGCCGTTGATGATGAGGTCTGGCTGCTGGTGGCCCTGCCCAGTGAACGGGTGCTGATAGCCATGGTTGGGAGCTGCATTGCGTGAGTTCTGGTTCTCCACGTTGAGGAAGGTGCTCTCGGAGCGCCTGCAGCCCAGCGGCAGGCTCTGCTGGTGGTAGTCGAAGTAGTTGAGCGAGGAGGTGAGAGACGAGCAACTCACCACATTCATCTTGTCTGTCTCCTCGACGTCACGTGGCACCAGGCGGATGTCGTTCTTGCTCAGCTTCTTCTTCTTGCTGGACTTCTTCTGGTTGCCATATGAGTACTCCGCCACCCTGCGCAAGTAGAAGAAACTGAACAGACTCAATAAAGCAGTGTTCTGCCTTCCCCTCCCCTGTCCACACGGTCAAAAAGCGTGCCCGCCATGCCAGCTGAGGCGCTGTTTGATCATGGGTGCCAGACAAACGCTCATTGCCCATGTCCAGGAGTGGAACAGCACACTTAGGTGACTCCACACACTCCCGGCTTGCAATGGAGCTGTTATCCCTTGTTTGTTTGCATTTGCATGCTCAACAATCGACATGTCACAAACAGGCAGACAATATGCAAACATGCCAAAACCACAGAGGCAAAGCAAAAGAACACACTGGTACTGAGCAGTACTACCGGTATATGCAATCATATGCAAAGCACACAACCCACACTAATTCAATTTTTTTCTTTTATTATCAAGCGAGCCCACTAGCATCACGGAGTGCGCGAGAACTGCAGATTCAAATTCATTTAGCTGCTCTCTATGGTTGCTGCAAACTTGAACTGAGTATTTTGACTTTAATAAGAGCAAATGAGCAACACAGCCATGTTTTATCAAAGGATCCTCAGACTGGGGCGAAAATCCATTCTTCGCACAGCCTTGCATTTTTACACACGAGAACAGATGCTATGTTCTTTATAGTGATGACTACAAACGTCACTTAACATATTCCTTATAATTTGTGATATTTTTTACCATCTGCATTACTTTAAACTCTGGAGGAGGCCATTTTTTTAACCTTACGGCATGGAGCATATGGTTTATTTTCTGTTAAAGCCCACAACAAAACTATAGTTACCCATGAAATTGCAATATCTCTGTTCCTGACTCTGCTATACTAGCCCCCACTGGCCTCTGTTCCTCACTAAAATGCATCTCTAATCCTCTGTCGCTTCTAAAATCACCCTAGCTAAAACGCTCGACTGCAGTTTGTCTTTTTCATTTTTCTTTTAGATTGCATCTTCAAAACAGCTCTCTCCCCCATTCTGCAACCCCCTTTGATTCAGAGGAAAGAAAAAGGGCAGCAGGAAGAGTAGAAAATACTCCATCTCTTTTTCATTTAACAAGTTGTCTCTCTACTCTGTGCCTAAATTGAAATCTGGGAGGGGAACTCTTCAGAGTCAGACAGACTGACAGGACAAGCAATAAATTGGAGATAACTGCTCCTCATATTCGAGACACATCAGAGCTGATTAAAGCACCCAGCAGATAGAGTTGCTCACACTAGGAGAGTAAAGTACTGAGAGCAGTTTTGATTTTGGAATATGTATTGGTGTTTATTATTTTTTCTTTTCTGAACAATACGTATAACTGACATTAAATAGATGATATTGCAGAAAGTAGCTGTTGTGATCAGGAAGTCAACATACTGGCATCATTCTGAATCAAATCAGATTTGAATAAAAAATGTTGTATTCCTATAATTAGATGTGGGTTCATCCTTTTAACACTGTAAATGTAACTGGAGTGTTTTTTCTTAGAGCTACTAGAAAGAGAACAAGAATGTATTATAAAATTGAAGTTCTGCAATTCACAAAATGTTGAAAAGCACTTCAAGGTGGTGACAATTTCACCCAAACATTACATGAGAATTAAAAAGACGCAATTCATAATCTATATCGGTAAAAAAAAAAAAAAATCCCACCAGTACTGCGGGAGTTTTAGAATTTTTGTTATGACTACATGCATGAAAAATGACCCTAGTAAACTTTGAATTAACAAAATTATGTTTGGAGCAAAATATGATTATAGCTTTAGGTTAAATTCTCAAATCCAATCTATATGTAAATTTTTAGTGGTAAAGTAGCACAGGGAAATCAAAGCCAGAGTTGATGTTCAGATTGATGAACAAAACAGAATGTTCAATAGGCAAGGTCCAAGGAAATGATGTTCTCCTCCTTTCCAGGAAACTGTGTAAATTGTTAATGATGATGTGATTTACATGATATTTTTTTTTTTATAATCTAAACTACTTTTCTTTTCATTTTATTGTTGCTGCAAATATTTCTTATGTTGCAGAACAAAGCAGAGGCAAATCTGAGTGATCCTAGAGGACTGTCCATAATCACACTGGATTAAAGCTGATAACAGCCAATCAGCTACGGTCGACGTTAAATAATAAATGTCTGGGACTGCTATTGAACCAGTGGGGCGTTAATTGTCCGGCAACACGCCCGCAAATTGAACATGACAGTTGAACCGTCATATTTATGAGTCAATTGGTTACAATGGAATGATTAAATCAATCAATCACGTTTCCTTGACATGGACCACTGGGTCTGAGCAGAATGTGTGTGGTTTAAAGCAGTCGGGTTTATCGTCTACCTCAGTTTCAGCTGTGGGAGAAAAAAAAATCTGCAGTCCTCACACTGAGGCCTCTACATGCTGCATGAAAAAAGCGATGCACTCACAACTCGCAGTTTCAGGCACGATCGCGGACACAGGCACGGGCGCACGAACACACACACACACACACACACACACACACACACACACACACACACACGAGATTTAGTCAGTACCTGCAGTTGTACGTCCGGATCTCCTTGTTATCCCTCTTGCACTTGATCGCCACAAATATCATAGTGACAAACAGGATGGCTGCAATAGAGCCCAGAGCGATGATGAAGATGAGGGACAGGTTGACAGGTCCAATAGACTCCTGTGCGTTCAGGTCTGGAGAGAGGTACACCACGATGTAGGCCGAGGCGGACAGGGAGGGCTTGCCGTGGTCCCTCGCCACCACTGTGATCTCGTAGGTGGATTTGGCGTTTTCTCCAAACATCCTGGTGGAGCGCACCTCTCCGTTCACCTGGTCGATTTCAAAGAAAGCCCTGTCCCCCTCTGAGATGGTGTAGGCCAGCCGCCCGTTCTCCCCCTCATCATAGTCGTCTGCTTTGACTTGGGTCACCATGTAACCCACCCCAGCATTTCTTGGGATGGAAACCTCCGCTGTGCCATTAACTAGTGGAGGGTTTGTCATAACAGGTGTGTTATCGTTGACATCCAAGACAACGATACGCACCGTGGCGTTACTCGACAGAGAGGGATTACCATTGTCTCTGGCCAACACTTTGAAATCAAAAGTCCTGGTGTATTCATGGTCGAATGATCTCATGGAGTAAATGCGGCCTGATGGGTTTATGCTGACATATGTGTTTACATCCATGTGCTTAATCTCACCGGGGACTATGGAGTAGGAAACTGTGCCATTCATCCCCAGGTCCGGGTCTTCTGCTGACACTGCTAGCAGACATGAACCAGGAAGGTTGTTTTCCATCACCATCTCTTGATAGTGTGGTTTAAGGAAGTGGGGAGGGTTGTCATTTTCATCTGTGACTTTGATTACCAAAGACTTTGTGGCGCGTAAAGGAGGCATGCCACTGTCCTCCGCTTGGATAGTCAGGTTGTATGTGTCCTTTTGCTCTCTGTCCAGCCTGCCATCAACAAGTATAGTAGAGAAGCTCTCGTATTCTTGAAGTCTGAAAGGAACATTGCCCTGCAGCCTGCACTGCACTTTGCCGTTTGCCCCAGAATCCTTATCTGACACCCTCACTAGCGCTATGACATATCCACGCTGCGCGTTTTCACTAACTTCGACCATCTCTGTGTTCAATGAGAGTATACTGATGACAGGTGGGTTATCGTTCGTGTCCATCACATTCACTGTGACTTTGCAGTGAGCTGGGATAGAGTTGGGACCTAAATCTTTGGCCTGGACGTCGATTTCATATATTTGCGCCGTTTCATAATCCAAAACACCGTTGACAGTGATGATCCCAGTTCTGGGGTCAATTTTAAACGTATCCCTCGTTTTCTCGGTGACGTAACTGTTGAACGAGTACACAATCTCTCCGTTAGTGCCCTCGTCGGGATCCGTTGCATTCAAGTCTACCACTAATGTATTGATGGGGGAATTCTCCATCACATTAACAGTATACACTGGCTCGTCAAAAACGGGGTTGTTGTCATTAGAATCAATTACCTTGATATTTAACTGGACCGCGCCTATCTTAGGAGGGTCTCCTCCATCTTCTGCGCTGATTTCATATGTATAGTGGGACTGGGTCTCCCTGTCTAACGACTTTTGCACAACAAGCTCAGCAATTTTGGTCCCATCCCCTCTGGTCTTTATTTCTAGTCCGAAAAGCTCATTTGGGGTGATGGAATATGATTGCACTCCAAAGATCCCCGAGTCCGGATCGCTTGCCCCCTCTAGGGGAAACCTGGTACCAGGGGAGGCATTCTCAGAAATTTCAATGTCAATGTGGCTCGTTGGGAATCTAGGTGCGTTATCGTTTAAATCCTCAATTTCAACTTTGATGACACAGATCTCCATAGAGTCTGACATCACTTCTAGGGAAATAATGCACTTTGGGTTCTGTCGACAAACTACGTCCCGATCTATTTTCATTTGGGTTGTAAGGATTCCGGCTGGACTGAGTTCCACCCATCGTGGCTCTGAATTGGAAATAACCTTTAAGTATGGGGGCTGCAGTGAAATCTCAAATCCTTGCTTTAGTGCGTCCTTTGTCACGTTTCCAATTACTGACCCGGGCTTCATCTCCTCGTTTATTCCATACTTTAGGTTGATTACAGCCTCAGCCCCGACCCAGAATAAGAGGAAGAAAGCAATTACTTGTATTAATTCCATCTCCTTGGTTTGCATTGTACCTGTTGAGTTTTCACTGCCTAATAAGGACCTTGATATTTACGCACAAGAATGCACGTCAGAAAAAAACAGGAAAACTGTTCCAAATTAATCATCTCATTCAAATGTCCAGTAAAGTGTTTGGGTGATGAATAGCCTAGCTCTTATGTATGTAAATTATATCATTGTGTGAAAGCTATAATTCTAACAAGTGCCTTAGCCTATTTTACTCTTCTCAGGCAGAGCACATCCTCCGGTCTACTGCAGCGGGCGAAACATTGGGTACGACAGATCTGTGAAAACATGCTCAATATTCTCACAACAGTGATTTAACCGTGTAAATCCGTGCAGCTCTTCTCAAGCGGCAAACTGGTCTTACATATGACTCATATGATGAACTGTCCATTTTCAAGTGGCCTGAAAGGAGGAGAAATACTCGGTCTGCAGAAATTCCTGTGAGCAAGTCCACACAATTTTTAAATCTTCCGTGCAGATGAAGTAATGGGGTTCAAAAAGTCCGTGTTAAATTCTCCGCTTTGATGCCAGCAAATATTTAAGTCGCATTGTGGATAAACATCTTGCGCTGTGGGTGATATTACAAGCAGTGATACAATTTCCTCCTCGGCTATATGCTTTCAAACTGCACATCTGATCAAAAAAAAAAAAAAAAAAAGCTAAAATGATCTGCAGTCACAAAATTATTCAACAGCTTAAGTCCGGATATCTTTGCCTAAAGAACAGGGGTGCGATTGCAGGAATGTCTCATCACATCACTGAAGTCCCGATTACCTTTTTTATTTATTTTTTTATTTCCAGCAGATGTAGTCTTTCATCCTGTCCGAAGTCTTGAAGCTTTTACTTACTAATTCATTTCCTCGTATCTCACTTGGAAAAGGCAGCAGATATCCCGATAATTAGTCCATGCAACAACAACAAAAATCCGTTGTAAATGTAGCCAAAAGCAAGTGGGGAGGAACCGATGCAAGAGCCTATATGTACAAAAATCATTTCATGTTGGGCTGCAGCAAAGTAGAAGCAGTGTAGCCTATATCCAGCCTGGTTGAGGCAGAAAAAAAGAAAGAAATCACCACTCGTTGCCAGTAGGCTGTCTAGTTGACTCCAACAAGCGCTCCTCTCGCTTCACTGGTGCACACTGGCGGCCGCGCAGCTCCGAGCCGAGCGCTCAGTCTCAGGACCTGCAATCCCCTCAGCCAATCAGGGGTTACACAGGAGGGCTGAGCTGCTGGTGGGTGGGGCAAAGTACAGCAATGAAACACGGCCAACTACCTGTTCTCCTGCAGATGGGCGACTCAACGGGCAATTACAGCGTACAAGTTGAAACACGATGCTGTGTAAGAGATGATCGTGAGAGCGGTGGTTCCAAAGGTGGGGTCTGGGGACCTTTGGGGGTCTTTGAGACGATCCGCACAGAAAAAAAAAAAAAAAAAAAAAAAAAAACAGACACAATTTTTCCCAGCGGAGGCACAGAAGGGATGCTAGGGATAACGTTTCACAGATCTGTCCCTGTTTTCTCTTACAGTATGGGCAATTACTTGGAGCAAGTATTTCAATGGAGATCCTTGAGGTTATTATGGACTTGTATGGATCTTTTTGACCCTCAGCGACATGTTAGAGTTTAGTAACCTGTGTGTCAAAGCAGATAGCATCACCGAAGAACCAGATATCATTTTCTTCTTCCTTCTATTTTAAGTTGCAACAATACACATTTTGTTACATCATTTACACTCTAACCCGGGCCTCTTGTCTGCACTAGGCTACGTCTGAACTTACTAAGCAGCACCAGGCACCGTGGTGAAGCAACTCCCAATAACGAAAAAGATTTTAGATCATGGTTTGCCATCGGCGAAATCAATACATAACCCACGTTATTATTATTATTATTTTTTAGATGTCACAAAAATTTAAAAAAAAGGTTTTCCGACTAAATATTGCCCTTGAGCCTTCTTATCAATTACACAACCTTACGGGGACACACAGTTAAATATCATAAATCATATTCTATAAAATGCTAAGGTCAATAATAGGTTTCATTTTATTTAAGATCACAACCAACGGTCTGTTTCACACCTGGTTACTGTTAATGACTTAATGAATTAATACATTGAATTTTACATTAAATACTTTTGGATATACAGCAGTAAACACGTGCCTACCGTATAATGGAGTGAGATTAATAACAGAGAACAGTTTCATTTTATGGAAAATAATACATTGCCTTCACTGTCGTTTGTTTGTCAGCTGCAAAGCCCACATGTATAAAAGGTTAATAATGACGTGAGTGTTCTATGACCTCCAGACTGTCGCTTATCATTATAAGAAAAGAAACAACAAATCAATCATTAGCTATTATTCAGTTCATCACTTATCTCCATGTAATTCAGGTCGACATAATATTGAGCCTCCTTATGACGTGAACAATTCACGCCTGTCGACAAAATAAGAAAACTACTCTGCCAAAGAAAAAAGGGAGGTGAATATAAAGTCCCTCTTGTTGCTCTGCATATATTCTCTCATCACCACCCTCCCTTAAATCTTCTCATTCACATAGAAGCAGCGACACTCTCACAGACGGTCCCTCATACAACCACACGCACGCACGCACGCACACGCACGCGCACACACACTAACACACACAAACACACACACACGCACACACACACACACACACACACACACACACACCCTCCTAAGCAGCCAGCCTGTCCGCCTGCTGTCTCTCACCGGCGCGCGCAGCCGCCATCACATCCTGTCTTGGGCAGACCGATTTCAAAGTCACAAGGGTGACACCTAGCGTCCGCAGCCGCCGCTCGATTCTGTTATTCCAGCTTGTCCATTTTCACCCCGAGTCTGTTTCAGCCCAATGAACAGCGTGCCACAAGAATAACAATGAAACACACAGCCAAATCAATTTCCTTCTTATACTGGAATATATGTCGACAGTTTGACCACTATTAATATACTGTCCAAGAGGTGAATTAGTTCTGAGCCATATCCAATCTTTGGCGATCAATAAAGAGTGATTGAACTATGTATGGGAAGGAGAATAAGGTAATTCTTGTGCAATATGGACCTTACTTATTTATGTTTTTATTTATTACAAATACCTAAACTGTCAGTCAATAAAACACTTGAGGGTGAATAGCAGCTTCACTGGGCTCATTTTAGGGTACTAGATGGAGATAAACTGTTTATATAATTCTGAATAAATGTATATAAACACCTGTGTTACTATATCTTACAGGTTACAAGAGCAAAGGGAAGTTCAGAATCACACACCACTATCTCTGAATAAGTGTAGTGAAATAAAAAAAGATGAGGCCACGCTCTCTCCTGAAAGAATCCCTGTTAAATGCCTCAGATGTGATGTTCTTTAAGTGAAAATATTTTCTCTTCTCTTGCATAATGCAAGCATAATCTTGACAAACAAGCAACTATCAACAAAGCAACTTGTTTGCTCTTCCATGACACTTTTCACGGCATGTTGCAGTCGCATAAGGAGAGCGCCAGAAGGATCTTTAAGCTCATACATTCTTAATGTCAGTGACTTAAACAACCAGTGGCAGGGGACTTTCTGATGGCTGTATGTACAACTTAGAAATACAAAAACGTACTATGCACTATCAGTCTAAGATGGTGTTACAGAGGCTTGAGTTCCCTGCTTGACTCTAAGATGAACTGGTGCAAGTTCTCCCTGGTAACAGTGCCAATTAAAGTACTGAACAATAACACAATGCAATGTGCTTTAATTGTTACATGATGTCTGTGAATGATCAGGAGACTAGACTGCTTGTATAACATACAATAAATAGTGACTATTGTTAGCGTGCATTGTTTTTCAAGTCAAGTCAATTTTATTTATATAGCCCAATATCACAAACTTGCCACAGGGGGCTTTACAATCTGTATAGCTCACGACACCCCCTGTCCTTTTCGACCTTTGCTTCAGATAAGGAAAAATTCCCCAAACAAACCTCTTCAACAGAGGAAAAAGTAGAAGAAACCTCAGGAAGAGCAACTGAGGAGGGACCCCTCTCCCAGGACGGACAGAAGTGCAATATATTCGTGTGTACAGAATAGCCTAATATACAGTAATAACATTACAATATAGTTAATCCATATGATATGACAACATGATACATAGAATGAGAACATATATGAACAAGATGGATTGAGGAGGATGTCAAGCAGCTTCCAGGTGTCGGCAAACAGCTAGCGCCTGAGCCACACGACTTTCCTCTCCACCATGTAACCTGGGAAGGACACGAGAAGCAAAACTGAAGCACATCATTAACACAGGTAGGTACAAACAGAGAGAGAGAGAGAGAGCGAGAGAGAGAGAGAGAGAGAGAGAGAGACAAGAGGAGTGGCTGAATCTCCTGGAGGACGGAGATCCAGATCCAACATGTGGGATAAGGCAGGAGAGAGAGAGAGAGAGAGAGAGAGAGGTCCCAGGATGGCCGATGGTCTGGCACAGAAAAGCTTAAAAGTTCAAAGAGAGTGAGAGAGAGAGAGGGATGCTCACATAAGTGCTTGTTAAACACAAACAACAGACGGTTATTGAGAAGCAGTGGCTTTTACAAAGTTTTTTTTTTTTTTCGACAGGACTACTAGGCTTATATTATACATAAGCGACCCGCAAGTTAAAGCAAAAAGATGAGTAATACGTTGGATTTAAAGGCCTCAACAGAAAGTGACTGTCATATTCATAAGTCGTCGTGTATTTATGCGACTAATATTGTTTTAAGGCAATTAGAGTTGATGAGTTGGTTCATGTCAAAAGGGTTGTGCTGAGACCTGCCGTTAACCCTACAATGGAAGGGTTAAACATCCTTGGGTTTGCAAGATTTGGTCCAATTTGGAGTGCTACAATGCCTGATGAGGTGAGGGCTAAGAGAGTTAAAAATGTACCCCCCCCACCCCCCCTCCTTATCCCTGCAGTTGAGTGCAGTGTGGAAAACAAGGCTACAGCACTGCCTGGAGCAGCAGGCTTGATCATAAACTATAGCGCAGTAATTTAGCCACAATGTATTTCTTTCTCTCAGAGAGTGGTGGCATATTTCATTTATGAGCTACCTATCTGCCTCAATTTCTTTCCTGCTGTTGGCGTTCTATTGTGTCCCTTATTGATTTTACCGCTTTGTTAAAATCCTTAAATGTTTTGTTGTGAAGTGGTGGTGCATTGACTGTTTGGCACCAGTGTTTGTTTACATCGCCATTATTTTGGTTGGTGATAGAAAAAGGGGAAGTGATTGTGAGAGATAATATGTTTACTTGTCTACTGATTCATTAAAATGTTATTGAAGCTCAGGAGTGTCACCTTATATTCTGGCATAAAGCTACCCTCAAAGAAGATGGTGCCAAACATGAGGTATTTACCCGAGAAAAATCTATACATTAGGTTTATTACACACATTGCAGTACACTGTTCAACACCTACACAACAATGCTGTCAAAATCACACAACAGAAAACTGAAAACTGTGATCTTACCGAAGGTTTGGTGAGTTGAATTAAAGCTCCCTCTTATTGGTGTTGATGATGAAAAACGGGCAGAAAATGGAATAATGGTAAATTAGTCCAAACTCAATGTATGTGTTTATTATCCATCAACATAGTTTTATATTGTAGAGAAAAATCTGTTCTTACAACCATTATAGAATATTTCTTCCTTGAGCATATATGAATATTTAAATGTATTTCCTAACATATATGTTGCACTGTACTGTGTGGGCATTAAGGTTGTGCAGCGGCTTCTTCTTAAACTTAAAGACAGGAGGCAGAACTAGGCAATGTAAGAATTTCACAACCTGGTTTTTGAGCAGATTTCTGAGGCATTTGTGGTGGCAGAAAGCTTGAACCAGTGCAGCTGAAAGTACACAGAGAATGACTGATTTATTTCATATCATTTTTTTCCTCTGCTGCCAAGGAATGGCACACGTCTGTAGTCTGTCCCTGCTGCTTGCTTGGAAAGGAATATCTAAGCTCCTCTGACAGAAGCTGGCATTATCACCCCTATGTCCTGCCCGACACTGGAAATCGGCCCATGCACAAACACAGACTTACAGGAGCTAGCACAAGACAGACAGCAGCGCATTAATTCTGAAGGAGCAAAATGGCCACGCTTATTTTGGCCGGAGCTGAAGATGACGTTATTATTATGGTCCTCATCTATACAGTTTCTCAAAAAATTGATTTCTCCTGAGCACCCCTTGCCAGAGGCATAAAAAGGAAGGGGAACTGACAGGCTTAATCTATGGGCCTCTCGTCAATGACGATACGCCCTCCACTCCATTCCACACTGTGCCCGTCCATGATACATCAATTAGTATCAACTCTCACCATCCATCTGAGGGTTCACAGAGTCCCTTGGGCTCACCAACATGACTGCAAGTACAATTCAACAGCAAAATGGGCTTTTTTTCCTGCTCTTCACCAACTATTTTTTTGTTGTGCTGTTGGTTGTTGTTGTGCTACTTTTAATTTAATCCTGTTTTTAATCCTAATTTCCCCAAAGCACTGGCCTGGGACTCCCATCGTGGTTGAGTTGAGGAGGAAAGAGTACAGTGGGTACAGCTCGGCTTTGTGTCATTCAATCAGCGTTAATACCACTCAATAATTCTTTTCCTCGCCATCACTTCTCCGTGAATCAGTCAGTCGAAATAAAAGTGGAAGTTTTTGTGTTTGTGCCTCTTCTGGACACTTTCATCTACTCAAGTGTTACCACAGAACAAAAGATAAAAAAAAAAATGTAATGGCTGCTGATGACGCACTTGTTGGACACAACTGTGTCCTTTTTTTTTTTTTTTTAGCAGCAGCACAAGAGCTGCTTTTGATTTTCACAGATTTGATTTGATGTGTTCTGGTAGAAATGTCAAAGGTTCTCCTGAATAGCCTCCCTCAGGTTTAATAGAATTACTGCTCTCGTCTTGCTTTGCCTGACAGGTGCAGGAAATGGATGTGGATGGTCTTGTATTAAAATGGATGTGGACCTTGATGCATACAGATGCAAATGAATGAAAGGATTGTTAAATGCGGGCATTTGTAGTCGCATGGTTGGTGGAGCTCCTGATCATCAAGAGCTGCATTGATTTAATATGCAGTTTGTTGTTTAAACAATTAATAATTAGTAACCCAATGACCCATTTGCTTCTGAAATGAAAGACGTTTAAGAGAAGCTTGTTGTGTTTGTGCATAATTGGTTTAGCTATTTATGCTGTTAGATGGCAATTAACAGACTTTGTGTACAGTCCTCTCATGTTTAGAGCCAACTGTGCTCTCTCTGTTGCTCTTTAAATGTCTATATGATAAATAGCAATTTAAACTCTAAATGGCTATTTGTTAAAGTACTCCCTTCAAAGTGGAATTAGTTTTAGAATACTTTATTATATGTCACTTAAAATGATGCTTACCAATGTAAGAGAAAAATAGACTAAAAATGTTCTCATTTCTTATTTTTCCTGTAAAATAAATGTAGACATGCATTCCTGTGCCAAAGATAACACAGACAACCATTATCACAATTAATGAGACAATCATACATTTACAAAAAAAATATTTGGTTCACTTATTGATTTTCTCTTGTCTGCCTGCAGGGGCTCCATGTTAAAGAGAGGACATGCTTTACAGATTGTTTGGAGCCTCACATTATTCTTGATATTTGCCACTTACAGTTGTATTTCTCCCAAATCAACAAAGTGCTCCATGTAACACATTTCAATTCCCCTGAAAATTATTTACCTCTGAACAGCATTCTTTCAAACATATCTGAATTGGGATATTGAACATGTTACCGTAGCTATGAATGCTTTAGGCAACCTAGGCCAGTAAAACACATTCTTTGAGTCAGGGTGTTTTGGAACGAGTCTGCTATATTGAGAACAGATTTTGGAGCTGCATGTTTTTAATGCTCGACTGTTTAAACCACCATAGTTCACATTTCTTCTCCGTTTCCATAGCATGAAGCACAATAGGTGTAATCACGAGCACAATACCATGCCAGAGATTTCATTTTGGTCTAATTAGCCTGCTGTGCAAAATCAGTTGTCTTTGTTTGGAGGCCTGGGTCTCTTAAAGAAACAAAAAAGAAAAAAAGAAAAAGAGCCAAACAAACCCAAGGCTCTGAATAGACAATAGACAGGATCTGTGAACACAGAACTTTCTGTTCACCTGGCGTACGGTCAATTAGCTTTGTGTTGCTGTGTTTATTTAATGTCAGCTCTGATTAATAGGCACAACATGGTGTATAGAACACCTGAAATGTAGTATGGTGCCTGGGTGGGACATTGCTGCCATCCGATACCATCTCCACAACACGGTGCTTATCTCGTCGTCCCCCCCCCCCAGCTGTTTTATTGTCAAGATAAATTATTGCGGCTGTGTGCCTCTTTTACCCCCTCAGAATGAAGCAGTGATCATCAACATCATGGTCACTACCTCTCGCCATCCTTTTGGATTGGTGCATGCTTGGCCATGCTTGGCGGCATTTTAAAGTTGGTGACATATGTCAGTTTTAAGTAAATGTGTTTGTTGATCTTTGTATTCATAACCTAGGGATCCAAGAAGAGGATAACATATTGTTTGGGGGGGGGGGGTTATTCCCTCTCTAATCTGTCTGTCTAATCTAATATACAAATTATTATTATTTTTTGAGCGGCTGTGGCTGATTTAACCGGTAATACTCTGGTAAATCCGGACTAGCCTGACCGGGCTGTGTGCTGTAAAATGAGAGAACGAGGTTATATTCACAGAGGATAACATCCCTTCACAGAACACACAGCACACATCCAGTGTGCCTGCCACTGCCCCTTTCTAACTCCCAAACACACCTAGCAAAACTGCAATTTTGAATTTAAGACAGAAACCTTAGTGATACTCCAAAATAGGTTATAGTCTCACTCTAATAAATGTTGACTTCCTGCTGGTCTTGTTAAGAAAATGACACTTCCTTTACCCCTCACCATAATTGTTATCAAACCCCAGGCGGGTAAGCACAGCCACTCCTGCCCATATGCTGCCTGCGGGATAGATGCAGCAGCAGGGGGTGTGGGGGTCATGTTTATTGCTTTTCATAATGTGCCACCAGTGTCCAGTAATGAGGACTTTGCCCTATGATTGTGCCTGTTTAAAATGTTACACTTTACCACCTTACTACTGGGTTCTAGCAACATTTGATGGCACAGGCTTCATAAGGCTCGCCACAAATTAGTAGGTCTTGTTATTTCAGCATTAGCTTGTCAACACCTCATCTTAATTTCACAGCTGAACCACATTTGAACCGTATAAATGGAGACCTCGAACGCTTTGCCTGCTTGTGTCGAGAGGAGATAGGAGGTGAGGGTGTGTGGGTGTAAGCACACAGGCGTTTTTGTGTCTATTCCACTATGTATGGATGTGAGTGTGCGTGTCAGCATGTGTTGAAAAGGCATTCTCCTCCTCAGAGAGATGTGAATTCAAAATAACAGACACAGAGATAGAAATAGAGGGAGAGAGACAGCGAGAGTGAGCGCGCGCTCGAGAAAAAATAATCTCATGCTATGTTATCCATGCAAAACCTGACAAACCACCCCCGAGACTGATCTGGCTTAGCATTCAGTGTGGTTAGGGGCTTGTTTGTGCTCCTATGATTGGAGCAGGCTGGCTAAGTTGGCCTCATAACAGTCCAGTCACAGTGGAGCCCAAGTGGAGTCACGCTGCCTAGGGATGGCAGGCCTGTCTCTATCTGGCCACAGATATCAATAAGGGCAGTAGTGCAGTCTTCTGGGAGTCTGGACAGTCCAAATGTTCTCCCCTGTAGGAGGGTTATTAATTGTCCCGATGTTGTATGTGGCCTGCTTGCACAACATGTTTTTTTGTTGAACATTCTAAATTCCAGGCATGTATCCCAGAATGCAATTAGTCCTCTGCCATTAGATCAAGCGACACATGTCTTCTTGCCTCGTGCCCGGTCTGGAATTGCGGTGAGGGGAGGCAGAAAAAGAAAGAAATTAGTATGGAAATTAGCTGTCTTCAAAGCCTTTGGCGTTAAAGGTGGTGTAAGGTGCTACAGGAAGGTGGCAGTTTCCTTTGCAGATATCCAAGTAAGAGAAAATGCAGGGATACAGGAGGATTGATTTCCTTGGGAGACTCATATCCCTCTGTGCAATGTGGGATTAAGGAAATGGCACATGAAAGGCATATCATGCTGTTTAGTATACACTAATTACCCATGCCATACAGAGTGGTCTGGGGAAAGCAGATTGTATTTTAACATCACACCGTGATTTTTGATCCATGGAGAGTTGGAGGTCCTTAACATTTTAAAATAAACACATTAGAGTTTGTAATCTTTACTCGAGCCCAGGCCTGAGAGATGAGTCTGCTTTGCCTTCTGATGCTTTTCTTCACTTCCTCTGGGCATTAGAAAAAATTATGACAAACTGACACATGTTGAAGCTCCACTGCAGTAATGCATGTATTATATCAAATAAGTCAGTGCTTCATGACTTCAGCACCCAGGGCAGTATTCAGGGCAGCACGCACACAGGACAAACTCGGCACATTGACATTTTACTGGGGGTGCAAAGGGGGAGAAATTACACCAAACTGCACCTCCTACAGGTCAGGTTAATATTTGAATTGGATAATGGCCTTTATATCATTTAAATTTTAACTATTGGCTCAGTGTTGGTCAGCTGTGCACTGGGTTACGGTTGCCAGTTATGTGTTGAGGTCAATGCTCTTTTGAGATGTGATATAACTGTGCTGAACATTGTGCTAAGATGTGGTAATGTGTGAACAATGTGAGACCTGAGGATTATTAATGTCTTGGCCCATCAGCTGCAGCGTGGAACGATTTCTATATATTGTAACAGTTTGTTGTATTGGTACAATATTTGGTGGTTGTATAGGGTCATTTCTTTTCTATTTTACAACCTTCTAGTAGCTTTGCATGTACATGTACAGATAACATGTAAGCTCATGTGGTTATTAATACAGTTGGTTGCTCTCTGCATACATTCAAAATGAAGAGAATAGATTTTGGGTTGAACCTGCATGTTATTGACACAAAGAAAAACTGGTTTAATTTTAAGAAAAGATCATGGTTTTGGTTAAAATAACCAAGTGGGTAAGTGAACGTATGGCAAGAGTAGCTCCTATGGCGCCATTTTGATGCTAACAAGCACTCACCCCCCGTTAGCATCCCACTGACTGCCATTCATTTTGACGTCACTTTGACAGTGAATTACTTTACATCTGAAGCGTTTAAAGACTTTATTTTCCCATTGTTTATTTCTAAAGAAACACAACAATGTATAAAAGGCTCCATTACCTTGTATCTCACGTTATGGCTCCGTAGTAGACGTTTTCGTAAAAAATAGGCTAACGATTGTGTCATAATCACACGACTTACTGACGCATAGTAGAGGAATTACCGTATAGTACAGGAGAAGCTCACAGGCAGTTTCGACTTACATTAGCTGTTTAAGTTTAATTACTAATACTACCTAGCTATACTAACTAGCATTTTAGTTAGCAATAATTTGCCTGTGCCCATGTTATCTCCTTACATACACCTACACTCTCCATCTCTGCAAGATTGGGAATGACTGAGATTTCTCTTGGCACAGCTACCAGAACACTTACAACTTTCAGACAGGTTGCTCATGTCACATTTACATCTTCTCTCTCAGTTGGAGGCTGCTCAGTAACGCTCAGCCATCACCGGAAAAGTGCTTCTAATATCCTTCACTGGTCTCTGTCCAGAGCAACGGGATCTGTTGGTCAATTATATACTGTCTATGAAAATAACCTGGTTAAAGTGAGGAAACAATTATAGTCATGGGTAAAGGAAGAACGTGGTTCAGGTTAGGGAAAATTTGCAGTGATGCTTTAAAAAAAACAAAATGTTGACTGTTGGTAGGACATGGGATACAAACCGCCAACATCTAACCAAAGAGGTTTTGAGGAGCTACTACAACATCACACTACTTCCACCTTTGCTTATGACAGTAGTAGTAGTAGTGGTAGTAGTAGTAAAATAGAGGTCCTTGTCAAGTAAACATAAGTCGCATTTGGCACTTAAACAAACAACTGATGCTGTCTTTTTTTGGTGTGAGCAGTCACGTTAAAACAAACTCAGCTTCTTTCATTTTCAGGCTTCAGCCACTTCTTGATTAGTCGTTTTTGGCCAAAATAGTGTAATAGTGTGCTTGGTATAAGCACAAAGAAAGTCATTCAGACTAGTCCCAAGGTTTCCTCTTTTATTCCATACAACTTTAAAGTCCTTATTACCTGAATATCTAAGATAATTGCTCTTTCTGGCACCCCGTGGCTTCATTATCTCTCTTACTATGTAGTAGGTATAGGTGGTGCTGCTTTTTTTGGCAAGAAGCAATCTGGCCCTGAGGCTATAGGAATTCCTTTCCCCCATGTGTCAGCTAATGTTTACTGAGGCCTGAGGACTGAGGATGGATCACAGGATTTCATAATCCACTGCCCGTACAGTGGAGCAAGGGCAAAAAAATAATTCTCTTTGTGTCAACAGTTGTTTTATTCATGGGTAATTTCCCCATAGCCAGACTCACGCTGCAGCCAGAGATGGAGAGAAAGAAAGAGATAGCAAGAGAGATGTCCACACTCAAGTGCTCTGCCTCCCTGGAAACCGCTTCATGATATGGTTGTAAAGCCTTGCTATTTGTATTCCACCTGAGTTGTTCCTTCTCATTCATGTGTTTTAACCAACCGTGTATTTGAATTTATGAAAGCCATATAAGTCAAGGGATGCAGATGATGTCAGCAGTTCTTTAAGGTGTGTGAGTGTGTGAGTGTGTGAGTGTGTGTGTGTGTGTGTGTGTGTGTGTGTGTGTGTGTGTGTGTGTGTGTGTGTGTGTGTGTGTGTGTGTGTGTGTGTTGCAGGGGGCATCTCTGAAAACGCTATTCAACAGTTTTCTTTTTGCTCCCTGGGCACTGGCTATTTTCCAAGATGTAGTTCAGGATCAATGCGCTGTGGAAGTGAGCTCTAAATGGCAGCACTGGAGGTAAAACTCACTCAGACCTGAGCACAGATTGTGGAAATCTGAATTTTAGAAATGTGATATTTCACATGGCATAGAGTGGCTGTGCATCCTCTTTGATATTTTCTCTTTTATTTTCTTATAGTTATATACAGTATATATAGCCATAGTTTATAGTGGTTGATGGGTTTTATCACACATAAGAAAAGCATGTTGTGTCAAGGGACCGTTTTTAAACACTAATAGATTAAAGCAGTATTACTTTCCTCAACGCAAATTAAGACAAAAAGTATTCTTAGGCAATCGCAAAATGTATTTTTCGTCAATTGAATGAAAACTCAACAACAAGGCGAAAGACGGACAAATGAACAAATTACTGTTAATGCAAGGTCCTACTCAAAGACCTGCATGCATCTGCAGACTCACACTGCCTAGCTCCCGATTAGTAAAAATGTATCCTCCACCGCCCAAAATTTGCTCTTGCTCAGAAGTTGATTTAGCTGCGTGACCTGTTGTTATTAAGAAGCATCTAACATTCAGTAATGTTCCGTCTCTGTCAGTGATGTTATCTGACGTAACCGGTTCTCTAAATTCATTAACAGAATTAGACAAGTAGCAGCAACAAAACGGCCGGGGCAAACTATGAAAACAAGCACACTGACATTTATAAAGAGGTAAGCTAATGTAACATTATAAAGTGTGATTGTCAATCTAACGTTAATGTCCAATGTTACTTTCAGTTGTCTATCTTTCGCGCTACTATCTAAATGAATGAATGAGTATTTTTCAGGATTAATTTTAAAATGATGACAAAAATCAGACTAAAATGGCTTTAGTTTTTGAAACCAAACTAGAACTAACTAAATCAAATGACTAACATTTAAACAAATAAACCTTTTCGTCAAAAGACTAAAACTAGATTGAAGGTGCTCTGTAAACATTCAGTGTTGCATGTCAAAACACATTGTGTGTACATTGTGTGTATCCTTGATGCCTAGCAAACACTGCCTTTCCTTCCTCATAAAATGCTTCAATTTCTTTTTATATTTTAAAAGGAGCTGTTCTTGAAATACTAAAACAAACAGCCTGCATATGGCTCTTGCAGACCATTCCCCAATACTTAAAATACCTACATTTTTCATGCACATGCGGTCGGACCGACTATCAAAACAAAGAACAGAGAAACTTGAATTACAGCATATACACAGACAGAGTGTGACTTCATTCTCCGCTCAGCAATCTTTGCGTAGCAAATATTTGCACTACTAATGGTCAAAAACTCCACAGCATGCCTTTAAATGATGCACTCTGCTACTATCACACAGACACTTTGTCTTACCAAGACCATTTGCCCACCAAGTGTAGTCACATAACAGAGAGGCTTGAGACAGCTTCTTTCAGGCTCTGCTGCAGCTACACTGTTAAACTTCCCCATCAATAAGTGTTTATACTGCTGTCAGAGCTGCAACCTGGGGGCTCCTCTGCTGTGTCCCTCACTGATCACAAAGGTGGAAAAACTCCAGTGTTTGTTGGCAAGCCATCGTGGCCCTTTGCAGACCTCAGGATGTACATTCTGTGCATACTCGTGTATTTTTTCTCTCCTCTCCTCTGATATCTGGGCTGCACAGGACTGCAAAAGCAGGATCATCTTAAGGTGGATAAAGAAGGACTTTCACTATCATAACCCTGTGGATTAACTGGTGCCTTCTCTATGCTGATATGAAAGTGCACTGCATTGCAGGCAGAGTATATGAGCACTGCAGGCAGAGTATATAAGTCAAAGGTGCATTGTTTGGCATTCTCTCAGTGAGAATGGGTGGCTCACAGTGTTTTGTTAGATGACTGGTATGATGGCAGAGGTATGCATCCAAGGGTTTGTTTCAAACCAATGTAAACACATATAATGGAAAAAAAGGAACAAAGTTAAAAAAAAAATGGCCACTTCAATTCCATAAATAGCAACAATAAAGAAATGTTAATAGGAAAATCAACAGGGTAACAATAATAGGGAAGCAGAAAAAACAAAACATTAAAAACATCATGCATAATCAGTGACCACCATTTACAGCTACAAATTCTTGACTTTTCTAGCACATACTGTCTGCTGCATTCATGTTGTATTTATTTTAATTTTTTTTAGTTGTTAGTATAACTGTTGTTGTAGTCTATATCAACGATGTTTCATTTACGGGGTTGTTCCGGTGCCGCCGGAGGTTCCACTGGATGTCCTTCATTTTGGGCCGGATGTTCCTCACCTTCCACTTTCTTTGTGTTGGCATTTTAAACTCCGGTCGATTCAAAAAACGTCCTCCGAGCTGGAACCGACAATCAAATTATATTTATCTTTTCTTTGAGTAAAGTTCTCATCACACACTCGACAGCCATTTTAATTCCAGAACTCGCCTCCGTCACCATGTCACCATTCCTGCGTCTGGCGCTCAGCGCCTCCCAAGACGATTGTGATTGGTTTAAAGAAATACCAATAACCCAGAGCACGTTTTTCTCCCATCCCGGAATCTTGTGTGGACTAGCCAGACCTTCCTTTGCAGCGCTGTGGAGGAAGGTCTGGCAATGTGAGACTACTGTTGCTTTTGCTGAGCGTCTCTCTCTCTCTCTCCCTCTCTCTCTCTCTGTCTCAACCCTCGGCCTCTCATCTTACTTTCTGTGTATCATTTTGTCATACGTATTGTTTTTACTGTAATTTCATTATGGTGGTCTGTTCTGTACACATAACTCTATTGCACATCTGTCCATCCTGGGAGAGAGATCCTTCCTCTGATGCTCTCCCGGAGGGTTCTACCATTTTTCTACCGTTAGTTTTTCCCTAGTCTATATCCTTCGCGTTCCACTTCCGGGATTGCTCCGGTGCTGCAGGAAATTTCGCCGGATGCATGTACTTTCCGTTTCCTTCCGCTTTTTTGTGTTGGGATTTTAAATTCTGTGGATTTATGAGTACTAAATTGTTAACTGCTCCTCAGATCTGCATGGTAAATTGAGACAGCTAGCTAGACTATCTTTTCAATCTGAGTTTTCTCTTGCACAACTATTTTGCAGCGGGTCTGTGTGGAGTTTAGCACCGCCCATGACAATTATGATTGGTTTAAGAAATGCCATTAAACCAGAGCATGTTTTTCTCCCATCCCCGAATGCTATGTGGAGTAGCCAGAACCTCCTTCAGCGCGCTATCCATAGGGTCAAAGGATGGAGGGTATGCTGTACAGATTGTAAAGCCCTCTGAGACAAATTTGTGATATTGGGCTATAATAAAATAGAATTGAAAACTAAATTGAATGTCATATTGTACCCACTATAAATCTGAGCTTCTGAGAGGGAAAAACAGTCACATCAGCCTCCCTGTTGCGATATCTATTACTTGCTAGAAAGCGTCAACCAAACTGATCTTTTGCAAAGCAACATCATTGGCAGTTCAATGTAAATAGAATCCATTATTAACACAATTACAATTGATTCAGTTTCATTTAAAAAGGAGCTATATAGCCTACACAGTTTGTTTATATCTGGCTAACTAGAAATATGTGATTCAATTACAATTGCTACTTTAGGCTGCTGCTGCACCATTTATATGGTGTGACTACAGGACTAGCTAAGTGAGTAACCATTTTTGAGTAACATGGGAACACTCCTACGTCATAACAACATGATGTTCCCATTTGCCAAACGTCATGAATGTAGCAACAGCTCTGCAACTTTGCATCTGAATGTGCTACTGTGTGATATTTCACCATTCCTGCAGAAGGTCTTGATGAAGTTATTAGCCACTGGGAGGCAGAAGGTTGTGTCTACTATTCCACAGTCAACGTGCTACAGAACAAACAGGAAAGTGACTCAGATAATGGTCTCTCTTGTGCAGCTGTGAATTAAAAGTTCTCTGTAAAGGTGACCTGATTAGGCATTGTTCCAGCTGGACCTCATTAGGTTAAAGTGCACCTAATAACCTTTTGGCGTGAATGACAAGTTGCATTAGTTCACTGCACAAGCTTTTTTGCAATGCTGTGGCTCGTCCTGTCTACAGGGGAGAGTTGTGAATATGTGAACAATCTCTGTTATATAGCAGCAGAGACGCCTCCATGAGAACACACTCATTGACTCAACTCCTGTGTTCTCATATGTTTCATTAACTTTTGCAAGAAAATGATCGATATTAGCCATATGAGATCTAGTTCAGCTGGGGGGAGTGTATAAATTGAATTTAGGTCTAAGGTTGACAGACTACTTGTTTACAGTACACTAGGTGTGGCTTATTACATGGGTTATATGTGTGTTTATGTGCGTGCACAAATGGGTTTATACATGTCAGAGTCAATAGACATCATGCCTCCACATGATGGGTCCTCAGGGCGAGTCTTTCTCGCAGTGGGCTCTAGATGCATAATGCAAGGCTTGGGTTTACTTTCACCTTCCTCGACCACACACACAACATCTAGATTACATTCCCTGCTTCACTCACCAAAACAAATTCATGTCAAATTGCCACATCATCGGTGAGAGGAAGTGATTTCTGACATTACGTTGCAAACAAGTAAACGTGGAAATAATACATCAACAAATCAGGGGCTGATGGACAAATTATTCTCTCTTAGGGACTAATCTCAATGACCACAGCAACACAAGAACCTTGATTCTGCATTTTCTAGACAAAAGGCAGTAAGGCCAGTGCCCAGCAAAGTGGCTGCCCCCGCCAAACTGGAAGCTCACAACCCCTCAGTGTTAGATAAGGTTGTAATAAGATATAGTCAAAGCCTGGCAACTAATCTGATCTTTCACCTCAGTGAAAGATAGGAAAGATATAAAAAGGTATTAGGAGTGGGCACTAAGAGGATTAGAGTATGGAAACGGATGTGTGCCGGCGTTTTTATTCCACTCATGCTTAACCCTTTCAAGCTGCCCAATCTGCTACACGCAAACAATGATTATTTAGTCCTGCTTTCGATGGGAGGCATTGCTCTTGTTTCAGACCAGTAACTCTCCACACACCTCCCACCCTCTCTCATTTAATTTGTTTTTGTGGGAACAAAAAAGGTGAGCAGCGGCCTGACAGAGCTCAGGTTTGATTAAGATTCTCTGTCCTGTGACAACACAGCATGGGTCGGTGTCTCTGGTGAATTACTCTGGATTGAAGATTGACATTTGGTGGTTGGTTTAGCAGGTGTGTGTGCGTGTATGCGCGTGCGTGTGTGTAGCATTGATTTACATGGGCGTTTGTTCAGGTTGGACCTCTGTATGTTTGGGTAGCAGCACACATAGCTGTTTGTGTTTTGTTTTACATATGTGTGCATGCAATTAGACATGTCCCTGTCTTTGTGTACACCAAGCGCTCAGTGGCTTAGTGCAGCCTAATCTCACATAGCCACACTTCAAGGATGTGAGATTAAGTACAGCCAGACTGTAGAGGGCAATTAATCTTCTTTCCACATCCAGGCGGCAGCTTTAATTTCAGGGTGGGCCGATCATAGCAACAGTGTGCTGTGTGAAAGGTGGAAACACACGTATTTGACCTTTTGACATATGTTAACACAGATACTAGTTTCAGGGGGGCAATACCATTGATGAGCCTTATTGATTTGAAGAGGGATTGTTGCAGTCAAAATTAAGTCATCACTCTGGGAGAGACAGCTGTTACATGGGCTATGACAGAGCCGGTCTACGGAGAGCCATTTCACTCCCTATTAAGCCCCATTGTACCGAATTTGGTTGCAGTTCCACCAGAGTTCCACTGGGGGTGATCGCAGGCGAGTGCAAAATGAATGGGACTCTATGGAGCTAGACAGCTAAATGTGTCTCTTTCGCCCTGATTGTCGTTGAGAAATCTCAGATTTGATTGTAGTTTTTGCAAGTTCAACATGGATTATAGGTCGAAAGTTGAATGAACAAGTACTTATGTCCTTTGGATTTCTTACAGGTTGAGTCGTTGTTGCCCATAACACGCTAGCATTCTGCTAATGAATGCTGATTGGTCAGTGAAGGACTGATTACGACAAGAGATCCCACTTGATGGCATCTGAAGCGGAACTAGAGTGTCAGAGTGAATATTTTGGCGTGGTCTTTAAAACATTCTAGCTTTTTCTAGCACGTGTATTAACAGGGAGAGCCCAGCAGCCCACCGATTGTCGCTGTCTATCGGGACACAACCCTTGAATGCACAGCGAGCTTAGAAGAAGCGTGTGGATGTAACCTTACAGAAGGGCACGACCATTAATAAATCGTAGTCTGCTGTGGGTGGTAGAGACAGGGAGAAATAACAGGTGTCAATCTTCATTACATGTGATCTGCCGCCTCTCCAAATTCCAAATTATTCCCCAATTAAGAAGAAAAATGAAGGCAAGGATGCTCTCTAGATTTGACATCCTAATTAATTGCTTCCCTCACATGAAGAATTGACTCATACTTCATGTCACCTTGGAGCCCTCGTGTGTTTTGCATCGCAAAATTAGTTAAGAGAGCTCGCTGTAAAAAAGTTTTCAAAGTGGAGAGGGCTTTAAAATGTTGACAAGTTATAATAATGTACGGAATTAATTCAATTATAGTTTGCTGTTTAATTATATGTAATATTTGCACAATTGTATATGTCAAAGTATTTTCATAAAACCATACATCAATAAGTGTTGACAACACGCTGGTTTTAAATATGCCACAGAGTTGGATATGAGGAATAAAACTCAAGCAGTGACGGCAGAACTCACTGAAGACATAATTGGCTATACTGTGAAATGGGCTCGAGTTTTATTATCAAATCAGCTGTGGTGAATTAAAGCACTGTCTTTCATCCTGTCCTCTCATTTGTTATTTAGTTCCCCCACGGCATCCCTTCGTCAATTCTACCCCAGATTGTAGCAGGCAATTTCATTCCTACAATCAATTACAGGTTGATCGTGAATGGTTTACTGTGAGGGGAAAAATGTGAAAAAGATTGGAAATATGATTTCACTTCCATGGGTAATTGCACCAAATATGAATTTTATGACTGTCTCTTGCCATCCTGGCGCCCCCCCCCACACACACACACACACACACACACATGCGCACGCGCACACACACACACACACACACACACACACACAACTCACAACAAATACAAAGTTCTTTACAGACAGCACAACAGATTTTTGCATAAATATAAGTTTTCAGTGTGTCCTTGTGAACAGCTTAGTGATAGTTTTGCAGCATTACAGATGGCTTGATAAAAAACACCCATCCCCCCCAAAAAAAACAACTTCCCTCACAATCATGTCTGCAACATGACAAGTGGATGGGAAAATTATGTATCATTACAGGACTTGGCTCCCTCTATGTACAGTAGTACATCAGTCACAGCGTCTCACGCGTGCTGAATGTATGTCATTCTAGCTTCAAGCCAACGCCCTCCTTTGGTGCAATTTTTACACTTGGCAGAGTGATTAACGCATGTGAGGCGCTAAATCTGGGTTGCCCAGAAAGCACCAGTGCTAGATAGAGTGGTACTCGAAATCCTTTCCACCTTTTGCCTTCCATTTCATCGGGCTCAACATACGTCTGTTGGATTTTCTTTCCTTTTGATGATCACCACTAAAAAATATTTGCTCCCTGAAAGAAAAGCCCTGTTGTATTATTTGAATTCATTAACTTGCTGTGTGTTTGCACATCTGTGCTTCTCATCGCCATAAATTCCGTGAATTGGATTTGATATTTCCCTTTTCACTGCTATAGATGAAATTTGAAAGTCTAATGGTTCACGTAACCTTGCAGAATTGTCTGCAGAACCTCTTGTGAACACTCTGTAAGCTGCAGCACTTCTCAGTCTCCCTGTGTCCCTGACTCAACTGCTTAGCAAATTGTCAGACAACCTACAAAGAGAATTATGGGCCCTAAGGGGTCTTGAGGAAATTGCACCACTGGCAGTTTTATCTGGGGGAGCTGCAGGGCCCAGACAATGTTCCACTTAAGTATGATGACAGACTAGAGGGGATGTACCCTGGCCCTTTCTATAAACTTCACAGCTGAAAACTAAAAACTCATGACATCCCCTGCTGAAGTTGTCGCTGTAGGGCAAAAGTCAACAATCATAAATTTAGCTTATCAGCCAACTTGAAGACAAAACACATATAATATTTCTGGATGTGTTCCATTAGCAAAGTAAATTCAAATTTTGCCAGTATATAGTTCCATAGCATTATACAAATAGTTTACCCATTCATTTGAATGGTGACAAGTAACCCACTCGACAGCCTTGATGAATACCGCACGTGGAAATCATCCATCACAGTAACGGGCTCTTGCTTGAAAACAAATCAAACTAAAAACCCAGACAGTTGACTCACATGGTGACAGAGTACAGCCAGCAGGTTGGCGTGCATTTGCCTTTGGTGTGTTTACATGTAGTTTGCTGCAGGAAATCATAACAGAGGAAGATAGACCTCTAAATGCATGCACAACACATTCAGGGAAGCGTATTCGCTTTGAAGTGGTTATTATTACACAGACAGAAAATTCCTGCAGGGATCAAGACGAGACACCAGAAAGACACAGTAGCACGGTGCTGCTGCTACGAGGGAAGCTCATTTTTCTTCCTTTGCTAGGTTAACAT
Source organism: Perca flavescens (assembly GCF_004354835.1). Taxonomy (NCBI): domain Eukaryota; kingdom Metazoa; phylum Chordata; class Actinopteri; order Perciformes; family Percidae; genus Perca; species Perca flavescens. The sequence continues at coordinate 14,124,861 of NC_041340.1, forward strand.
GTTGGTTTGATGTTTTCGCTGCCGCTGTGTAATTTGAATTAAACACTGCACACGATAGCAGGAGCGAGACTAAAGATACGACTGTTTCCACCAAGGTCTTTGTATATTGGCCTGTTTATGAGGGCGCTGATGTCCTATTGCCTGTCACATTCGTGATAACAAACTCTGCCTCCAGTCCCCCCTAAACACATTTCCCTCTTATTTTGTGAAAGGTGCGCTCAATGTGTGTTCTGCGTAGTGTATACAGAAGTTTCTCATTAAGCACAGTAATGAACAGGAGTATCAGGAGCGGGCAAGGTGTTTTATTAAAACCAAGTGCGGAGAAGTGAACCAAGCTACACAGCCTCACTTCTGACACCCAGCAGAGAGCTAAATAAGCAGAGCATTGGACTTTTCCCTTATTTCAATACTGCGAGTGAGAGAGATAAACAGTGGAATTAGGCTGACTGTGTATGTGGTGCTAGTGGAGCCTCTTGCCACCTGACACGTCCACGGTGATGAATAATGAATGAGCAGGACAGAAGCAGTTACCATTTGGAGACAGTTTCCTGATGAATGATTACTGGCTCCATTGGGTCTGTATTTGCATAGGAGATGAAAACGTCGAGAGGAAGACACATGGCCGTTACAGTAGTGGAGGCTGTAATACTTTTGACTGCTGAGCAGGCAACTCTTCTAATGTTATAATCAACTAGCATGGCTGGTCATAAGAGACCACACATAAAACAGAATAACAGAAGATGGGTGAGGGGTGCATGAGGTGACATTTCAAATGAGATGTATTTATCTGTTATGCTATTAAATGGGTCTGTCTGCTCCAGCAGAAATTCCGATTTATGTTAATACCATTCTGTACAGCTGTTCCTTTAATAACCACATTCATTACTAGGCGACAGTTATTAACAGAGCAAAAAAGGAAAAAAGCTATGCAAGTGAGGTGAGGGAAATTTCTCACATATTCACACACACATATAGGCCCACCAGAATAATGAGGTTAAAGATAATGATCACTTCTGCAGAAAAGGAAACCGAACCAGTTGATTCATCCCTTTGCAGACAGATAAAATCCAACTGCCACTTACTTTACTGTAGCAGCCTTGCTGCTGTGTAGCAATATATGCTAGTGCTGATGTGAGGAAGATAAGGATTTCATGGTCATCGCGTCTCCTCACAAGGTGGTTGTGGTGCCGCAAGGGAGGGTACAGCCTCTGTCTGGCCCTGCAGGGTGAGATGAAGGGTCCCTGTCAATGTCAGAATTCTGTTTACACCTCAGAGCAGCCACCTATGCCACCACTTCTCGCCTCACCACGCAGAATCGCGCTTGGTTTGATCAGCTTTTCGAGTCGGCTTAATCTTGTCAGGCCTGACAATGAAGGCTGATCTCCTCTGTTCTTCTTAGCTGTGGAATCAGCCTGCAGCTCACCCTATTCAAACAGGGCCCAAGATACCCCCAGAATCCATAATCATTTCTACGAGGGATTTTTGGATGTATCAAACATTCTCAAGTAAAAGCACTGATCTGTATTCATCCCTACCATAAGCTGGCCTGGCTGAATACCAAACGGCCCTGCTGAATTCTGAAGGCCCCCTTTTAAAAGTGCCTAAGATATGCATAAGGGGTAGTATAAGAGAGAGAAATCATCTTCTTTTCGTTGAAAAGAGATGAGGAGACAAGTGTGTTTTAGTGCTCTCCGGTTCGGTTGGAGCTAAGAAGACGCGCAAGAGTAAGAGAGAGCCGAGCGAGAAGGTGGGAGCCATCATTACCATAAGGCTTCTTAAAAGATCCTCCAATGAGGGCACTTAATAGAACCATTTGTAATAGAGGCTTCCTTTCACTACACACAATGTCGGCAAAGTAAGGAGACACTCTGTATGTGGGTGGATGTGCATAGAGAGCACAGAGTGGATGTTCTTCCCCCCAGATGTTTGCCTTCTTTATAAAGAAAAAAGTCAAATGCATTTCACATAGTATGTTTTTTTGTCTCTTGAGAATCTATGGAGCATTACTTGTCAGGCTCACAATCTGGCCCACTCCCTCTGCATCTTTGAGTTGTTAGGAAAAACGTTCTTTTTAAGACTCTCTCTGAATTGCAGTGCTAACATGAATCTACCCTAAATGTTTACTGGTACTGTACTGCAAATGTGGTTGCGTATTATATATTATATATTCAGTATCATTTAGGTAAGGTAATTCTTTAAATGCTATACATGAAATCAACTCAAATCAATTTCTCAGTCTCAGTGTAAAATACTGTATTCCTCAACGTGTTAATAAGCACAGCACCCAAACCCTTAATCTGGATATTATGATTCTAGTGTTCTGTAGAGCTAACACCATCAGCTGAATAACTGATTAGTCTATTAAAATTGTTGTTAATTGTCTGTTAATCATCAATTAACCGTTTGAAAAATGTTCAAAGGAAAAATGCCCCAAAATGACTGGTTTCAGCCTTTTAAAATGATGAATATCTGTTGGTTTTCTTAGCCCTCTATGATTGCACCTGATTATCTTCTGGTTTTGGACCATTGATCGGACCGAATGCAAGCAAAATTGTGTATTTTTTATTATTTCCTGAAAAATGAATAGACAAAATTAATTGATGAATTGAGAAAATGATTGACAGACTAATCACTAATATAATAATAATTAGTTAAAAACCTGGTTCTGTAATTCTGTAAAATGTATTACATGCATTGAAATGAACTCACTGTGTCTTACACCAAAACAGTGAATTGCCATTGCACCCCACATATTTACAGCATCGATTTAAGCAAAGACTTTTTCAAAGTGGTGGCATGCAACTTAATTTGAAAGTACATGGATTCAAGCTTAAACTGATTCATGAGTGGAGATTTGCCAAGAGTCAGCAGTAACTCAACCACAGCAACTAAAATATGTGCTAAGGTTGTTCTTTTAAATACCATATTGAATGAAAAACTGTGCACCTATAGCACAAATAGAGCTTGGGCCAAAAAACAACAACAGAAGAATTATGCTCAGTGCACATTGGTGCTAAAACAGGTTCCTTTTTTATCTCTTAGCAAATTTAGATTTGGTGAGTCATCTTGCACTCAGGACTTTTAATTGACATCTCAAATACTGCAGCTTGAGGCGCTTCACTTCCATTACCAAAGATAAATGCATACAAAGTTACATCAATTCACCTTTATTTCATACTTTTTTCAAATAAGTATTTGGGCATTTCTACTCTACATAAACTCATTTTCTGAATAGTGGAAAGACACAGGTAAGGATCACATCAATGAAAACCTCTTTCTCAACAGGCATAATTCAACAACCTCAGGCCTTCCTGTCCTGGGCTAACACTGCAGGTGAAACCTGATCGTTTTTTGTTTGGGTTTTTTTCTCCTCCCCTGAGACTCACATCTGTTTTTAAAAAAGAATAACAGTGAAGAATTTAAGAGTTAAATCACTGAATCTGGTTTATCTGATTCTAGAGTACTCTCATACATGTATATAGACCCCAATCTATTAAATAGAATATGTAATCTAGTATCTGTCTAGTCTAACTTCAGTCTAAACACTTTAAAACAATAGAACTGTTTGAACATGTTTGAAACCATTCAGAGATGGCTGGACAGGAGAATGCCGCAGCAAAATCAAAGCAAAGCTAAGACCTACAAAACTAACTTTAATGAGACTGTGAATCTGACAACTGACACACCTCTTTTATTTGAGTTATCTGAATGTTACACAGCATTTTGTTCCCAGCTGTGATAGATTTGAGCTACATTTCATAGCACTGGTGTTAATTTAGTCAATGAAACTTCTGTCCAACAATATTAGCCAACAACATTTTTATATAAAACAAGACTACAACTGAACAAATAGTAACCTTTAAAAAACAAAACCTATGATGAAATCGATTAAAACTTTCATCAGCAATTATTTGTACTGTATCACAGTCTGGTGCAGACAGATCAACAGTACCTTTTCTGCTAACCTGGCAACAGACAAGAACACCTGTAACAATAGGAACATCAAATATACCGAAATTTGTAGCCTCAGAAAGCTTAGAAGACATGAAAAAATAAAACGCACGATAAAAAAATTTCATTTAAGATTAGACTAAAACTAATAATAATTAAATGATGATATAAGATATTGGACACATTGAGAATAATGTAATAAGTCACAACAACATCAACCTAACCAGGATCTAAGCAGTAAACCAGACCTGAGTACCATGTGAACAAAGCCCTGGAATCTAAAGAGGTGCCTCAACCGTGAAATAAAGGACTTGCTCTCAAACAGGCAGCATTTCGTTCGGCTTTTTAAGAATGTTCGGTCTTTTCCTATCATCTTAGGAGACATTCACTAAAACAGTGAAATATTCGGCGAATGTGCAAAAGAAAAATTAATACCATCTATGGTCTCACAGTGTGGTAATCAAAACAAAGTTTTGCTAAATTGTTAATGTATTATTTAAACAACACATTGTTTAGCAAATGGATTACACTGTTCAACATAGAATGCAGAAGGTGCCAAAATGTATTCCAGGTATTCATTTCAAATGGGCAAAAAGAAAAGGAAGGATAACCGAGAAAATGTAAGCACTAACCTTCTACTCTCACTATGTACGTACTGTAGGGGCACCAGCTGTGCAGTAAGCAAAACACACGTCAAATAACAGTTGGCCTTTGAAGTTTGAAAACACTGAACAACTGAGACGAGATGAGTGAAATGTATTGGTACCTCTGACAGAATCCTCCTCTTCCCACCACTCAGGACCAAGTACCCAACCTGGGGTGACAAAGCTTTCACCACCGCAGCCTCTTTCCTCTGGAACTCTCTACCCATACACTGACCTGAGGCCTGTACTACGAAGCAAGATTTGGCGTTAACGAGGTAACTTCAGGTTCAACCCAGGGTTTTGTGTATCACGACGGTGGATCACTTGTTACCGGGTTAAATCACTGTGGTAACTTACGCTGAACACCTAACCTGCTCGGGAGCAGGTTATGTTGGAGATTAGAGATCAACCGGTGTAAAAGCACCGCCTACTGACCAATCAATACTCGATTGATAACGGCGTCACCGTTCAGGTGGAGCCATAGACTGTTAACAGTCTATGGGTGGAGCTTGGTGTGCAGAGAGAGAGGTGCGCTCATAAAAGTTAGAACGACAACCCCGTTAACATTCCTTGATGGGTATTGTTATGAAAGATTTTCAGCGGAGGGAAAGGCTATTTGTCAGCTTCTTGAGCCGTGTGTTGCCAATGCGCACATCGGTTTGAATTATGTCTGAATATTTCTGATTTGCTCTAACGATCGCTTAACACTGCCAGGGTTGCAACTGAAATAATAGGCTAAAGCAACGGCAGTTAATGGAAAGCACAAGTGTAATTATGGTCAGACCTTATGCCTGACTGATGGGGAAGTGATATTGATAAGCGTTGTCATTTACGCATTTACAGTGTCGGCTATTTTTTTAGCCGACACACATTTATTTAATATATCCATATTATATCAATATCGTGATATGAAACTAGATATTGTCTTAGATTTTGGATATCGTAATATGGCATAGGTGTTGTCTTTTCCTGGTTTTAAAGGCTGCTTTACAGTAAAGTTACGTCATTTTCTGAAATTACCAGACTGTTGTAATTGTAAAGTCATTATATCCACATTACTGATGATTATTTATAAAATCGATATCGAGGTATTTGGTCAAAAATATCGTGATATTTGATTTTCTCCATATCGGCCAGCACAATTTTTTTTTTGCCAGCTTTCCTTCCTGTTTTAGGAAGCAGCGATTGGATTGCGTTTTGCCTGTAAAACTGTGTATGTGTTCTTCATATTTATGTAGCATTATAGTTTGCTCTTCTTATGTAAAATATGCGTCTCTGGTAGATGTTTGCGATTGGTCATGCTGTGCAAACACCGCCTCTTTTATGTGAACGCCTGGAAACCCAACTAGTTGTTAACCACCGTTGAGACACAGCTTATGCGGGACCGCGGTTGTTAGGTTAGGTGAAGCCGGGTAACTGAAATCAATCCAGGGCATGTTGATCTTGATTTGTAGTACATGCCTTGGGACACCTTCAAATCACTCATCAAAACACAACTCTTAAGATTAGCCTTCCACCTACAATAGTTAATTTAACCACTGTTATTGCTGGTTTGGCTGTTTGACCTGCTTTTAAAATGCTTGTTTTTGTGTGTTGGTTTTATTGCTTCACCCATTTTTTATGTGCTCAATGTACTGGTTTTATTGTAAAGGGTCTTTGAGTACTTTGTGTATTATAATAAATTCTATTATAATAATTACCAATAAGAAAAGATGAGACTCCGTAAACAAGCGTTACAGCAATATTGAAAATAATTATAACAGTAACAAGAAAACAAAAGTAGAGACTTACTGTCAAATAAGTTACATTTTCTCTCATGCCAGGACAAAACAAAGTATCACAAATAAAGGGTGACATTAATTGCAACACAGTAATTAATCTAGTAAACATTGCAAAGACCGAGTTAAGCCTCAGACAGCTAGTGTAGCAGCCAGCTTGGTTAGCACTAAACCAACAGCAGAAAACAAATTTAAAATCTCTAATTATTGCAGTGAATGGTGTTGCTACTAGCAACATAATGTTCAACACCAACTACTGGTTGCAAGATGACTTTTCTTTATCACAAATTCCATTTAATTAGTTGGTTGCTAATTGTAGCCATACCTTAGTATACGTCAAGAACAAAGAAAATTAAACCACAAATAATATTTTGGATTTCTCACCTAAGAATACCAACCCTGCATACTACAGTATAAATTACATTCATTATGCAACTATTCTGTCTTAGTGATTTATGTATAATGGTAGCCGTTAGTGCCAATGAAAGGATGTCAAGGTCAGAATTGAAGTTGAATGTGTAACAAGTTTCCAACCAAGTGGTTAAACATTATTATTATTATAAAACATAATCAAGCACCATTACATTTTCTGCCAATAAAAGGTCGTTGTGTATTAAATATAAACCTAATTCTGCAGTATTTTAGCAGCAATTTAGTCAGAAGTGCATATAGTCAATGGGTTTAAAGTAAGCAACTGTGTTTGACTCAACCTGACTGTCAATCATCTAGTAAAATGTCTCTTGAAAGTTGTATGATAGTAAATAAACTTGGTTAATTATTCTATTTGTTAGTCCTCAGTGCTACAAAAACAATTTCAAACTAAGACATGGGAATGTGTTTGCGTTTGTGTCCTTGCTGCTTTTTTTAGCCAAGGACTGATTTAGGCTGTTCCTAACTTTATTTGCAAAATGCTTGTGGGTCTGAATTTAATTGCAACCCAATTAAAACCACAGCATGAAAACTCTAATAATAGTCAAGGGTTCGTCTTTAACAAGTGAAGTTGATAGAAAATGCCTCAATCCCTTCACCCTTTCTGTTTAGTCTACATTTTGATGTAACAGAGGCAATGAGGCATAGACTGAAGAGGTAGAAGTGCTTTCATAATGGCATACTGAAAAGCAGATCACAACTCCAAAAAAATCATGAATGTTTGATACATGCGTAAATCTTTGTCAAATTACCCTGCCAGACTGTCAGGCAATATCAGCAGCAGGATCTTGGTTGTGATATCTTAGTGCTTACAAGAAAAAGTATTTGTTCTTTTTTTCCACTGTAAACCACAGGTTTTTTTGGTTCAGCAAACAACAGTTCTTTCAAAGGTTGCACTCATTTAAGGGCTCCCAGTTGGGTAGTGACCTGCCGGCTGTGCGAACCGTGTACTCATTTTACTCTATGCTCCTGACCGGCCCACTCTATCAATGGAAAATACAGCCAACAGCAAAAACAGAAAGCTGTCATGTCAGAGGAAAATCTGAAATGCAAGCATTCCCTGATTCAATGGCAAAATGTATTAACAAGTTATCACAATACATTCATATTCTTGACTCTTTTCTTGATCAGATAAATATCTATTCACTAAATCCTGTTTTTCCACTCTTTGAAACTTGCAACAAACTATCAACTAGGTATTTAAAAGAATAGGTTCACATTTTTAATGCCTGTCTTAAATCAACAGGCCCTTATGGGCATTTATACAGTTTTTGTTGCTGTAATTGATCCTCCTGTCCATACTAGCCGTGAAAAATATCTCCTCCTAACACAGTTCCAATGTAAGAGAGAGGGAGGACAAAATCCACAGTTAGTCATTCTGTCATTCACGATAAAAAATTTCATTTAAAAGGTCCCATGACATGGTGCTCTTTGGATGCTTTTATATAGGCCTTAGTGGTCCCCTAATACTGTATCTGAAGTCTCTTTCCTGAAATTCAGTCTTGGTGCAGAATTACAGCCACTAGAGCTAGTCCCACAATGACATCATTTCTGTGTCTGTAGCTTTAAATGCTATTGAGGAGGAGAGAGGGGGGGCAAGGTGGAGGGTGGGGGTGTGGCCTTGACCAACTGCCATGCTTCGCTTGTTTGCAAACCATGATGTCTCTCTCTTTCTCATGGGCGGGCCAAATGCTTTGGGCAGGCAAAGCAGAGAAAGGGGAGGTAACCTTGCTCCTTATGACCTCATAAGGAGGAGATTCCAGATCGGCCCATCTGAGCTTTCATTTTCTCAAAGGTGGAGCAGGATACCCAGGGCTCGGTTTACACCTATCGCCATTTCTAGCCACTTGGGGACCATAGGCAGGCTGGGGGAACTCATATTAATGTTGAAAAACCTCAAAGTGAATTTTTCATGCCATGGGACCTTTCAGCCTATAAAAACATTTAGAAAAACAACTGTTTGTAATGTTATATCAGTCTAGTGTCTTTAGAGAAGTGGACTGGGTTAAGACACATGAGGGGGTGCTGATTTAACTCCGCCATTGCAGGTGTGTGGAGATTGATTGAGGAATTGATTCAAGATGCAGAGGCGGAGAGCCTCAAGCGGACGGATGCTACAGGTCACATGCTGGAGATATAAACATTTTGGAAGATGGATTCTTATTGAAAAGACTTTTATTGAAGAGACATTTTCTGGTTTCCCACAACCCAACTTTTTATAAATACACCTTTTAAAACCTGAAGTACAACATTAAGAGCAGGCTCGAGGAGTCCCAAGTGCCGCCACCAAAAGACGCTTGAAAGCAGACCTGGAGCGGAGTTCGCTCAAGACGGCGTGGTCACCCAAGTAAGCAAGCCTGGCTCCGGAGCAGCGGCTGGGTGAGAAATTTTAGCACAGCACAACCCCTCTTCGGTAGGAAAGTATACACTTATCCAGGCAAGCATAGGTCTCACTCTCATGTTAAATGCATCACGCAGGAAGAGGAGACAATACCATTAATATTAAGAGCTAGGTTAGTCTTTGGTAGCTGCGTTTCTTTGTTCTACAAGCACATGTTAGCTTAGCATTGTAACAGTAACCTCATATGCAAGAATGTGTTTCTTATTAGCAAAAAGTTGTTCAACATTTTCTCAGTTTCCATTACAGGCCCCAAAACCCAGATTCTCAGCAATTACAGGATTGCACAGGGGTTTGTTGGGAACTTCTCATGCATGGCTTTACATGCAGAGCTTGTCCTGTTCTTTTGAGCAGGGCATAGATTTTTACCCACTCTCTTGCCAGAAAACACCTGACTGAGCAGCCTTTCCCCCTTCTCTGTGAAAGTGAGCTATGGCCTAACCAAGCAAACTGACTACAGCTAAAGTGTGAGGTGAGGGAACAGCACTAATACCTGCAGGTGAGAATACTTAGCCCTATTGCACACAAGTTCAAGTGAGGGCATGTTGACATTTAGGCTGCGTTACTCTGCTGTGTCTGAGAACAGAGAGAGATTATTCCTGTCAATATATTTCTTTTATTTTTACAACATACTGTGGACATTTGTCTTGCTTTTTGTTGTTTTTGTCACAAAGTGTAGCCAGGCAGCTAGTGTTTTATTGTTTATTGTATATAGTGTGGTGTGTGGTGTTTTGGATTGTTTTCTCGCTTGCCTGGCATAGACGCTAAAGACACCTCCAACACACCTGAGGCGCATCCCCTAATCAGGGGAGATGTTGGATTGGCACGAGGACGCCCTCCAAACACACCGGTAGCGCATCTCCTAATGAGGTGAGATAGGAGCTACATATGTGTTCTGAGGCTGAGAATGAGATGGAGATGTGGAGGAGACCTGAGGTGGTGTGGGGCTAGTGGGTGGTCAGGAATTGCGGAGGCACCATTGGGTGCGCAGGACGACGTGCAGTGGGACTGGTTTGGAGGGCGGAGCTGGCCGAGGACAGTACCTGAGGTGGTGCTGGTCTAGATGGCCCTTTGGGAGTGCAGGACGACGCGCAGTGAGAGGTGCGAAGGACAGCGGAGCTGAACCAAGGATAAAGGGGCAGGCTGTCGGACAGCAAGGAGTACGCTAGGCCAGCAGCACTGCACGGGTGCACCAACCAGTAGACGAAGAGTCAGCTGGACAATACGGGTGCCACTGTCCCCCCTCCCCGCGGGACAGGGTAAAGACTGTAGTCCCTCTAAAGAAAACAGATTGTTTTATAGCTGTTTTAACTGTCAAAAATAAAATGTGTATTTTTGCTGCTGCTACTAATTCATCCATATAAAGACAATTTTAGCCAAGCAGCAGCTAGCACGCAGGCCTCATGATGTGACCATGGTATATGGGGGTTCCACTGGCCCAAAATTTGATGGTAAAAATGTAATGCAATTGGGACATTGGGGAAAGTGGGATGGAAGTCCTTCTCAGGGATCAAGGATTTGCAGAAGATCAAAAAACATGTTTTCACTTCCTGCAGCCTGCAGGCTGGGTGAAGAAGGAGCTTCAAAGGCAGGTGCTTTGAAACCCAAACTTGACAATTTCTGAGTTGTTGCAGGCTAAAGAGCTGAGGAGTACAGGCTGGGCGGCAGAAGATGGACTGTCATGAAGTCTACACTGTAGCCCCTGCTGGTCCACAGGAGATCCAACCTGCAACAAGCGGCTAAATATGGTTGCAGAGTGGAAGCAAGCTTTAAAGAGGAGACGATACAGTGGATTCCAGCCCCAAACCATGGTGTGGGACAATCATTGACACCCCTGGCTCAGGCGTCCCTGGATGGACAGGTTCCAGGGGCACAGACTGGAGAGAAAGTGGCAGAGACTTTGGGAACCCCACCAGGCCATTCACAACCAGGTTGGATCAATGTCGACCTGCCTTGTCGAACTGTGGAGGCACCATTTGGTGCGCAGGACAACGTGCATGGCGGAGCTGGCCGAGGACAGTACCTGAGGTGGTGCTGGTCTAGATGGCCCTTTGGGAGTGCAGGACGACGCGCAGTGAGACGTGTGAAGGACAGCGGAGCTGAACCAAGGATAAAGGGGCAGGCTGTCGGACAGCAAGGAGTACGCTAGGCCACCAGCACTGCACGGGTGCACCAACCAGTAGGCGAAGAGTCAGCTGGACAATACGGGTGCCACTGTCCCCCCTCCCCGCGTGACAGGGTAAAGACTGTAGTCCCACTAAAAAAAATCAGATTGTTTTATAGCTGTTTTAACTGTCAAAAATAAAATGTGTACTTTTGCTGCTGCTAGTCAAATTCATCCATATGAAGACAATTTTAAAACGAAAACCAACATTTCTGTGTGTGTATCAAGCCTGGGAATTTTAAAGGACCTACAATGTCTACTTTGTGACATTATTACATGAGCACAAACATATTGGATGATGTGAAACAAACAGAGTCACAATATTGCAATGAGTTATATTTGGTAAATCCCAGACCAGGGTGGACAAATTAAACACTTACTGGTGGTTACTAAACTCACCTGGGGTAATATAAAGCAGAAATCTGATTTCTTAAATCAATAGAATTTGGAAGTGTGGTGAAACATTAAGATTATAGGACAGGTCACTGGAGATGCTTTTCTTTATTCAGCTGTTGAGAAATATTGATCACATTTGTGGTGTCTTATTGTCACCTAATTAAATGACTATAGATAATATATTTTTATTTACGTTACGTGGTCAGTTAATGCTATTTCCATGATACTAGGAAGTTTTTCAGTACCCTTACTCCAATTATTAAAGCCTAAGAACAAGGTAGAAAATACAGTGTGTCTCATCATTCTATCATAGTGCTGTAACCCAAACCTTGAGTCCTTGTTCATTACCAGCACAGTGAAGACAACATGCATTCTGCAATGCATGTATCTTTCTTTACAGTGAATCTCTCTGAAGTAGCACAATCCCTTTTGGCACTATATAGCATATGGGTGTACAGTGAGTGGAGTACTGTATATGCTGCTATTTGATGGAGAAGGCCAACATATCAACTTGTAACATATCTCACTTACAGCAGCGCCTGGGGAAGCCAACTGTATTTCAGGCTCCACTACAAGGTGCCTCTAGCAGTGTACCAAGCAGAGCATGTGTGGTTTATGAACAATATGCCTGTGTATTTGATTTCTTACCGTACCGCACTGGCCTCTCATTCCACATCACTTCAATACCCTCTCCAACCTCCACAAAAGAAGCCACTCTACCTAAGCTTTTCCATGCCAACAGAGGTTACATACTGCATTCATTACTATCACTACTTGGACAGATCAAGCAATTACCATGTAAAGGTAACTCTCAGTGGTAACAGACAACAGTTTTGTACCAGAGAAAGTGGGTGGGTGTCGTGGTTGGTTTGGAGGTTGAGATGGCTGCCATCCATGTCTTTTTTCTTTTTTGAGGCCTGCTGCTGGAGTGAGGAGAATGGATGTGTTGCTTTGAAGCAGAGCAGAATAGCTGTCAGAGTCAGTCATGGATGGGATGTTCCTATCCACAGCCTATTAGAGAGCTGTTTTTCAATGCAGCTGCCAATAGTCAACTCCTGGTTTGCCCATTCTAATCTGGACTTCATAACGGCGACATATGGGGCAAGTTCTGTTCATTATGTATGGCATGGGTTCCCCCATTCCAGTCCTAATGCGATTACAGTGGAGCTGCAGGTAAACTATGAACGCCTCAAGATTGCAACGCTCTTCTCTGTTCAGATGGTGTGTGTGTGTGTGCGTGCGTGCTCGTGTGTGCGCGTGCGTGTGCTTCCCATCTGGCCTCAGGGGTGAACCATATATGTATATATGTGTCAGTGGGAGAAGAGGAAGGAGGACAGAGTGACAAAAAATTAAGAAAAATCCAATCTTTATCTACCTACTAAAAGTAGATTTTGGTGATGTTTTTTTTAACATACTTCAGTGTTACCATACACCTACACCAGCAGAGAATTTATCATTACATGTGCCAAATAAGTGTTTGCTAAACCCCTCGCCCAAATGGTGATTGTCCAATCATGGCTTAGCAACATTTACGATGCAGGGCAGGTCAGTCAAGTTTTGAATTTCTCCCAAGGATCTATTGAAAGAGCTGGATATGACGCCACCACTGCGCAAGACGTAATATGTCTCTATAACAGCAGGCAGCGCTAATCTGTAATGTCACTCAAAAAATGAAAACTGGCAGCTGATTGGACGAATGCGTCACGTGGGTCTGGCTTCTCCTGAATTTCAAAGCCAGACCATAATGGCGGCTTGTTCGGAACATGATCTTTTATTTTAGGAAAATAGTTCACCGAAATGTGTTTCTGAAAACATTTTAAGCGCGAAAAAGGCCATGCAGTTGCTGAATCTGTCTTCAGTTCAGATCGACAAAGGTCAGTTTAAAAGATTTTTGTCCGATTTTGAGAGGCGTTCGTCACGCTCATCCCGCTCGTCATTTCCGGTAATTGGTCATTGAGTCCGACTGCCCACTGGCCGATTCAACAAGTCAGATTGGCCCAAATGAACGCCGATGGCTACTCCGACTGACGACAGCACGGAACACACCAAACACTCGGGTCACCGACCTCGCCAGACTGTCCGACGGACGATAATCGGGTTGGTGTGTCAGCGCCTTTACAGCTAATTTGTCCCGGTGGCTGTGCATGGTACTGCAGCGAAATAATCCCCTTTATCCATGTAGATCACCATTATTAAAGATAGTATTTCATTATTTTCTTGTCTTCTACATGGATCATCAACTAGTGAGGATGTAAATGTTTTGCCTGGGATGTGCAGCTTTAGTCCAGTCTATTAGCATGGTATGATGTATGTAGCCATCAAGTGCATATGTAAACTCTTTTATATAAGGTTCTTATCAGCTTGAAATCTTAAAAGGTCAGTGTGCAATCCAGGGAATATCAACACAACTAGTGTTGGGTTGTTTTGATAAGATATAAAAAATTAAAATATATTTTCATAAAATCCTGTTTTTTTTTATTGTGCACTCAAGGGAACATCAGTTAAACTGGTGTTTATTTTTTCATTTTAAGAATGGCTTTTATGTTTTTGCAAATTAACTGTTCAAAATGCAAACAACAGTTGTCAGCAGCTAGACATGAAAAGCTGCTTTTGTCTGCCTCTGTCTGATATCAAGAAACCATTGTTTTAGGAATCACTAAGCATTTCATGTAAATCTGCCAACATTATCGTCACAGTAACTAAGGGGTGCGGGGTCTTTTGCGACTGCCTTTTCTCCTGTCAGTTGTTTGCATTGCTGTCCATACTGTGGAGAAATTACAAAACCATACACAATTTAGTTGCACTTCATTGTTGATAAATATAAATATGCATTTATTTATGCTTTATTTACTTTAGTTAACATTATTTGCTTATATATTCACCAGGAAATTGTAATACCTTCTAAGAAAGCTCACTGGGGATCCCCATGACCCTGGATTACCTTCCTCCATAATTTATTCTGTTTAGTGACATCCCTGTAAATATGCAGGAACACATTGTATCCTTCAGGGAAAGCAGCTATGACTAAAATGAGCCTCTCTTATATATGAAATTGAAAGGAACGGCATGATAGGAACTAAAGTCAAAAAAAGTTGAAGAAGTGGAGGAACAAAAGGTGAGCACAGCTGCCCTTCAATTGGCCGCTGTTGGATTGCAACACTGCTCATTTGCATAAAGTTGAACTCAACTCCACTTTCTCCTGTTGACAAGTCACTGAGATGTATCTGCCTACTGTATTGTCACTGCACACCTTGTCTTCCAGCACTCATTTAAAATAAATGGTTGTCACTGGTTGTCTCTCTGGGTGGAAGCACCATCTGAGACATACTTGATCTATAAATGAAATGTTTGACTCATACTGTAAATATTTGCCTCTTTGTTCTTTTTTATCAGTATGATCAACCATAATGAATCACTGTTGCCGGTGTCTGTATTGCCAACTGTACTTGGTGTGTCTTTGTTCCATTTGCGTTCCTTGCAAACGAAACTGCCACCATTGTCTCTAGCGGAGGGTGTAATTGCATTAGGGATGTCTTGATGTCTTCAACTGCTGTTTCTCAACTATCTGCTGAGTGCAGACATATACATGTAATCTCAGTAGGAATGTGGACCAGGCGTGCAGTGGTTAATAATTCAGTTCAGAGCTGGAGGCTGGCATTGAGGTGAACTATGCAGCAGTCTTGTTAAACATTCATGTTCTCAGCTGTGCCTCGCTCCTGGAAGGCATTTGACCGCTAGAGCGATAACTCAAAAGGTAAAGGCTTCTCATAGATATTAATATCAATTTGATGTCTGTGGTGTCAGATCTGCCCCTACTCAACAATAAGGCCACCGTTGGTTCTTTCTCTCCCTGTTCAAAGACAGCTTGTGCTTGCAGGCTGTATGAACATCTACATTTGTTTGTGTTGTATGTTGTTAGTATGTAACAAACCTTCTACACTCCAAGAAAATTGAAAGGACAGATGGGCATAAAGAACTGTGGGACATCCGCCGATTAACTACATAAAATATCACAGCATAGAACATAATATCAAGGTGTGACGCCACAAGCTAAGGTAAGCTAATGCACTCCATGCACAGCATCATTAGTACATGATCTCAGCTGGGGGGTGGGGAGGCGTTCTTGGCAGGTATAATTTAAAAAAGCAGCTGCCCCTCACTCATGTGTGAAGAAACATGAATAGGGAATAGAGAAGTTTAGCTTTCATTGTAGTCAACTACAATGAAGAATCAGCAGGGTGGCAATACAGACACTGCTTGACTGGAATAAATTCAGACTGTACAACCACAAGTGACAGCTGCTACACATGATTTCAAGGTGGAGCGTTTGTCAAATGTTTCTGTAGTGTTAAACAAAAACAACAGCAACAGAAACAATAATTCTTTTGGCTTTTGCTTGGGAGGAATTCTGTTCATACATTAAAGTATGGGTACATCTATATCAATAATAGATTTGAACAGCCAGTCGAAGATTAAAGACAATTTTCTTTTTTTTTTGTCTTTTAAAGATATAGTGCAGCATTGCTGAACTGTGTCTCCTTTAATGCAACCCAGAGCATGCTCATCAATCATGCTCACAGTACAACAACACAAATTAGTTCTTTTTGGGTGGCAGTGATTTATTAGAACGGCAGCTGGATATGCAAGACTAAATTGTTTTTCTGCACTTTCATAATTCATTTAATTCTCCAAACAATAATTTTCTGGCAAGTCAGTGTTGTGCTAAGGGTTTGAATTTTTGAAAATAGTAGCTGATATAATTGTTTTTTGTACTCTCCGACTAAGAAACTGAGCCTGTGGCTACTGGGAACAACTGGTAGGAGTGGCAATTTGACACAGTCTCTCTTTATATCTACGATACCTTTGCAGCCATCTTGCAGTATGTTTACCTCTGAACAAACAGTGCACAGACAACTAATTACGTCCCAAAACCACAGCTGTGCCTGCCCACCAGCAGGTAACGACCCAATTTTGATCTTTTGTGACACGAAGATCAAATACATTCATAACACATTCAGCGTCTGCTACTCCCAGATCAGATATGTACAAACAACGTGTGAACAAGAAAAAAAAACTTTTTACACTTTCCAAACATAATGTTGGCAATTTTCCAAAATCATAGTCAAAGAAAAGAATCATTAGCAGCTTTGGCCTTCCAGAATAGCTAGCTGTTGTTTTTATGCAAGTGTTCTACTTCTGTTGTGAAGTTGAAGGGTAAGCTTGCCTCTGAGAAATTACATTTATACACTTACATTTTTGTTTTGCCAAATATGTTTTGAGGGAAACATAATTGGTGACTAGATTCTGTTCAGTGGCAACTTTCTTTCGTGAAAGTGAGTGAAAAAAGCGCTGTATTTTCGTCAACTGCACAGAAGCTGGAGGAAAGTGTTTGGGGTGGATGGTGTGTGTACACTGACTACACCAGAGACCAGGCTTTGCATCTCAAGTCCCACCTGTGG
The DNA here is from genome assembly GCF_004354835.1 of Perca flavescens. Classification (NCBI taxonomy): domain Eukaryota; kingdom Metazoa; phylum Chordata; class Actinopteri; order Perciformes; family Percidae; genus Perca; species Perca flavescens. The sequence goes on from NC_041340.1 coordinate 14,142,080, forward strand.
TTAAGTTTTAGGCAACAAAAGGTTTTAGTTGAATATAAATACAACCAAGTTGTATCTCATGGTTCAAGACACTTTTGACTCAGTATTTAGCATATTTCATTATGCTGAAAAAAACAAAAGCCTCATATAGCATTACATTCCTCTCACAATGTATTTGCTGTTGCAAATTAGTAGTATATAATTCAAAGTTACTGGTTTTATTGTTTTTAATTGCTTCTAATATGCTTGTTTTATGTGTTGGTTTTATTGCTTATCCTGAGAGTTTGACTAATTCCTGGAACAATCATTACCATCCCATAAGCTTCTTATGCAATAGAAACGTTCACTACTCCAGTAAATAGGACAAACCTTATAGGACCTAGCAATGGGAGATAGTTCTAGTCCGCTCAGCTCATAGAACCCTTTGGCTCAGCTATGAGCCAGAAAGCTAACATTATGCTAGCAAGAGTCAAAGTGAAATAACATTGCGTAAGATTGACAAACAGTTAATATAATTTGACAGTATGTTTAACAACAAGACTAGCTAGCTATCTAGCTAGGTCATTGTCCCCAAATCAATATCAATATTTTATAATAATATTGAATATCCCCAGCCTTACAAACAAGACTAGGCAAACATTTTGAATACTGCAAACATTCTGCACAAGCTGTTCCTTGTCCCGGCCCGCTATGTGTCTAGAAAAATTGACCTTCAGCAGCAGGGCCAATTGGAAAAAAAATTTAATGGATTCCAGGTATATTATAATAGACATGTGATTATCATTATACTGTATAATGGCCCATAGTAGTCATTAATTTTATTCGCAATCCTTTTAAACAAGGTTTATAGAGAGAACAGAATATGATTGAATCCATTAAAGCAGATATAAAACTGCACCACTCATCATCACCATCACCATATAGTTAATCCCAGATTCTAGACCTTTGTTTACCTCTTATGAAGTTATAAATATATGAAAATTGTATGTAGGCAACATGTGAATGAATGAGTTGCAGCATGAATGCCTTTGATGTATAATTTAGACATGTTCAATCTTCCATCAAAGCCAAAACAGGTTTATAGCAGAATCCAAGGCTTTTTTTTATTAATTAATGTATACCCTGTTAATTCCTTTAAATCTAAAACTATGAACATATTTAACATGTGTCAAAGAACACACAGTGCATGTTTGTTAGTATGATGCAAGCTTGTGATAACATATTTATTAGTTATGCTATCATAGATGTTAGCCATCAACAGCAGAATTTTATACATTCAAAGACATGTATGTTCAGCGCTTTGAGGTCTGGGCGGCACTATTTGATGAAAATGCCTAGAAGCCTGTATTTTAACACCCAGGCTGTCAAATCTAGATATGTAAACATATGAGACTTCACGCAGCGACAAGGGCACGAGGGGAGTGATCTATCACATAGATGACACCCCAGGATTGTCTTTAAGCTTTCCTGTTGTTGCACACATAAATTAACCCGAGCCAAACTTGGATCAGTCAATTATGCTGGGGGCGGTGATTAGTGTTTGAACACAAACATTTTGGAGGGGGGATTATCCGCCTGTCAGCCTAGAGACCCCAACCTTCACCTCCACAAGGTGAAAATCTTGACTTTAGCAAAAGGTTGAATTGAAACTCTGTGCATGTCTTTAGATCAATCAATTTAAACTAGAGCTCTTATAAATTTACTTTCCTGTTGTTAAAGGAAATCCCTTACATTATGATCACATTTCCAGGTGAGCCCAGAGAACTTAAACGTTTAGTACCATTAATATTTATTAAAATCACTACATTTTCCGCAATGAAAATTGTGTAGGCCTATTCCTCTGTGTTTAAAGACACGTAATGTCAGTTGACATATGGTGTTAAGTAGTGATTATAGTTGAAACAATTAGTCAATTAAATGATGGAAGAAAATTAATCCTGATTTTCTTAATTTTGATATTCAAATAAACACATAGAGCCAATTATCAAGCCAAAAGCCAACTGTTCTTGGTTTCAGCTTCTGAAATTGTTTTTTTCTGTTTATCAATGATAACATTGTGGAATTTGCACTGATGGTTGGACAAATCATTTAAAGATGTCACCTTATAGTGTTCTTCATTGTTTTGCGATATTTTATAGATGAATAATTCATTGATTATTCAAAAAGATAGTAATGACTGTAGAAATAGTCCTCAGTTGCAGCCCTATTAGTAATATACAGTTAGGTCCATAATCAATATATCTGGTATAATAGACCTGCTTCAAATATTACTTCCAATAATTGCTCACATGGTTGTAATGCAAAATCAGAATAGCAATGAAAGTATTTACCAACACTGCAAATGGCTTATAAGCTATTTCCCAAATTTTAGCAAATCTTTACTGGATTTTGTTATTGTTGTATCCTTGTTAATAGAATAGAATAGAATAAATCTTTATTGTCCACCGGGGTGGAAATTTTCCTTTGGCTCACCAGACATACAAGAAATAAACATACAGACAACATGATAGTTTAATTAGTTATGATATTTCTGCATTTAAGTTCTTATGTATTCACCTGTCTGTGCCTCTTTTTCCTGTGCTGCCACAGTTCTTGTCTCATTTTTTATGCAAAATTTAAAAAACTTGAAATATGGCTTGTATTCTTTCATGGTGTATACAGTATCAGTGTTAAATTGGCAAGCATGACAATCTTTTTATAAGACTTGCTGTTGTGAAAGTGAAGGACTAATAGGTTTACACATCCTCTGCATGGTGTAATTTTTTGCCATTTGGTGAGTGTGGGCAGTGTAAACTTTGCGCCCTCCCTCATTTCTTAGCTTTGCTTTATGGAAGTGGCTATACAGTGGAAGCTATCCACATTCAGTGTGGTAATGATTTCCTTTGTCTCATTCAAATCATGGATTACCATTGATTATGATAAAGGTTAGTTTATGTGGCAGATGGTGCAATAAAACAAATGTATTCACCAGTACAGCCCACTTTCAAACCATCTCTCTTTTATTTATGTGCTCTATCCCCTCACTCCTCACACATCCCCGATCTCACTCTTCTCTTTCTCTTCCTTCCTCTCTTAGTTATCTAATGCTGTTTGTCTTTCTTGATCTAGTGTACAGTATATATTCTTCGAACGTCTTGCTCATTCACCCTTACCCACTAACTGATGCAAGACAAGGTAACTCATGAAGGAATTAACAGAGGAAATGTATGCTCTTTATCTTAAGCACTGCTGTGCTGCATTACACTCTTCCCTGCAAAAACCCACCCAATATCCTTTTCAAACTGCGCAAACAAGAAGTTTATATAATTAACTTTCAAAGACATTGTTGAACCAACCCTACATTATAGAGAAGGGGAGCTAAGCGCCTTTCCCCCATAACTCCAGGGGATTAAGGTAATGACACAGAAAGACAGGAGTAGACAGGTGGTCTGCAAGAAGTCTCCTCCTATTTCATACAGTAATGAAATTGAATTATAAACCTCTACTAATCTCTTAGGTTCGGAAAATATTCTCTCACCTGCAGGTGTGCCAGAGCCTACCAATCAGCACAAGTTATAAAGTTTGATTTACATTGCTTGTTACAGACTTAGTTCTGACACCAGTGCATTGCTTCCTGTTGCAAATACTGTATAGTGATTTCTGCCTTTAAAGTATTTCATACATCTATTTGTCCACATGACATTTTCTAATTTTTGAGATAGAGCTAAATGTTTTTTACATGAATTTGAACGACAAATGCCGACCCTTTGTGGGTAAAACTGCCCTTACTAAACATTTCTAAGTACATCATGATAGATTGACATTGCAGTGGCAGCTTGATTCTATCCCCTAGCAACAGGTGATAGGGCTGTGCTCACAGTTCACACAACAGCCTTCTCTGCACACAATCATAGCCATTACACTCACAAACACAAGGCTTCATTTTGTACAATGCATACAGTGTGTATATTTTGCATCTATATGTATCTACAAGCAGGTTGAGTGTCAAGCTGCATGACTCTCTAAATTTAGATCAAGGCCATGCCAGTCAAGGAGGTGAGCTCATAACTGTCAAAGCCTGTGAAAGAGAGGTGGAAAGAGACAGGAGAGCATACACAAGCCCGCGGATGCTGGCTGCATTATTTTGTATGGAGGAGCCCCTCAGCATGTTTATACTCATTCAGTGAGACAGCTGTGGGCATCTCGAGCCTGCCTATGCCTATGTTTCTCCTAGGCTCTCTAAGCCAGCCCCATTCATCATCCTCCAACAGCCCTGCTCTAATTGGGCTGCATCCCCACCTGCTGTCACTCACCACTTCCTCCACATTGAGCCGGAAGAGATACAGATGTACCTGGTCCAGCACAGCCCTGTCGCAGCACACCAGCCTCTGCATTTGAATTGCATATGTGGGCAGCTGAGCCCCAGCAGCTACACTGAGCTGATCCCAGGAACTTGCTCTTTCCTTTTTCCCTGTTGGTACCTGTCTGTCCCTCTAGCAACAGTGGTGTGGAAGCCTGGTAATGATGTGGCCTATCAGTTTAACTGTTGACGGGGCTACAGCGCTCACGGGCTGGAGGTACCTCTGTCTCCCAATATAGCAAGGGCATTAAACATTCCTTCTCCTTGGGTACCCTGTCTCTTAAAGTTTTGCGTGGCCTAATTTCATAATATCTCCTGTCATATCTGAGTGGAGCCTGCCACTTCAGATAAGAATTGCAGATACCCTTTAGCTGCCAAGCAGAGTCAGGAGACCTCTAATGAGCCTTTGAGATTTCCCTGCTAAACCTACCATAAAATGCCCGGCGCGCATGAAGACGTGGCTTCAATTTGTCTGAAAGGAATTCCACAGTTTCAAGTTTCAACATAATAGACAAGACGGAAACCAAAAGTCTTGTTCAATTTAATTTTATTAATAAATAAAGGATTACCACTTTTGTTCAACGGAAGATTGGGTTAAGATTTGTAAGGGCTTGGCTTTGTCTAGTTGGGCTAACCAAGAGGGAGATTTGCATTTGTTCACTGTGTTCCTTTTCTTGATTCTACATTCTGTATACTTTAAGTCCTCTGTCAAACATTGCAAATATCCTTGTCCAACCCCATTAGTGGCTGACAGAAGCAAGGGGGTGAATTTTATGAGTACAGCCCATATGGTTGTTTGTAAGTGACACAGGCTGATACCAAATGCTTTGGCTTGCTCAATATCATTTCACAATGTATGTCCTGGTGTCCTTCACACTGTCAAGTTATTGTATCCTGCTCATTGTTTACAAGAAAACTTGTGACAAAAACAAAAAACCTCTCCAACATTGTCTCCTAGAAATTAGATTTATATAATATTAATTTGTTTTCCCAATTGCGTTGCAATGGGAAATATAATCACAGCCTGGATTACAGGCTGCGATTATATTTCAGGCTACATTTTGTCTTGTGTAGGAAGAGATACATTTTTGTATTGCACACTAATCGTATGCAGGTGGTGGGTGGTGAACTTTGACACAGTAAAAAATATTAATCAAAAAACTATAATAAAATATGGCAAAAATGTGTTTATGCTTAGTTGAGGTGGAAAAGTTGGTGTATTGATAAAAACTACATGTAACAAAGTGCAATGGAAACAGGCATTGATTTAATCTTGGCATAAATGTTTTCCTAACCTTAACTTAGTGCTGTGAGTGCCTTAACATAAACATAAAAAACAGGAATCATGTTTAATTTCTATGAGCAGATATCGAAGGAAAAAATATTTCGGTTAAGTTTACTGATATGTTCAGTAACAATATTTTTTCGAATTGGCAAATATGTTCATTAAAAACGTGTCCTCATTAATTATCATAATTCAGATAACACACTGTATAACAAAAGTATATAAACATAAATTTCATGAAACAGGGTTGCAAGGGGCTGATGCCAAAATCTAGCTCAGTATGGTTCAATCGCGGGAAACTGGATTCCGTTGAATACACTATTTCCCGTTTTTCTGAGACATATAATAACACAAAAAGGGAAACACTACTAATGTTCTAGACGTAAACCAAATAGCCTTATAGGTACAAAAAATATGTATCACTACAGAAATACATAAGTCCTTTACGTCTTCCCACGTGAATGCAATTCTTTGAGTCGGCACGGATGCAAAACGGTAACTTCCTTTTGGCCGGTGTGTTTTTGGCGAAATTTGCATTTTTGTTTTTACAGTTTATAAAATATGTTGATAATCAATATTAAATAGATTTGATGGGAAACTTTTCAGCTTACAGTAATATCTATTCAAGAATTCACCGTTTGTGAATAAATACAAAGCAAATTGACAGGCTTTAAAAGAACTGCATTGAAAGGGCTCAAACACCCCTTCTATATTGAATACACACTTTGTCATGCAACCATCTGCTGCTGCCATATCCTGTCTTGTAACTTTTAAGATAGGAAAGTTTGAAATGTCAATTTTTATGTTTCAGGCTACATAAACATGAATACATGGCGGCTTCCTGGAGACAACATTATGGTTTAAGTGATCTAACCATAATGAGGCGTCAGCTGTACAGACAAAACACAGGATGTTGACTTTGATTGTAAAAACAGGGAGCAGCCATTTCAAGTTGCTCTGTATTGATGCAAAGCGCTCAGCAGGCACTGGATACATGATGAATCATGCACACAATGAATGACTTAGAGTCTCTACTTGTGGTATCCAACTAGTCAAGTGCCTACTTGCGTAACATATTTATATAGATACAGATACAAGTGTCCAAGTACCTGTTAAGATTAAGTGGAGGATTTTCAGGACACACTTTGTTAATGAGGTCAACCCGTGCCTCATGCAAATATGTGGTCACAAGCTGGTTTTCTTTTATTTTCACATTAAAAACAAATATAGTAAGTAATTAGGGCCAACTAATTGATAAAACAATAGAAAAAGAAATGATGGGTGCTGAATAGGGCTGTAATGATTATTATATTATTATATATATTATATGAAACAGAAATCGCGACACTCAGACCCACAAACCTGTGCCGCGGAAGGCAGAATTGCGACACAACCCTTCCAACTCCCAGTGTTATCCTTCCCATCCAGATCCAATGCTACTATCTTTAAATTACTATTAGTATTAGTTACCCCTTTAGTCGGGTAAATGTAGCTGTAGACGTAACTGTAAGGACGGCTAAACGCGAGGGGGAGGGGGGCTAAGCTGGCTAAAGCATTAGCATTAGCTACTTGTCAACTATAGATATACAGTATACTGACATCTATGCATTGTCCCCCTACAGGTTGGAAGCGGAATTGTCCATTACCAGTACCATTACCATTATACTTATGTCTCATTTTTGGAGACATTATTTTAAGTTAAAAAAGAATATTTGGTGTTGGATCGATTGATATTGAAATCAATCAATATCAATAAATAAGGTATCTGTTGTATTACTGTGGTGCAAAGTGGCATGTAATCAATGACAAAACGATGCCATGTGGCAGAAAAAAAGTTGTAATATGTTTACTGAGCATAACGCTCCTCCAACACCACGCTTCCTCCCTCTGGGGCGACCTATGTAGGCTGAGGCCTTTGCAGCGGCCCGGGTTCGAATCCGATCTGTGGCCCTTTGCTGCGTGTCATCCCCCATCTCCTTCCCACCTTTCCTGTCTATCCACTATCACTAACAAAATGCATAACAAAAATAACCTAAAAACAAAGAGTCCTCCATCTGAAGCGAATCGCTGTCACTCTACCACACACTCCCTACACACACACATGCCAGCCCTGCTATTCTCTTAAAGAGATCAACGCACACACCAACGCTCAAGTATAAACTTCAGGCCACTTACGTAGGGTACGGCGAAAGCTCTGCGTGGAGCATCTGCAGAACCATAAATCAGCCTTAAGGCAAATATTTCTTACATTTTGTGAACAGTAAAGGAAGAAAGTTTATGATACATTTAACCACAATAGTAATTATGTTGGCATTGTATTCGTATCAATAAGAATCTTGAATTGGTTAAATAAGTAAAGATTTTCCATTTTACAGGAAGTGACCAGCATTGACCACCAAAACCTTTTGAACAACACAGAACACAAGGTTTGAAAATGCTGAGGCAAGATAAATAGTTTTGAGGTTTTATATCACATTTCTGTAGCACTGGAAGACATCGGCCAGTTTCTATAATATTTTATTTTATCAATATTATATTAATGAAATTATTCATATATTTTTTTACACTTTTTTACACACACTTTACTAAGCTTGGTTATTCATTGTTGCTCTTTCAAATCATCAAAGGTCTTTGTGACCCTGGCAATGTAATTATTTTTGCAATTTCTATAACTATGGGATATAGAATCCATTAATTGCAGGGTTGGTTCTTTCATCCTTAGCCCAAACTGCCTCTTATTATATAGTACCATAAACATGTGGTCAATGTGTACATCAGGAAGAATGACAGAGCAAATAGTTGTATTCAGACTAAACCCAACACATCATTTAATTAGCCGTTGTTTGTTTCTTCAAGTTAGTTGGCAATTGTTGGTTGGCAAACATGCAAAAAGGTAAAATTAACAACAGCATCTGGACTGGCATCCTCACTGTGACGGTGCAAAATATACCATCAAAAGTAAAATGGGGGCCAAGTGTACTGTATTTTGCCATGTTTAGGCATTGCGCTACTAACAGTACATGGGGGCACGTAAATACACAGGTTTTACAATGGTCAAGCAGCATACTTCCCTTGCAACCTTTACATAATTCCCATGTCATTACAGGTTCAATCAAAGCTCTTCTTGTGCAAAATGTATTTCTATTCTGATGTTCCTCACCTACTTTTGTACTGCCATCACCTGTATTTTTTGTTATTTAAAAAAAATGTCTCACTGTCATTGATTAAGATACCAAAAGGTATGCAGTTGACATTGTATATTATAATTTATCTCAATTATGTTATTTGTGTGTGTGTGTGTGTGTGTGTGTGTGTGTGTGTGTGTGTGTGTGTGTGTGTGTTTATTACAGATGGTATATAATTGATTCAAGCCTAGATTAACTTTATTATGTAAGGAGGAAACTCATTTGGTCAGTGGTGCAAACATAAACTGTATAGGCTACAGAAAGACAGTACACAGAAACAGCAAAGACGAAGCAAAACAATGCATCATCAAGAGATGAGGGATCCACATCATCGGCTTCCACCCCTCCATAAACACACAAATAGACACACACAGGAAAGAAAAAAACAGCTGTGCAAGTCTACCCCCCACTTACATCACACACGCACAAAGCAGCAGTGCAAACTAAAATCATCACAGTCATATAAATAAATTAACAGTAAACAGTAATACAAAATACCAACATCACATACTGTATGGTGCAGATATAGTGCCAGCTGTTAAACACCAGTGTTGGGCAAGTTACTTTCAAAATGTAATACATTATAGATTACTAGTTACTGTCATTTGAGAGTAATTAGTTACATTACAATTAGGGCCGGGACTCGATTAAAAAAATTAATCTAATTACAGGCTTTGTAATTAATTAATCGAAATTAATCGCATTTTAATTCCATAAATATTTGACCTGAGAACAGTGAGAAGTAATTTTTTTCACATGGATTTTTAGTATACCATTTAATAATGACTGAATACATAAGCTTAAGCAACACAATATTGTTTATTTTTGTTCAACCAAGTCCAGCAGACCAGTGCAATTTTTGTCATTAAGTGTAGCAATAGCATATTTAGAAATATAGTACATTTCAGAAATTCAGGTAGCCTATAGGTAGGTAGACCTTCTGTAAACTATGTTTTTTAAGTAAAACACAATACTTTCAAGTACATTCAGACTTAGTTACCCTGGTCCTTAAACCAGTCATCTGGTGGAGTGTAGGTTGGGTGTGGGTCCTTGTACTCGGAGTCGGGCTAACGTCCACGCTAGCTGCTAAATGTTTTGCGTTGAGGTGATACTTGAGGCTCGATGTGCTGCGATGACATGCGAATTCGTTGTTGCATAGCATGCACAAAACCATGCTCTATCGACGCTTCCATCCGTTTGTTTTTTATAACAAAATTACCCATCCACGGGGCCAACCAAAGCGGTCTCGTCAGCTTCTTCGTTCATGTTCACTGTGGTTTGTTGTTGTCTGAAGTATTGACATTTATAAAAGGTCTGAAGTCATGAACGCTAGTTGGTGCTCCAGTATAATCGGTCTGCCCGAAACTCATCCAGTGAGAAACGTCCCGCGGTGCAAAATATAAGTGTGATTAAAATGCATAAAAAATGTTTAACGTGTTATTTTTTGTGTAATTAATTAACGCATTAAAGTCTGTAATTAATTAATCTTAATTAAAGCGTTAAAGTCCCGGCTCTAATTACAATATTACTGTCTCTGAATTGTAATGCGTTACACTACTTTTGCATTACTTTTGAGTTACTTTCACCAAAATAATAGCGGAAGTTTGACTTGGCAGCTAGCTTCTAGCTAGTCTCCTCTTTATCCACATTGATACATCATAGATTATTCATAATATTTTGTATAATTAATATGGATATGCAAAGTAACTAAAGCTATAAAAAAATAGATAAGTAAAACGTACAATATACAAGTAGGAGAAAATGAAAATACTCAATTAAAATTATCTTATGGTTGTATTTAAGTACGGCATTGTTGTAAAATATTTATTTAAAGCACTTGAATAAGAAATTCATGTTGTTTAGTTTAAAACAGTCTAAAGGAAATGGTCAATTATAGTGTGATTAAAACTAACTATTTACATTATTTACAGTACTTGATTTACAGCTGATATGTGAAAAGGTCCACACCCTTATTTTTTTTAACAGTAATATAGTTTTACTGCGAACCGTCACAGGAAGTGCTTTTATTTTGAAGTAGCCTACACGGAAGTAATCTGTTGTGTACTCTTGCTAGCTTACTGAGATGCAACATGTCCGCCAAGCTAAGTTGCTCACTTTCTTGTTTGTAAAACTGCAACTGTAATAATTATTACCGTTCATGACAGCAACATATTGAACAGTAAATGGTCACAGTAAAAGACAAGCGTTTTTGGTCGTTATTCGAAGCAGTTCCACTACAGGCAGAGTTACTCTCCACGGCTGATAAACTGCAATGATTTACGTGTAACAACCAAGGGGGTAAGCTTCGCTTCAGAACGCAAACATCCGATGGTGCCATTTTTGTTGCTACGAAGCAATCACCTCTTGTTAGCATTACACTGACCGCCATTTATTTTTTTTACGTCACTTGACTGCGAATAACTTTACATCTGAAGCGTTTAAAGACTCTATTTGTCCATTGTTTATTTCTAAAGAAACACGACAATGTATAAAAGGCTCCATTACCTTGTATCTCACGTTATGGCTCCGTAGCAGACGTTTTTGTAAAAATAAGCTAACGATTGTGTCATAACCAAGTGACTTACTGTCGCACAGTAGAGGAATTACCGTACAGTACAGGAGAAGCTCGCAGGCAGTTTAGACTTACATTAGCTGTTTAGGTTTAATTACTAGTGTTAACTAGCATGTTAGTTAGCAATAATTAGCCTGTGCTTATGTTATCTCCTTACATATACCTACGCTCTCCGTCTCTGTAGGATTGGGAATGATTGAGATTTCTCTTGTCACAGCTACCAGAAGACTTACAACTTTCACACACGTTGCTCACGTCACATTTACGTTGTCTCTCTCAGTTGGAGCCTGCGCAGTAAAGCAAGAGATCACCGGAAAAGTGCTTCTAATAGCCTTCACTCGTCTCCATTCAGAGCAACGGGGTCTATTGGTCCATTATATACTGTCTATGGTAACAACCTAAACATTAATTCCCGACATGTTTAAATCAGTAAAAAGTCAGCGGCTCAGACACACAGCTGTCCGAGCTGACGTACCGTCACCTGTTGGGACACAGATGTTATGAAATAATACGCACGGCTTCTTTTTTTTCCTGTGAACAAATGCTTTGCGGTGTTGGGAAATTCTTAAAAAATGTTGCATTAAAATGCGCTGTAACTCGCGTTACTGAGATTGTAACGGGTAATAATATCACCGAAATTTAATTAGTAATGCGCTATATTACTGCGTTACAGCAAAAAGGAATACATTACTCTAATTGCGTTACTTTTGTAACACTGTTAAACACATTAATGGGAACAAAGGATTGCTTAAACCTTGTTCTGGTTTTGCATTGCAGTATTCAGCCCCTCTGACTCAGCTCTAATTTCTGATGTTGGGGATGAGTGGGTCACTAAAACAGATATATGAGACCAAAACACTCGCTGCTTCATTCAACCTCCCACTGCTTGCGTTAAATGAATGCTTTAAAGCCACCCAAAAAAAAACTGAATAGAGAAGTATTTTGTTGCAGCATGTCATTAAACATCTGCTTTGATATTCCCTTTAAAAGTTATTATTCAATGATTCTTTTATTTAATATAATCAGTTTTTGTTGTTTCTTTTTTTTTTTTTGCTTTAATTATAATGGTTCAGTGGCCTTAGGAATAAAATATTACTTTGTCAGTTGTGAGTTATTATGCAACGCAAAAATGGGTATGGGTCAGTCATTACTGGAAAATTGGACCCTAGAAGAAGCTCCTCTATTTGAAGTGAGGGACAGTGTTGCATGTGCAGAGATATGCTAATGAGGACATGCTTTGATTGGGCCACCCACGTCAGTGACTCCGGCTGACAAAAGTGCACAAGGCTGCATCCGCCAGCCTCATTAAAGCCCTGTCCAATTATAGAATAGTAATTGATCGTCTGCTTTGTGCGTTTCAGCCCTCTCTCCTTGTCTCCAAAGTATGCTCGAGGTCAATTTAAAATGCATCAAAGCTGTAACATGGTTAAATCCCCACAGACAGTTGCTGGCCTTCCTTGGCTTTTTGTTAAAATCATACAAGCACCTGCGTACTAAGTGTCCCGGTTTTCCAGTTTACCACAGCTCCCGCTCACATCGTCAACACTAATCGTGATCTCTGAGGATTTTAAGAGTGAAATATGGAGGACTCCTACTTGACTGCATGTAATGAAGAGCAGGTGAACCATTATTAACCACAATTATTTCTGTAAATAAAGCTGCAGAATAAATAGGGTTTTTTTTTTCTCCATTTTCTACAAATGAATGAAGTGATAAATCTCTAAATTCTCTCAGAAAATACACGGTGAACAAGAAAAGCAATTAGCATGATATAGTTGTGTGATGATAGTATGTTTATGTCTTATTCTGTGTGTTGAAACACAGAACACAGGGACCTGACGGAGCAGCTCTTTCAGTCAACCATGCTGAGATCATACTTTAAGCAAATATTTCCCACCCCAGCCACCCCTCTGCCAGTCTGTTGTTTCAAACTGGGAGAAATGATGTGTTGTTTTCTTTTAAAAGAGACAGGGTGGCATGGGATCCTGAACTCTCCAGCGGAAATGAAGAGAAATAAACATTGAGGCGTGCTTGTCACAGCCACCGACAACCATCATTGTGTTGAAACAACACCGGCACAAACACGCCAATGCCTTCAGATCTCCATATTTAGATACGTGCGGTGTGTGTGTAAGCGCAGGAGGTGGCAACTTCCAACAGGCTCGCAGAGCTCGGGCTCCCATATCGACAGGGACTGAGTTCAACTGATTCTTGAGTCAATCAGTTAGCAGAGGTCTAATTTATCTCTCAATTAGATCTCTCCTGCTGTATTGCCCCGGCTCATCATGCTTTGTATGCCAACCAAGATGGCTCCGCTGCTGCCCCATTATGAATAGAGGTACTGCCTTGTGTGGTCTCATTATTAAATAAGTAAGGGGATGGAGGAGACAGACAAACATTTTTAAGCCTTGTCGGAGAAGACGCCATGGCCATTAGAGGCTAAGCATTAACGGCAAGAAACAACACAAACCAGAGGAAGGAAGTAGAGGAAGGGAGGGAATGAGCTGGACAAGGAAGAAGGGCTGTAATTATGGTAATATTGCCACCTTGTTATTATAGACTGTATTGCATGAGCAGTGTGAAAGACGCAGAGGCAATGATACAGTCTGTTGATTTTTTAAAGGCCTTACCTAGCTTTCTATTGTGTTTCTACAGCATTTTTCTGCAGCATTTGTCATTGGGAATTATTATAATTCATTGCTGCATCAAAACAAAGAAATGATAAATGTGAGTTAAAAATCATCACTGGACTTCATAACAGCTTGGGCAGCCTCGGTGGCAGGACTGAATGAATTAAATGCAATATGAATTGTCCCTTTATTGATGCCATTCATTACAATGATGAAAGCTCTTGGTAATTATCAATTTTGTTTAAGCACATCTGAGAGCTTTGTGTGGCACACTAATGGACGCCACCGGTGAAGCCAGTCATTCAGATTTGTGTCAACGAGTCATTAAGCCGCCTTTGAGGGAAGTCGGCAATCTGATCCATCATGACAATAATTAGACGAAGATGAAATCATCAATTTCACTCTCCCAAGCACTGCGCAAGGCTTATGGATAACAGTCGATGTCTGTTCCTCCGTGACTCCCTATATTTGCCAACGTCTTTCACCCTTTTTGTAACATCTTCACATAGGTCTTTTCTGTCACCTTTTGTTGAAGTCCAACTTCATCATCCAAACCACTTTGTTTCTACGGCCCTCCCCATTTCTTGATTCTTTTTGCCCCTCCCTTTGCACAACAAACAAATGGATACATCTCCAGCCAGCGTGGCACCAGAGCTTATACCCTCTTAGCACAGCACAAAAGTCACGTCAGACCGCCAGCAGACCCATTAGCCTTTTTTCACACAATTCATTCACTATGCTTCACAAAAAAAGCATAAAAAGAAATAAAACTAGTAACTAGATATTGGTGTCAATAAATATATTTGTTTCTGTCATTAGTGTTTTGTTTTGCTATTTTTGTTGAATGAATAAAGGTTTGAAGCATGTGCTTCTCTCTCCCCTGCATAAGCATAGGACACTGGAGGAAAGAGAGTGGTTTGACAAAAGTTAATTTGTATTTGTGTTCATCTTTATCTCAAGAGATTTCCTGCCTCTAAAAAGAAATAAGCAGCCTTAAATTGCTTTGTTTTTATATTAAATGTCTTTGTACGGTCAGACAGTTCTTGATTCTGCATACTCCCCACTGTGGGATTAATAAAAGGATTTTGAATCTTGAATCCCTACACTACCTGAGTTCAAACGCTACCTTAATATGCGATTGTTCATTTAGCCGTTAAAGAGTACTGTATCCACCTGTGACCTCAGACAGCTCCTGCAGTTTCCATTTCCTCCATCTGCAGTTCATCATGAAGCCGGCTGATCATAACCAGCACTTAATGATTCATGAACAGAGCAACTAATGGAGTACTTTACACGTTGTAATCGAATGAGGCCATTATGGTGAAACTAGCTGCTTACTGGGGACTTTGATCAAAGAGGGTCTCAGGATATGATCATGAGAGGCATCAGATGTGGAGAGATGGCCCAGACTGACATCAAGCTTTTGGACTGAGGTCCACATTAGCATGTCTTTGAAAGAGAGGGTGCATGCTGGTACACATTTACTCCCAGAACTCAAGGTCATAAAACTGATGAGGTCTTTCCAAAAGACTCTGCAACTTGCCAACAGCTTTTTAAAAGCATGAAAAAAAGTTGTGAGATGACCCTGGTCCCAATATTGAATATAATAAAAGACAGCTAAGAAGAGAAAGACAGGACTCAGTTTCATAATGACTCGATGACATTGAAAATGAGGGTTGTCCCTTAAGTGATCTCTCGGGATAAATTAATTAATTAATGAATAATGCCTTAGTAATCCCCATTGTCACAATACATTGGAGCTCAAAATGAGCACTTTCTGAACTTCTGTTGCTATATGGTTAAGGTATGGTTAAGTTTAGACAAATAAGAGAGATGGCTAAAAGAAACGAACTTTGACTGTTGGTCAGAGATGATTTTGTCCGCCCAAGCATCCACTCTGACCTTCTAGCTTTCTTCAATTTTTTGTGGCACACAACATCACACTACAGAAACAGGTGATTTCAACACCTGATGCTGTCATTTGTCATGTGGAGGACACATTATTTGCACAACCACAATCTTATTGGCTTTTTTTTTTGCCGAGAGTTAGATGAGAAGGTTGATACCACTCTGATGTCTGGAAGTTAGTTAAATATGAAGCTACAGCCAGCTGGTGGTTAGCTTAGCATAAATACTAGAAAAAGAGGGAAACAGCTATCATACCAGCACCTCTAAAGTGTACTAACTTATAATATTTTGTTTGTTAAATCCGTTCAAAAAATACAATTGTATTTTTTACATTTTGGTTTGGACACATCTGTGGGAGGAAATATGTGAAAACAATGCAAACCTCACACGTCATATATCCTTTAAAATGTATTACTGCCACACAATAGCATTCCCGTCATCATGCCCCCGCACACACACAACACTGATTCATCTCTCTCTCTCTCTCTCCTACACCTCTTAGCTTTGCACCCACTTCTTGGGTGCCAGAACTTGTTGGAAGGGAAAGGAAAAGAAGTGTTGACAATTGTCTTCTCCTGCCTTGTCACCAAACAACTTTGTCACACTTCACTGCCAGTTTAATTCTCAGACATCCCTGTCAAGAAATGACATTTAATTTCCACACCTCTTCTCTCTGCTATTCTTTTGGAGCACACCCCCGGTGCATTGGCTGTCTCGCTGTATCGATATCTCTGACAATATGGGAGTCTTCAACTCAAATGAACACTTCTACTATATTTGTCTTTCTTCCACTTGCAATGTATTATGACAAAGGTAAGTCATCTTTAAAATATAATATATCCTCTACGTAGCTACAATACATCGTCTATCAATCTATCTACCTATATAGCTACATCCGTTTATCTCACTTTCTCTCAGAGTATATTTTTATATTATTAAGTGAGCCAATCGCACATGGTGACAAGGTGACAAAGTGTAATGACGTCACATCCTCATGTTAGTAGTTTTACATTTTAAGCTGATCCCTGATGTTTTACTAACCCTAAGTATTTTTGTTGCCTAAACGTTACTAGTTCAGCTCTACAATGTTTACCAAGCATTTAAAACTGTGCCCTTAACGTAACATAGAACGGTCACATGATTAAACTCTAATGTGAGGCAGTAAATAGAACGGTTGTACTGTTAGGTGTCATTTTGGGAGTCTTTGAAAATCGACCTATAGTGTTGTTTAAGTTGAGACAGACAGATAGCTAGATAAACAGATGGATGTTCATTTAGAATTATGTTTTAAATGCATTTGTTATGGTGGTTTTGTGTTTGAAGGAGCATGAGATGCATGCTTTCCCATTTCTTTCTTAGCCCAGTAAATTAAAATGCTGCTCCACTTCTTAGTTTTCAAGATTAGAGAGAGTGCATGTCCTAGTCTGCCGTTTTATCCCCCCCATTACATGTCCGATGAGAGCTTAACTTCCTAAGGCTTTCCATTTTAGCCAGGATCAATAGCCAAGTGCTCGTTGGCCGAAGTGACTTTGGTCCTTAGCGTTCAGTCTTCGGAGTGAGCCGTGGTTTGACATTGACGCCACATTAGCAGAAGATAGTGCTTAGAGGACGTGTGCCTGTCTACCTCAACTCCATTTCCTCTCCACAAGTTTCAGGCTGTTATGACAGGTTCTTTTCATGGATTAAGTAGGTGACTGGAGGGAGCTGATCCAAATGGCTGAAACAGCCTCTGGTTCATAATCAAGAGGCCTAGAATTTGAGATTATAGGTGATTACACTCATCCATCCCCTTTTCTGAAAAAAAAAAGAGAAATCTGTTTAATCCCCCTCTCTGGTGCAGCTTCGGAGGGTGCTCAGGGACGGCTGGCATCCATCACAGGCCTAAAAAAGCACAGAACATACGGAACCAGGAGGAGCCCTGGCCCCGGCTTGCGGGGAAGAAGGCCAGTTGGCCAGAGAACAAGAGGTGCTGGGTCTGATCGGGCAGAGGGAGACGCCACTTGGCCACAGATCACAGCGGTCAGTGGGGACATCGTTGGCCCGCCGGCTTGCGTGGGGAGCTCTCATGGAAAACGGGAGGAGGGAGCTGAAAATTCATTGCTGACCTTAGACTATGAGCTGCAGTCACAACACAACGGTCCTCTCCTTCCAACCACATCCTCGCCATTTCTGACAGCCTTGACTGACATGCATGTTTGCTGCACTCTCACTCTCCTACGCCTTCTGATGGATTTTCAAATGCCAACACGTTGATTTAGAGTTAGGGTCATTCACAGAGAATTTGAAACCCATTATCTTTTTTTATGTAAATAGTGTTTTTCACACAATTTCTAATAAAACTGTTTACACGTTTTCCTTTAGTGGAGACCTGTTAGAGAGGCTGACAGAGGGAATCCACCCACATCACACGTTTCTGACTACATTGTTTCTTGTTTGAAACCAGTCCTTTGAATCCATGTGTGGATTTATGGAATGGGAGGCTGGTGAGCAGACTCCATTTAAAGTTTGAATTGATAGACCATATTGATCACCTACAGAGTTTTGTCCTCATTAAATGCTGCTGCTTAGGTCAAGTTCACACAGACCTCTTTCTTCAGAGTAATTCCATTTCAACAGGGCAATTTGGGAGCTGTGAGAAAAAAATAACAGGAGGAGTTTTCTTATCTTTGGCAATTTAGCATGTATTTCATCCTTCCCTGTTTGTGTTTTCATAGATGTCTATGGACATAGAAATCAGAACCATATGAGCAAACACTAGGAAAATGGTTAAAAAGACATTGCAAGCTGTGCAAGGACTCCATGAATGAAATTTTGATTGGTTTTTATGTGATTTAAAAGGAATAAAAAAGAGGTATAGACTATGAAACCACTCAAGGCTTAATAGTCTCCATCTTGTCTCATACTTGGACTTGCCTTTGTCCTGGCCGAGGACACACAGCTCCATGTGAATTTATGACATTATATTATCTTTATCCGTTTTTCTGTAACAAAACCTTTGTCTAACATTTTAATCAAATCAAAAATAAATGATAAATTAGACTATCTTTTGGGACTGTAACAACTTAAAAGGAAACGCAGTCTACTTGCAGCCCATATCGAGGAACGCTCTTTTTTTATTTTTATTTTTTATTAGTGGAATAGCGTTACAAAATAAACACAGGACAGTTGGTGTAATACAAACATTACAAGACATAGGACATTTAGACGAGTGATAAAACATTAGGACATAAGACAAGTACTTTACAATGATTTATATTGGCCTGGGAGGTTGAATATGGCTAATGTTGTGACATGACATGTAAGGTGGTGTTTGTATTGAGGATGGCTACCGAGTAATGTCAAAGAAAGGAGGGATAGAGACTCTAGATAGGGAGGATAATAAGTAATATAGTGATGAAAACTGAGGATGTATAGTTAAACTTGTGAGCATGCCGGGGAGGGGGCGGGGTTGAAACATAGGGCTGGCTCGAGGATCGTTCTTAAATCGGTACAAGTTCCTGATTGGTCATAACTATAAAACCAATAGCCATCTTGCAGTAGTTGGTATTGAAAATGATATCTGAATTTAATTCATTTATTCATTTAATAGTAAGAATTGTAAGTTTGCCTACTTTTAAATAAACTTTTCCCCAAAACATAGCAGTCTGTTAATGCTGCGTTTCATTGAATCAAAGGACTACGTTGTGGTTGTGTCCACAGCAGATAGTTTGAAATGCTCTGATGAGTGGGATATCTATAGCAAAGAAAAAGAAAATGTTGAAAACACTATGTGTATAACAGTTACGTAAAACAGGGGTAACACTAGCAACCTAATTGGACAATATGTTATGTTTCAGTGTTTTGGATTTTCTGGGAAAAGCACTTTCTTGCTGCTCCATCAAACTTATGGAGTAGTATCGATAAGAGTGCTGTTAAGTATCGATACTGTTAAGCAGTATGATATGCAATGATACCAATCCCTAGTTGTGTACTGTATGTGTATCAGTTGTGAGCAGTTCACCAAAGAGTGATTTTCCCCTCCAAACGTTGGAGGTCTTAAGAGGTAAACTGTTCAGTATTTCACAAGAAAATAGGAAAGAGTAGAAAAGCACTCTGTGTAGCAGAGTTCTCTTTCCTATTCCATTAATCATCCAGCAACCCCTTTAGATTTATGTAACCTCTCGGAGGAGTACCAAACCTCAGGTGGTGTACCATTGACTTCGGCCATCACACAAAAGGGCATAATTAGTACTATCACATCAAAATGATGATGGTTGTGATTAAACTGATGTGGTCGTGACTACAGCCCTGTGTAGTGGTTACCAATGTTTATCATTTCTATTCCAAATATACACTAAAATACCATGAAAATGGGTTATGTTGTGTTGGCATGTGGTAGATAGAAAACCTGACATATCAATAAGACAGCAACAATAAATCCATAAAGTACCACCTACTGCTCTGCAAACACAACTTTAGATGAATCGTACCAGCCTTTACCTTGTACAGAAGGCAGGATAATTCAGATAGAAGGGGGAAAAAAAATCAGACAAAATGGATGTAGACAGATATGTTTGTGCAACAGCTATTCTTGTTTTGTCCTCCGATAAAAATAATGCAGTGAATAGGCAGAAGTTCTCATTGTTTTGTTTCCATTTCAGGTTTGAAGCAAATGATTTACTAACATATTTTGGCTGGTCAGAGCTTCTAATATCCAAATACTGCCTAATCAAAGTTTTTAAGTGGAATAAAATTATCAAATTCTGCTTTTTCTTCGTATCAATCTGCATCAGTGGCCAAACCGCTTGTTTAACAAACTCACATTTTCACAGCAATCATTGTCAAGATTCTTCACAGTGCTCTTAGTCACGCTCCAGACAGCAAATATCTAGGAGTTCAGTGGTGCTATTATCAAAATGATACAGTGGATGACACTGTTTTCAATCAATCAATCAATCAAAATGTATTTATATAGCACTTTACAGCAACCAGCAGGTATCCAAAGTGCTTTACATCAGGAATCAAGTATAAAACAACATATCATACAGTAAAAAGAATGAAACATATAACACAGTAAAATCTGAATAGGTTACAAAGAAACAGGAGAGTGAAATTGTCACACCACTACTACGTATTAAAAGCCAGTCTAAACAAATACGTTTTGAGTTTGGACCTAAAAAGAGCTACATCCATAATAGTGCGAATATCAGTGGGTAACTTGTTCCAGAGTCTCGGGACAGCATCTGCAAATGCCTGATCACCCCACCGTTTATACCTTGACCTTGGGACTTCTAAAACCAGCTGATTTGAAGACCACAATGCAATGACCGGTTGTGTTAAAATTTCGGACAAATACCATATAAGGCCTTGAAAATAAACAATAAGATCTTAAAATCTACTCTAAAACGCACAGGGAGTCAATGTAGGGTGTAGAGAACGGGAGTGATGTGTGCACTTCTAGATGTATTTGTTAAAAAGCGAGCAGCAGCATTTTGAACAAGTTGAAGGCGTGAGATTGAGGTTTGATTCAGACCAACATAAAGAGCATTACAATAATCCAACCTTGAACTAATAAAGGTTTTGATGTTTTATAGAAGCTGTGTTTTATAGAAGCTGTGTTTACATGGACCCTAATATATATATATATATATATATATATATATATATATATATATATATATATATATATATATATATATATATATATATATATCAGAATGAAAATGCCTCATGTAAGCACCTCATTAGCAAGAGACTGGCCTGATCCGGCATGATCTTAAGGAATTTTCAATCTGGTCAAGAGGGATGGTTTGAACCTTTGATAATCCGTTAGGAAAATAAGAAAATATTAGCCTCTAATAAGCATATAAACATTTAATCTGATTGTTTTTCTCTGGATGGAATAAATATATTCTTTCTGCGTATGTTTTCCCACATTGGGGTAACATTAGGTGGCGTGGCTTATGGGAGAGAGAGAAACATGGCGGTAGCAAAGGAAAACTGGTCTGTGGCTTTTTCGTTGAGACCTTGGAAGATTTAAGGATTGTTGAAAGTCAAAGAGTCGAAAAACAACGAGTGGTTCTAACAAGTGTTTGAAAAGATGAACAAAGCTGGAATCCAATGAACCATCTGAATAAATTGGGGGACGACTTCTTCTTCTGTTATAAATATAAATATTTCAACATATATATATATTTACTGTATTCATTTCCGGCAGATTGGCCACTTCAAAGCGGGAAGAAACCACTCTACGCAAGCCAACAAAGTAATATTCTAAATGAAATGCCTTGGGGCATGTAAACGCACATTTTGTGGAATTACTTTATTTAGCGTCCATGAAAACAGTTAAATTGTAATCTCTATTCAAAGTGATATCAATCGGGTTGAAGAGATATTGTCCACATAACCGCAGCTTGTGACTGGCAAGTTACTGTATCTGCGACATGCGTATGCCCCAGTTACCAAGATACTGTACGTGCAGTCTACTGACCAAGACGTGCTCTGGAGAATTACTTAAAGATAAGGAGGGACTTAATGATCCCCGGCACGACAGCAGATGATCAAAAAACAGAGGTGACCGTCAAAAGTCCCTTTGTACCTCACAGTCTCAAAAACAACTTCTCATCCCTTTACTGCTTTCCCCACCTGTCAGCGCGACACAGACTGAAAGTCAGGTAAGGACTCTTGCTGCAGGGTGTCACAAACAACAAAGATGAGGGCCAGACCACACTGCTGGGAGCAGGAACAGCCCTCTGACCAAAAGCAGTGCTCATGATTCATTCATTACATCGTTAACAGTTTCCAGAGTGTCAACAGCTTGTCTTTGAAGTGATAATCTTAACATTGAGGGTGTCCTTGAATTTCTTCTCTCCATTAAAATAGTTAATGGGAAATGATTTTTGTAATTCAGCAAGGAGGAGTTCCCTGAGCATCCTGTTAGTTAAACCATGTCTAATAAATCTTCTCTGGGGAAAAGACAGGAAATATGGGAAGCTTCTAGAAAATGTAAGATAAGATAAACCTTTATTGATCCCCAGAGGGGAAATTTGGTTGTTACAGCAGCACAAAGACAGCAATAGTACAGATATAGAAAGTAAATAAATAAATAAAAGGAGGTATAACATTTTTTTTAAATAAGAACAGTATAGTAGTACAATAAAAATAAAGAGAACTATGAACATATGGAGACATGCAGGTTAAAGTGCAGTACTGATTAATAGCAGCAGAGTCAGCAAGTCCATGTTAACAGAAATCAGAACATATTAACATAGAATAATATGATAATGTTAACAGAAATCAGAACATATTAACATAGTATAATATGATAAATTATGATGGGTATATGAGATATAGTATAAGGTGAAAGCCAGTAGTACAATAGGGCTGGGGCGATATGCTTTTGTCCCGATTCGATTCTTTCATGACACATGGGTGCCAATTCTATATTTGTGTTGCGATTTTCATTTATTGCGATTCTAGAAGTATTGCGATTTGATAGTATTGACTATTGTGATTTTCTTTTCCTTCTATAACAAAAACAAAAGTTGAATAATACACTTCTAGAGACAATATATCATGAGACAATTCTTAAAAACTAATTTCAAGAAGAATGCACATCACATGTCAGTCAGTCTGACATTTATTTCATTTGTAAAGAAGTACATAACATGTATTTCTGCATTTTCTGCTTTTGATCTGTTTTGCTGGAAACAGATATGATGTAGCGGTACCATATAAACAGAAAACGTTTAGGTAAATCCCTGGTAAAAATAAATAAAATTCTACTGAAAAGATTTTAAAAATCGATTTTAAAAATCATGGCAAAAAAACGATTTTTGATTACTTTTCCCACTCTTATAATATTATATGACATAATATATAGTACAGCAATATAACATGTCAAATATATCAGTATAAAAACATAGTATGGGTATAATATAGTTTCAGTGTAATATAGTTAATGTTATAGATAAATATAGTATAATATATAAAAGAATATATCAACACATAGCAAGGTAAACATATTAGGTATATAATCCAGCAGTCTAACAGTTTGGCAGAGAAACAATGGAGAGGGATTGTAGTGTGTCTCAGTGTACCAGACACTGTGGAGAATGGGCCTGTGTGTGTGTGTGTGTGTGTGTGTGTGTGTGTGTGTGTGAGGGGGGATTATAGTCCATGGTTTCCACTGCTGTTATATAGTCTGATAGCAGCAGGTACAAAGGAGCGCCTGAAGCACTCAGATTTCACCTGGGTGGGATGATGCGGTGGCTGACAGAGATGCCCATGTGCCGCAGCTCATCATAAGGCTTTATTCAGATTTTTTCCATTTTAACTGGAGTTACATATTATGTTCGATAAACATTTTAGTTGAAACTGCTCTAACAAACAGCTGTCTTGTGTGCACAGAGTCACAGTGTTACAAAAAAAAGGAGCACAGATTTTATTATGAGCTGAGGGTGACTTGATGCTGTGTAATATTTTAATGTCACGGCAAAAATTGACAGCGCATAAAAGCGGTAACTTTAGATAGTCCTGAGTAACTAATAGCTAATATCCAACCAGGATTTTGATTCCGACATGCAGTAAATGTGCTTCAATACACGCTTTGATACAGACTGAATCAATGAGGAAATAAAACAGCGGCGTAACAAACTCATCCCTTATCCGGCTTTCTGAAACAGGGCCCTGATGAACTGGTGCAGGACATGTTACGAAAAGCAAAGATAAGGAGGAAGCGATAGGTCATTTGTGTTTTAAGTTTTCTTGTAAGGGGGGAAACACAACACCCTTGATGAAGCACCTCAACTTTGCGGAATCAGTTACCTTTGACTGTCTTCGAGTCGCAACGCTGCAAACTCCGACTGCGTTTTTGGGACAATCCTCCACCAAAGGTATGCGTGGTAAGCGCACCACCACTTCGTAGTAGCAAGTTTCCATTGTTGACAATAATAAGCCAACTCAGTGCTCTACAGTCACACAATTTCACACAAATATGCCCCTAAAAATAGATACGTGCGTGAACCAGGAAAATTATTTACATGCACAGTGTGTGCATAAAGACCATAGGTAAAGACTAGCCTCCCCACCACAAATCATTCAAAACATAGTCGGACTGGCTACCAGCAGCACCGCTCTGTGGGCCGCCTAATCAGCTCGTTCTCATACGTTATGTTACGGTTCTCATATGTTATGTTATTGTTCTCATACAGCATGTTGAAATCAGAAATCAAACAGTCACAGACTCACAGTTTTTGCAATAAAAGCAATAGTTCCGTTAAGATTAAGAATGTGTCGTCTCATTTTTCCACCAAATAGTCTCGAAAATGGTATCAATATAAATAGAAATGTACAATCCCCATCCCTACTTATAGAGGTATTTGTTATTCTGAAGAACAAGGACAAACAACATATTTAGTCATTTAATTTGAACGACTTGTTGGATAGATGAAAGAACACTTGATAATTAGACCAAAATTTAGTTTTTTACAAAGTATTTAGCCAATCAAGTGTGGCGTCAGTGCAGTAATGATTTCCCAGAATGCTTTCTAAGTTGTAAATCTCTCTAGTTAATTTGGTTCAGGACAGCAAAAGTATTACAAAACTGTTATATTTGCAACAAAAACACCAAAATGAAGCAGAATAATCACTGTAATTCTTCCCACCAATGAACGGTCAACAGCATTCAAGCAACAAGCAGAATAACTACAAACACTAAGATCAAAGATTCTACCTGTTTCCAGAGACATTGACATAGAGCTTCGTTATTAATAATCCAAGACAATATTGTATGCCTTGTACAATTACAGAGGAGGTGAACAAAAAACAGGACGGGAGTGTTGTTGAGTATTAGAGTATTAGACTGTACTATACTATAAGGTTTTTGTTATTTTCACCCCTTCATGTGAGTAGTATGATCCTGCAATAGAGGAAGCTGCAGTTTCAGGAATGATCTTTAGGACCTTAGTTTTTTGGGTAGATGCTAGAATGAAGTATGGTAATGAACCGCAATGCTAACCCAAACCCTGTCTTAACCTAACCCTAACCTTAACCCTTCATAGCTATCTAGCTGCTAACTTAAGTGTTGAGGCTTGAACAGTAAGTCAGTTTTGTTGGGTTACCAGGGTCGTAGAAATGCGGCCCTAGGACTGCAGCCCTGAAAATGCAGCTTCCTCTATTGCAGGAACATAGTGTAGCTTTATGTGGATGGAAGAGCTCTAAAAGAGAACTCAATTGTAGCAGCCTTATACAATAACAGTTTTATAGCTTTTGTTAGCAGATATGGAAATTCGGTTCAAAGAATAAAACCATCAAAGAGCAGTGTTGAGAGCCGACATAAGAACTAATACCAAAAGCAGGACTACAGAACTGCTAATGTTCAGTGGACTGATCATCATGTATAAAAGAAAGGAAAAACAATATTATTGTTAATTTCAGAACAAAACATGTTAGCAGTCAAAAGTCAAAGGAAGATGAATATAATGGGAACATCCAGCTTAAAATCTGTCACATCAAGGAAATCTTTTAATACCAGCACAATTTATTTCAACCCTTCACCCTAAAACACTGATAGAAATTCACTGCTATTCATTATATGATTAAAGGCAGCCAAGAGCAGTAACGATCCCCTGCAGTAAGCGTAATCCAAGCTCATTTCAAGCTTATGTTCTAAGAGGGGACTTTAAACACAGGCATATGGTGATGGCTTTATATCATACTTAGTGATCCCAGCAGGGGGGTCTAATCAATAAGGACATCATTTTTAGAAGTGTGAGTCTGTTTTTTGCATGAAATCCAAAAATAAAGCTTTTTGCTCGAAGAAGAGTCAACGCTGTCGTCCCCGCTGCCGTCCCCGCTGCCGTCCCCGCTGCCGTCCCCGCTGCCGTCCCCGCTGCAGTCCCCGCTTTGAAATCCAAATTAAGCAACTTTCATACTTTATCTTTTAATCATTCTGTTGTACAATGATGAAACAATGTATAGACTGGTATGTGCTCGGATCACTGTGAATAAAAACCTAATGCCCTGCATTAAATATATATATATATTGCATTTTAAAGTAATATAATGAAGGGGAACACAGATAGTGATCTTTTATTGCCCCCAGGTTTCTCAAAGAGATGCTCCCAACAGGACATGGTGTATGTTTAGTTTAGCTGGAAGTAGGGGTTGATTCAGAAAGGGAGATAAGCTCTGCTCTTCATAACTGGGCCATTTAGTCCCTTGTGACCCAGCCTCTCTGCCTTTGGCAAACACATCATTTAATGTGACCCCAGCCGGCAGCCAAACAGTCAGCCTATAAGCCATCAGTAATGAAAAGCACTAATTCCAGCCTAGTGAACACAAATGGAGAGGCCCAATTCATATTCATGTGCTGTGCTTCTTCCTTGCACTCCCGTGTCAACCCATTCATCCACTCATTGCAGTCAGACCACCCCTAGCATATAGCATCCTCAATTTACTTGACAAGCAAAGCAGCCCCTCAAGGTTGGTCTCAACTAATAAATAAAAAAAATATATAAAACAATTAAATGGCTAGGAATGTCGCAACAAAGAGGGTGGAAATGATTAAGCCGTTTTCCTTAATAAACATTCGCAAAGTTCAGAATTTTTTTTGGATGATAGCACTTTATGCTTCAGTGGTTCTTACATACTAACATGTCATTCAAATACAGTATGTGACAGTTTCATAAATTACTCTGCATCTAATTCAACTGAGACACTGTCTTGTTTTTTTCGTGTTTTTAGCCCAAAGCTGGAAATAAAAAAAAAAAAGAATAATTTACAATTTCCCTGTTTAGTGATCACACATGTTTTAAGGTATTATGCACCCCGAGGAGACTTTGCATGTAATAAAGTGTGTATTCTCAGCCGGGTGCATTTGCGGAGGCTCGACATGCTGGAAGGGGTTCACAGCCGACGTCTGGGTGATTCCAACAGCTGTTTCTATAAGCCGAGGAAGAGAGCGTGTCAAGTAGGATGCCTGCTGCTGTCACAAGCTCCTCAAGGTGTTTATTAAAAAAATGTTAATGCCATCATAACACACACTTCGAGACTTGGCCCTTGTGACAAGGATCTGGCAGTACCCAACTGTTTCCACTTGTGGGATGGTCTGGAAGTGTATACGTTGTTTCTTTTTTTTACACCCGCACAGCAGGAAGTGTTATTGGGCAACGTACTTCACTGAGGTCCCTGAGACCACAAGGGATTTACTTTAGATGTCTTAGTAGCGCTAGCGTTGGGAAATATTGATTAGGCATTCTAAATTAAAGCGAGGGCAAATCGAATATTCACTTTGACTTAAGTGGACACACACATGCAACACACACAGGTTCCCTCTCTTCTTTCTCTATGCGTTTCTCCAAATTCCAGTGTATAATGTTTTAGTTATTTCAAAATCATTGTGTTTAATTCATGTTGGCCATAAAAGTAAAAGAATCTGCTAATGATATCTCAGCCAGCTGAGCCCATGGACCAACACTGATTTAGCCATGTCAAGTGGAAGGCCAAGTTAAAGGGGATTTTAGTTATTTATAAATTGTATCGACCTCTATCGGCAACCAAGGAATTGCATCAACATCTTTGAATCTCTTCCAAAGCTCACAGGTGCTTCTACTGGAGAGAAATGTAAAAGTCACATGTCCATTATAGAAAGCTAGCTCATTTAAAGGTCCAATATGTAATATTTGTACAGTAATAAATCCAAAAATGACACCAATGCCTCATCAGATATTAAGGAAACATGTTAAACTGAAATACAATCTTTTCTAACAACAATGCTAATGTCAGTATTTTTTCTTTTTGAAATTTACATTCCGTGACAGAATTTATGTTTATGTTTTGATCTGTGTGTTGTTATCAACGGCCCAGTTTGACAGGCAGGCCGGGTTGCCAGATATACCTGTAAAAACGGTAACCCAGGGGCGCTACAGCTGTAACGTTAGTACAGCCATGAAAGCAGCAAACAAACGAACAGGATCAACGGAGATAGATTCTACATGACATAAAAAAAAGAAAACAGCATGTTTCTAACAGTTGCGTGACCAAAGACGTAACAACCCCCTGGTTAATCCCAAAAGATCCCAAAAGGACGCAGAGTTGGCTTATTTCCTCCTGAACAGGTAAGCATTAGCTTCAGGCTAATTTATCACAGCTACTAGGGATGGGCATTTTTTGTCATTTCAACATTTGTATACTCACACTGAATTATATAGCTAGAGTACCCGAGTTGGTTACTCTCAAAAACAATTGAGACATAGCCAGTAAAGTGATCCCGACTGGTCCTGGCTAACGCCGCCATGCTAACCCTGCTAACCCTGCTAACTGCTAACGTTACCGGGAGGACCAGGCAAACAGCCCATGGCTGTTTACAGCGTGTAGCCTCTTCAGCGGCTGGAGCCGACAACGGTGAGTTATTTTAAATCACGAGGGGGGGGCTGTAAATCGGAAAGAGAGGACTGTGAGTTTGCAGTGTGTTTAGCGATTGTTGCCGTAATTCTAAGCCAATGAAGTGTGTTCAGTTGGCAAGGTAGTGGTATTTTTAGCGTTTCGTATTGTAATTCTAAGTCGAGGAAGTGTGCCTGACTGGCGTGTGGAGAGGACAGTGAGGTTGTTGTGTTTTTAGCGGTTCATACTGTAATTTTAAGCCGAAAAAGTGTGTCTGTCAGTTGGTTACAGAGCTCCGCGTGAGCACGGGCTTTTATGACTGTCAATATAGCCAGCATCTACCGTTAGCTACTCCGCTGTGCTGTGGAGTAATGTCTGGCTATGTGAGACTAGCATCTACCGTTAGCTTCTCCGCTGTGCTGTGGAGTAATGTCTGGCTATGTGAGACTAGCATCTACCGTTAGCTACTCCGCTGTGCTGTGGAGTAATGTCTGGCTATGTGAGACTAGCATCTACCGTTAGCTACTCTGCTGTGCTGTGGAGTAACGTCTGGCTATGTGAGAAAAGCGTCTAGCAACATTGTTGTGCTGGCAACCCCCGTGAACTTCGAGTCTGGGCAGGAGGGGGCGGGGGAAACGACTCTCCAGTATTTTGAATTGGTAGTGCAGTAACTATTTTAACCGCTAGCTGCCAGTATTACATACAATATTACATATTGCACCTTTAACAAAAAAAGGTATAGAGAGGACGTAATACATCATATTATGATATAATATTTATTTATCATAAAGACTTTCTTAAATAAATATCAGCTTGAATTCCTGGTTTTATTCTATTTAAATATATGATCATTAAAGTAAATTGCGGGATTTGAGAAGCAGGAAATGTCTCTTTAAAATCCTCAGTCTGCTTTGCACGACCAACATTGTGTTAGTTGCTTTATTTGAAGTTGTAAATGACCTCTTAGCAACAGATAGTGCTGTGTGTTTCAGCTTTGCTCAACTTAACTACTATCTCTTTTTGAGTTTCTAACATGCGACTGTGATAGTTCTCTGTAATCTTTAGTAAATATCATGCATGCTTTGCTATGTGCATGGGTTCCCTTTCATGCAGTTGATTGGAGTGAACATAGAGTATTCAGCTTTCATGATAGTGAGGATTTGTGCTTTGAATAAGGCTGAGGGCAAATGGTGAATGCAGTGCTCCTGCTAATGACCACTGACCATTAAAGATGTGAAGTAGCTGAATTTTAACTGTGAGGGGAGTGTATCACTCTGTTCTTTCTTGACAATTAGACATACTTGAATTTCAAAATGACACTGTTTTGGGGGCCTTATATATCTGTACACTCAAACTGCATTTCATTAAATTCCCTGATAATAAATGAAACGATGATGAAGATGTGATGTATGAGGTTCATATGAATGTAAAATGTAAAATCTGCTGCTTAAAATCTCCAGTCTTTTGAATTATGGTGAAAACATTAATAACTGGATTGATATCGTCCTAAATCTATCCTCCTGCTTGTTGTGAAAATGTGCCTCTGATATCACTATAAATAAAACAAACTGAATACATTTACTCCCATTCTAATGTCTTTGAACAAGATTTTTGTTGGATTCAGAATTGAATATTATGCTGATGAACATGAAGCATAGCCACGAGCAAAGTCATATCATCCAAATTTAAGGGTTGGGTGACAAGGTACTTGACATGATCTTGTCCCCGTAGGCTCTGAAACCGCTTACCTGAGGGCAAGAAAACTGGCTCAACCAGCTGCCGGCAGACTAAATTAAACTTTTTCTCTCTGACTTGTATATTTTTAAGGTGCAGGAATACTAGTTTCAGTTTTGTTCATTTGGGGGAAGATGTTGCCCTAGTTCAGCTGATTGGTCAGGTTGGTGAGGAGGCGGGAAGGTAGGGGGAAGTGCTAGGAGAGGGAGGAAGCTAACAAGGTAGTCGGGGCCACCAGCTCTTTTGTTGTTGTTTTTGGGCACTCTTCCAACCCTGTTATTAGCCTGTGTTGGAGGGTAATAAAGCCCGGTCCATCCGGTTAAACTTCGGCCACTGTCTCCTCGTCATTCAGCTACCTAGCCAGCCGTGCGGCAGAGCCGTAACGCTACAATATATATATATATAAATATATATACACACTCACCTAAAGGATTATTAGGAACACCCTACTAATGCTGTGTTTGACCCCCTTTCACCTTCAGAACTGCCTTAATTCTTGGTGATTCTTTGATTCAACAAGGTGGTTGAAGCATTCTTTAGAAATGTTGGCCCATATTGATAGGATTGCATCTTGCAGTTGATGGAGATTTGTGGGAACCACATCCAGGGCACGGAGCTCCCGTTCCACCACATCCCAAAGATGTTCTATTGGGTTGAGATCTGGTGACTGTGGGTGGCATTTTAGTACAGTGAACTCATTGTCATGTTCAAGAAACCAATTTGAAATTATTCAAGCTTTGTGACATGGTGCATTAT
Source organism: Perca flavescens (assembly GCF_004354835.1). Taxonomy (NCBI): domain Eukaryota; kingdom Metazoa; phylum Chordata; class Actinopteri; order Perciformes; family Percidae; genus Perca; species Perca flavescens. The sequence continues at coordinate 14,173,830 of NC_041340.1, forward strand.
CCTGCTGGAAGTAGCCATCAGAGGATGGGTACATGGTGGTCATAAAAGGATGGACATGGTCAGAAACAATGCTCAGGTAGGCTGTGGCATTTAAAGGATGCCCAATTGGTACTAAGGGGCCTAAAGTGTGCCAAGAAAACATCCCCCACACCATTACACCACCACCAGCAGCCTGCCCAGTGGTAACAAGGCATGACGGATCCATGTTCTCATTCTGTTTACGCCAAATTCTGAGTCTACTATCTGAATGTCTCAACAGAAATCGAGACTCATCAGACCAGACAACATTTTTACAGTCTCCAACTGTCCAATTTTGGTGAGCTTGTGCAAATTGTAGCCTCATTTTCATATATATATATATATATAAAGCTGGGAAAACACGTCTCCAACTCACAGACCATCAGTACCGGATTCCCCCCCCAGGGCTGTGTTCTTTCTCCTCTGCTCTTCTCCCTGTACACAAACAGTTGCAACTCCAATCACCAATCTGTCAAGCTTCTGAAGTTTGCGGACGACACCTCCCTCATCGGACTCATCTCTGATGGTGACGAGTCCACCTACAGGTGGGAGGCTGACCACCTGGTGACCTGGTGCAACCAAAACAACCTTGAGCTCAATGCTCTAAAGACAGTGGAGATGGTTGTGGACTTCCGGAAGAACCCAGCCTCACCTGCCCCCATCACCCTCTGTGGCTCCACAATTGACACTGTGGAGTCTTTCCATTATTAATACAGACTGTGTGTATATGTTTATACTTATATTGTTTATATTCGTTTATATTTGAGAATGTGTGACATGCACCAATAACACTAGGGCTGCAACTAACGATTGTTTTAATAATCAATGAATCGGATAAAAAAAAAAAAGCCTTAATTTACATCAACTCAATACATACATACTTGTTGTTTTAGTTAATAGTTGTGTAAAGGTAAGTAACCCAAATAGCAGATACAGACAGACACACACACACACACACACACACACACACACACTTATTCATTAAATTATTACCATCATTGTAGTAAGTGCAAGTTAACTTCATTTATACACCACACACTAATATATTTGTCAACAATAACTGATATGGGACAAAGCACATAATATATACATGACAACAGATTGAAAAATTAATGGGCCAAAAAAGGCGAGTGAAGAAAACCGTGTCTTTAGTCTTGCAAACTATACCACCCCTGTTTTACTACGGTTATTAATGAGCTAACGCTAGCTTGTCGTGCTAGTCAGCTGGATAACGAGTAAACAGCAGCACCAGAAGAGCTACTGGAGGGACGGTACGTTCCTCACTTCAGAACGGAACAGAAGTAGGATAGTGTGGTGACTTTACCCAGCTGTTGAACTCCCTTCCTCCTCATCAAGGGCTCCGGCAACATGTTTACGTTTTAGGTGCTGACTCATCACCGTGGTGCGCCCGTGCCATGCCGTGTCACTTTTGCTTATTTTGCAATTAACACGTTTTTGATTTATTTTGTGTGAAATGCTCCCACACCTTGGATGACTTAGGTCGTACTGATTTCTCTGCCTCCGCCGAGTGTTTCAGAACAACGTTACGGGTCTCTCCGGTCTCTCTCCGTATTTCCTCTCCCCCCGCTCTGCTCTGTTTTCTTTTCTATCGCTCCGCACTGCTCCGCTCCGCGCTGCTCCTCTCTGCGCTCAACTCAATTTTTTTTATCTCCGCGACTAGGTGACGTAATAGTTGCGCGACACAACGAATCGATAATTAAATTCGTTGCCAACTTTTTTAGTAATCGAATTTTATCGATTTTATCGATTCGTTGTTGCAGCCCTAAATAACACCATGACAAAAAACGTACTTGGCAATAAAGCCCTTTCTGATTCTGAGATATATATATATATATATATATATATATATATATATATATATATATATATATATATATATATATATATGAACAGATGTTGTAATGATATGAATACACATTTGCTAATTAACTCTCAATAAGAAGAATATAGCATCCTCCCTAGAAGTGTTCTTTGGGGTTAACACAATGTTATTAAGAGGAAGAACAAAAAGCACACCCACGCAACACACACACACACAAGCTATAGAGAGGCTCAACACTGCAAACGCATAGCCGTCACCTGCTTTAACAGTGTCATTACTGTGACATGTGTAAATACAATTAATGAGAACAGAGAATGGGCAACCTTGTTGTCAGTCTCATCATGGTTGCCCTGATCAGCTCCATACTGCATGGCATTTTCACAAAGGCGCAGACATTATGTCATGGGTAACATGGTCGCTACATTCAACACAGCCTGACTATCAGCGCCGGGTTGAGAGCTATATTCATCAGCCTGCCGTTAATTAATGCCTGCATGATTGAATGCAAGAAGGGGCGCACGGGAGAGATAATGCGTACCTACAGGTACAACGCTGGCTCCACTCAAAGATATGATGATTAATTCATTCTTGTCTTCCGCTGTTGAAATTAAAATCAGACATGCTGTATTTTCTGTGTCAAATGGTTGGCGAACAAAACAAGAGTCATTTGGATAGTAATTAGAAGCCCGTTGGAGAAAAGCATCACATTTACGCCATTTAGACAGCTCCAAGAGGCAACCTCCCGCACACTGGATTGGAGATAGACAAACATGTACGTATGTTGTCCCTGACTTGGGGCTCTTTGATTGTAACAGATTGGCAAGGAAGGGGGCTATTTGAAACTGGGTCTCTGGAACACCGGCTTTGAGGTTAGGGTTAAATGGGATTGCTCCCTTTGAATCATTTTGATGACCCGCCGCAGCTGAGTCTGCAGGTTGTCGTGTTTGCTTTGAAGCGTATTATGTGCCTGAGATTGAGCAGAACTCAGGGCTTATCGCACACGCGCAAACTTACACACACATACACACACTGCACCTCAGACAGGCTGGATGGTGGGTGACAGTTTAAGCAACTCTCTAGAGGAAGGAGGAACTAATACTACTAAATGAAGTCCCAGAGGGGTGGAGGTTACTGGGAAACAAGTGTGACATTGTTATTTAAAGAATAGACAAAAATACATAAGAGTCAGTGACTAGGATTGCTTTAATCTATTACATTTGCAGAGTTTCTGCAGTATACAAATAATAGGCTTCAATCTTCCTTTGCATCTGTCCTGAGCATGCATGCATCCATCCATCCATCCATCCCTCCATCTAAATTACTCTGAAATATTCAAAATGGGCAAACACTATTTATTGTGTTCTTACATTTTAAGCATTCTCATTTTAAATTTTATTAAATCTATCTATTAGGACCATGAATGAATATGAGTCATTATTCAAATATGAACATATACATACAGAATACGAATTTTGCAGTAATATTTGTAATATTTTCTATCACCCGATTAACGCCGTTTGCCACAAATGTCACACCACTTTCTCTTAGTCATAACTCAGTTAAATTGAGACATGCAGACATAATATGTAAACTGTTATTACAGTATGAGAACTTGCTCCATTCAGGGTCAAAAATCCATAAATCTGTTTCAAAATCATAGAAAAAAAGATGCTCTAAGATCTCAGACTAGAAAGATCTTCAGGCATTCGGCAAGGTTCTTTCTTTTTCAATTTTCATCAGTTTTTTAACAGATTTGTTGTGTAGTGCAGATCAAAGCTTGACTGATGGCAGCCTGGCACTTGACAGGAAACAGAAACTGATGAGCTGAAGTTAGGAACCTTATCAAAAGTACATGCAAAATGGCCAAGAGAGCTTTTCAGATTTGGATCAATAGCGTTCTAATTTCTTCATACTTTTATTTTTTTTCTTTCTTTTTTTTTTTTAGAAATCCTTTTTTTTTTAATCATACTGTAAAGACTTATCTGGCCAACTTATCCATCCATCTCTTATCTACTGTATATATCTACACATTTCAAAATGACCAGCAATTGTGCTGTTAAACACAAGCAAAAACAACTAGACACTACCAGTCCACAAGACACACACATAGACACACCAGCACCACCCCTGTTTTTAGCTGTTGAGCACCACATGAGTTCCATCTGTGCTCAAAGCCTTCATTGGTGACATGTGGCCTGTCCATTATTGCTCTATTAAAAGCTGTGTGCATGTCAATGGGTCTCACGCTGTTCCGTAGCAAATATGCATCTTGTATTCTGGCAGAGAGATTAACAACATCAAGCACAGTGACTTCTTTTATGTCAGTCTCCCTTTGATACTTGGCACTTGCATTCTTGGCGTGATTGAGATTAGATCTTAAACAACGTAAGTGTAAAATGATACTGTATAAAGAGGGTGATGGCCCTGACATTTGAAAGAGCTTCTTTTGACTGTGTTTGCATAATAATTATTTATTAAGAAGTTTTGTTAAGTTTGAACTAACTGAATGTCTTTGTACTCATGCCTGGCTGTTAACATCTTGCCCCAACATCTTTTTAAACATTTAATTTGAGGTTTTTCTCTTTTCCACCTGACCCTGACCTTTGGGTATTGCTCAAAAACTCATCTGCCTACCTGCATTCACTTGCAGATTCAAAAACACAGACATAGGCACGCAGTCTGCCACATACTGACACACTCTTACATCATACACAGTCACATAGGCAAACAGATATACAGCACCTTTATTTTCTCTCCTTTTCATTTCCCCCTGGCTCGTCCGTCTATTTTTGCCATAGCCTGCTGCTACCTGAGGGGCTGCTGAAAGGTGGTAATGGAGGGCTGACTGAGGCCTGTCACTTCATGCTCTTTCACCCCGGGGACTGTGAGTGGGAAAGTAATGGCCAAGCCTGCCAGATGTAGCAGTCACTTTTAATCAAGTGCACGGCTGTGACTCCGCCTGTATTGATCCCTGTGAAGTCCCCAGGCAGCCTGCAATCGGACCGGTTTCTACACCCCAACAACTTTCTTTTCGCCTTTCAAACAACTCCCCATGTGGTGGCATCTTGGCCAAGACATACACACGCCAAGTTAATCATAATCCAGCTCTGCTGTGAAAAACAGCTACCACAGAAAACAAGATCGGACAGGGTCATTGCCCTTGCCATTTACTGCGTTTGTCACTCACACACTATCTCCTAGTGCATGTTGCGATTTCATGGGAGACAGGTATTTGCATGTAATTTATGTTTTGGTGGGTGTTTGTGTATATGGCTCTCACTACATTGATGCATTCATGCATGAGTTTGTGTTTCTAAAGACAGCATGCCTATTAGTGTTACATGCTTAACGCATCAGGGTGCTTGAGTAAATCCTACCATCATCATATTGTTTGGGTGTGAGCTTTGCTTAAAATATTGCCAAGGTGAAGTAGCCACTGTGACGCCATATTTGTCATGTCTTTACCTCACTCAACAAGAATGCACGCTATTGTGAGACTAGGTGCAAATCAGGATTTGGCATCTGGCTCTCTCTCCCTTTTTTCCCAGAGATCTGTTGCAAGGCACTGGTTTTATTGTTCATTTGCTGAGGCCACAGGGGCTGACTATTACTAGGTCATAACTCGGCAGGATGATGAGGGATGAATTCTAATGTGGATCCATCACCAATAGGGATGGGAGGAAGGTGGCAGAAATGAGAGTTGGAGGACTCATGGGGGAGATGGGAATAAAGTATGTCATGAGCACACACCCACAAGCACACACTTGTATGCAAACACAGAAACACACACAGAAACTCAAGACGTATGCAAGTGCATGCATTGTCCATTCTACTGGAAATGTAAGCCATGTTTGTACGTAATAACCCCTCCAATGTGTATTATGGTCACATTCTTTTTTAGGTATCCATTTCTTTTTTGACTATTGCATTGTACCTAAATCCTATACTCATAAACAAGGAAGGTGCATACAGAGGAATCACTGTTGCATGGAGGTCACTTTGCTGTTTTTCACTTTTCACCAAAACTCCATTTGTGTGCAAGGATCATGGCTGGCTGGAAAAAAAGAGGAGGGAGAGTAGTTGCAGAATAATCTGCTCCACCATCCAGACACATGGTTGACTCCATGTGGTAAACCTCACTGACAGATGCTTAGAGTAAGAGTAAAAGGAAAGGTGTTAGGCAATGACATGTGAAATAGAGGGCAGACTGTCGAGCCCCCTGCATTGCAGATGTACTCCACTGCACCATAGTGGACAGACAACAATGAACAAGGCAGCAATGTGAAGACACACTACTCGAGATAATTTGGAAAAGGAGGATTTTATTTTTTGCGATCCGGCATACAAACTTGTGAATTGTTTTTCTTCAAGCTTGCCACGTGAAGCAACTTGTAATCTTATGCGAATGGAAAATGTACTGAAGATGTTGAATAACACAAAAGACAAATGTAAATTTATGCTACAGTCAAGTAAATCTGACAACTAGTCACTATAAAGCATATCTCATACAGAATGTAAATTTACTAAATGTGCTGCTGCCAAAGAGGCCATAACAACAAAATGATTTTTTTTATATCTGTCATATAATAGGTTGCAGCAACAGTAGCTCACATTTATTCCCAGCCTTGTATAGGAGCAGAATAATTTCAAGTTGTAGATTTTTGGTTCAGTTTAGATTAAACTTTAATGATCCCTGTGGGGAAACTGGATTGTTGCAGCTGTGGAGAATAAGATAGCTAATAATAATAATACAACTGAGAGTACTGTGGATAATTCAAGAAATCGCCACAAGTGGAACATACTGATTACAGTATAATGCAGTAAATGAATACAAATCATAGATTGTCTGCAGAGACAGGTTTACAGGTTGAAGTGGATGTTAAAGTCTCTACTTATTGTTATTGTGGGAGGAGAAATGCACCGAGGTACAGTATGTCCAGGAGTACAAATATGCACATGTAAATATTCTTTGAGTCACTGTCATCACATTTGAGATAGAGCTGCCAAGGGCGAGATAGATAAGACATCTTTTTTTCCATCTATAAAGCTTGTACGCAATGCTTTCAGCCATCACATTTTTGTTCTTTTCCCCTGTCTTTTCTTTATCAGAACATCTTGTTATGTAAAGCACATCACAAGAAATGTCTATCGTCTGCACAGCTCCAGCATAAAGCAAGCCATCCGCGGTGACTTGGCGAGAATGCAGGGGGAGTGGGGTCTGTCTTTGGGATTTGCAACATAAGTATCGACCCTTGCTATCTTACGACACACTGGTGCAGAATCCCTCTCAATCCCCTTCATTGTGGATCAAAGATTTTGCACTGCAGCTCACATTAAGTCAGCAGGAAAAACCAACAAAAAGACATGGCTCCTCCATTGCCTTCTGTCTTTTCTGTAGGAAACAGACCGATGGCTCAATTAAAGCAGCGGCACCATACACCCTGGGTAAAATAGCTGTCAGATTTGTCACTTTCAAATGACATACCTATTAGAAGCTAATGAAACCCCTGAGCTAAGTTGAGCCAGCTGGCACATACCAAGGCAACAATTCAGCAGAAGTATGAGATATAGAAGGATATTTCTTTGCCTTTTTGTTTGGACCTTGTCACGTTAGACGATGCAGTTACCTGAGAGTCTAATCAATGCTGCTAATGTCAAAGACTGGCTAAGGTTGCATGAGGCCAAAACATGCCTCTCAGTGTGGTGTTGTTATCTACTGCACAAAGACTTTGACAGCTGATGCCCAGTCCTGGGTCAAGAGCCAACATCTACAGAGGCTTTATCTCATGTAGTCTTCTCACTCAATGCCAATGATCCTACTTAATCTAAGAGGTGTTGTTAATCATAGGGACGCATGGCAATCATATTGGTATCGGACAATGTTAGTCATTTTTAGGCAAGGGTTTGTAAAAAAAGTGGCAGGTACGTTAGCATGTTGCTTGGCAAGTATCGCATTTACAGTTTTAGAGCTTGTAATTACTGTTCAGACACAACTACTTTCATTGTATTGGTTATTATGTTTGCTCTTTGAAGCCTTCATCATATTGATTTGTTTACATGTGCTGGAGAGTGTGCGCACACACACACACACACACACACACACACACACACACACACACACACACACACACACACACACACACGTAGCCATTGTAATTCAGGGAGCATCAACAGTGGAGATTGCAGTGTTGTGTTATTAAGACAACCCCCCAAGGGTACCATTATTGTACAGATGCACAGTAAAATACTCAGCCACACACCAACACACACACACACCGCACACACAGCTAGGCTACCTTAATTGGCCTTACCCTCACAAGAGAGTTGTATTTTTAAAAGGCATAGTGTATTGATGACCAAAACTGAACTCCCAAGACTTCAATGTTGTGACGTAGTTTTCACTATATCAAGGCAGATTTTATCACTGCGATAAAAGTAGATTGGTCACAGTATTCTGTAGTAGTAGTCTTTCCAAAAGCAAATACAATTTCAGTAGTCTTGAAAATGTAATGGGACTATATAAATTTAATCAATCAATACATTGATTAGCAATTATACAATGGCGGCAGACCTGGCCATAAAATGTTTAATGTGCTAAAGAACGAGGAGCATGACTGAACTCACCATGGACAGTTATCTATGACTGTCATACCGTTTTTTTGTTAACACTAACCCTGTATGGATGTGATATGATCGCTATCATTGTTGTACGGCCTGACTCGATTAAACCCTTTGTAAAAAATGAACAAATACATACAGAGAATGAATGCCATAGAATATTCTTTTATTATCTAGTCAGTCATAACTGAAAAAGAACATTAAATCTAGGAATAAATAACTATTCCTTAAAATACTACTAAAGTGCAGCCAATTCAGTAAAATAAAAACACTACCTTGTCTGACCATCTCTACTGTGCACCAGTCTTCTATGTTGGTGTTAGCAACGTTTGCAAACTGCTGTTTTATTCACTTCACTTTAAAGTAGTTTTTTGGGAGGCTAAATACATGGTATTGGATCGGTCCATAGAGTCCGTTACTTATCGATACCAATACCAGCCTTTTCGGCGTTATTGTAGGCATTTCCTATACTGGTATCACTGTCAGAACAACCCTACTCTCAGGTACCAAAATTTGGCACTGATTGATTTAACGTGAACTGGTACTCGGTAGTACCAACGTAATTTGGTAGTTCGGTACCCAACCCTATTATAAACATTGGTAAACAGAACAATGTGAATTTACTCATTACACATAACATGTACTTTATATGTTCCTGTATGTGTTTGAATGTAAAATATACTTCCAAGTAGCAGCAACCCTGCCTCAGGATTACCAAACACAAGGAAACAACATCCATTCTCTTCTATCTATCCCAGACTTTCAGTGCCGAGGAGAGAAACAACCGGCCTTCTGCTATCCATCTCTTCCTGTACTGGAGGGGCTCTAGGTGATAAATTCAACTCTTACCAAAGCCCACTGGCAAGACACCAAGCACATGTTGTCCCAGAACAAATGCTTTTAAAGTGTATATTGTTCAGATTTTAGTGCTGCGTTCAGTTTCTGATACCTGCTTCAATAACTCGAGAGTTGCATTATCATCTGTCATTACTTCCTATAGGCTTCAGGCTGGCTGATTACCCCATCATCCTGCCAGACTTCACCCACAAACTGAAACGTATCCAAGATCCTAAATTATCCAAGACTTCAAAGATCCCAGTGATTCCACTTTAACATGTTGGTTTTACATTTGGGTTTTGTATTGCTTAAACCAACAATAGATAACATGTTAATTGATGAGCTTTAGATGTGCTCGTAGGTGGATTTAATTAACTTTGGACATAGCAAGGCTAGTTGTTTCCCCTGTTTCCAGTCTTTATGCTAAGCTAGGCTAAGCTAGACTAGCATCGATCTTCTCATCTAACTCTTTAAAACAAAGCAGATACGTTTATTTCCCAAAATGTCTAATTTGAGGTGGAATCCACCTTTGGAGACATAAGAAGTAAAAATAATGATTTTTCACTATTTTGGAGAACACAGGATAACGTTCACTTGCCGTGACGTAAAATGCTAACATCTCAATTTGAAAAGCTTGTTTTATATTTATACATCAGATTTACTTACATTGGCCCACTACATTTCTAACTAGGACGTTAAGCAGCAGCTATAGTTTTAGTATGCTCAACCACATAAACTTTTACACACAAGCGTGTCTAGCTGTGGATGCACTAAATGCACCCAACATCTGCCTCATGTCTTGGTGAACAGACACTCTCCCTTGTCTATCCTGCTTCAACCTCTCAGGAGACCCCTGGCCACCTGTGACACACACACACACACACACACACACACACACACACACACAAACAAACAGACACACACTCTTCCTGCTCCACCCTTCCACCACATGAATAATGCATCATCAGACAGTCGGCAGTGAGCTAATGAGTCAATTGCTTTGAGAGCCTGGAGAGACACCCGTGCACTGTGATGGTTATACCAAGCCATCCCCTCGCTCAGGTTGTACGCAGCACCAGATGTCCAAGGTGCGGGGTGATGAATTATGGGTCATCCCTCTCGCCCCTCTTCTGCAGTGTCACCACATTAGGAGGCAAGAGCATGTGGTTTTGCTCATGTGGTTATGTCTGTGTGTGTGTGTGTGTGTGTGTGTGTGTGTGTGTGTGTGTGTGTGTGTGTGTATGTGCGTGTGTCCGTCTTTACTCAAGGATGGAGAACCATTTATATGCACATTCAATGGAAAGGTTGGGATCATTTAACTTTGATGCTTTCTGTCTGCAGAGGGAAGATTTCCCACTGCAACCACAGCTTATGTTCTGTAAGCAATTGTGCTGCAGGACATCTGAGGAAAATACAGTGGTGCTGGTGATATAATATGGACTGAAATACAATCTGCCTCTGAGCATGCAAAGGAGGGGGGATACGTGGATGAAACATGCCTATGAAAGCAGATTTAAATGATTGTTTATGCATGCATGTGCGAACAAATGCTGGACTGTGAATATGCGATCATCTTAATGTGCATGTGCTTTGGTGCAATGCATTTTTCTCTCATCTTTGATGGATTTATCTCTTCATTTTCCATAACACATTTGGAGTTTTTCACATTATTATCATGTTTGAAAGCACATATTATTTACTTTATTACATATATACCTTGTAATTCTTGGGCCAGTAATACTTACTGCTACACTGTGACTCATTCGCTCTTCAATCACAATTTAAAAAGCAATATCAACCATCTACAATCTCATGATGAGCATGCCAAAAAACAAAGTGCAGTGCAATGTACAGTGAGGGGAATTAAAGTGTGACCAAAGCTTCCGAAGGCGACGCTATTTAAGTTACAAGCTATAGTGACAATTACAGTCAATTCCCTCCCCAAGTCCACTCATCCACTTTAAGAATCTCTGAGAGAAGAGAGAACTTCTTCCAATGTAAGAGTGAAACACTGTGTAAATATTTCATTAATAATCCTTTCAAAGTAAAATGTCTGCCTTTGCAGTTTTAGTGTGATCCTACAGACAGTCAGGGCAGACTGTGAGGCCAAGTTGTAATTGGGGTTTCTTGAGCCAGCACATAATGCTGCAAGAAACTGTTGAACATGTTTAAACTTACTTAGTACTGTTGGCATTCTGTGGAGAGATTTTATAACCATACAATACATGGTTCATTGGCCAGTTACAGTGGGTTTTTCTTCTTTTTTTCTCACTGTCTGCGTTTGTGTTTTCATAATGTAGCTGCAGAACAACCAGGAAGCAGAAACTGAGCTGAAAGCGCTGTTTTGGATAATAAGTCCTGTAGGTCTTTTGATTCATTTTAATAAATGTTTTGCTGATTTCCTGATTTGTCAACTCTACAGTAGATTGTTCAGAAAGCAGCAATAAATCACAATTACATTGTAAAAGCATCAGTGAATGGCACTGACGTGGCTTTGAGACTAAGCACGACCAGTATGTCTAATGGGGATACCACACTAACAATTAGTGGAGAATTGTGCCTGTAAAAATGCTCTGCGCCAAACTGTCTGGCTCCTCCTGACAGATCTGTATTAGCTTTATCTGCCTGGAAGATGTGCATGTTGATTACGAATGGCTTTATCTATCTCACTCCAAACTACACTAAACACTTAATCTACATTCTCTGTGTGCTTACTGTGATCTCAAGCTGTACCCCCTACAATGCCAAGGTGGCACAAATTCATTTAGAAAATGTTTTACTTCCTATATAATGACTCACGATTCAAAGTGAATGTTCATTGTCAACAGAGATTTACTATGGCTCATGATTGGCATTATGCTTGCAACGGTCATTCAAAACTCTCACAATCAACATGGCCTTTATCTGTCTGTTTAACTTAGATTTTTGTAAATGGAGTTCTTGATACTCCACCGCCCTTCGCTCCGAGCCAAATCAATGGTAGTTAACATCATGTGATTCATACTGTAGCTCCACTGTAAAACTTTATCACAGTAGGTACTTAGTTACATGGAGCTTTCCATTTGAACTCAAAGGACAGACCAGCACAGATGATTTGTCATTTCTCCTAATGCCAGTTTCCAAATTTTTCTCACAAACATGAATTTGTTATCAGATAAAAATAGTATGGTATTACTGGGAAATGCATTCTACCAGAAAGTGATGTAGTATATAATGAAAACGACGCTCACTGGAGGGTTTCTTTGGCAATAATGTGTACATTAAATGTCTACCTGACTGTAACCTTTCCAAGAATGAGAGTTGTTTGCTTTTGATTATTTGATTTTAGCTCTTACACTGTTATGTGTATATCTGTATGTGGATACGGAGAAAGAATTACACCAAGTTTGAAAAAAACAATGAAATGAAAAATATATAGTTTAGTTTGTGTTATTCCTTTGTATATGAGCCTACATTGGTCCAGGTCAGAAACAAATTGGGCTGAAACTATGCTTTGATACCAAGAATAGAATAATAGAGCTGGGCGGCTTTGTGTAATTCTCACTGTACAAGCAGATATCGAGGTACAGTATCGAGCAATACACACGTATGGTACAAATGAAAGAAATAGAGGCCTTCATATCAGATATAAGAACCTAGATTAATTTAATAAGAATAAGAGTGATAGGCAGTGTGATGGCTCAGTGGTTAGTTCTTTGCCTCACAGCAAGGAGGTTCTGGGTTTGAATCCAGGTTGTTGTGGTCCTCTGTGTGGAGTTTGCATGTTCTCTCCGTGTTTGTGTGTCAACACACTGGTGTGTTGACAGAAATGTTGATTAATGTGCATTGTTCTTATCAAAATAAATCTTAAGAATAAAGTGCTGGTTTTGGTATTTTCATGGGATTTGTTGTGCAAAAGAAACATGTTTACAGTTTTTTACAATTGCTTACACACTAAAGTTAAAACTTTCCCACAAGTAGCAAAACATTACACTCAAGAAGCAAAACACTGGCCTATATCTGCACAACTGTAAGCACAATGTCAGCTTCACACTTTTTGCAAAACATCACACACAGTGATTTGCAAAACATTAAACACACTTGTAGGCATTTGACACAGACATTTATCATGATGTCATTTCCTTGCAATTTCAAAGCAAAGGCTTTCAAATGAACACACCCATGAACCAATTGGTTAAACACAGCCACCAGGTATGAAAACACTTGATAGCTTAATTGTAGACACACCAATCAGGTTTAAGCACTATATAAAATGCAGCAGGTAAGTTCACCTGCCTTCAACCAAAATGGAAGGAGTCAGAAGAAGAAGACTGAGAGTGAGAGGGAGAATCCACAGAGGAGAAGGAGGTAGAGGAAGAGGAAGAGGCCCAGCCAGAGGTAGAGGCCGAGGTGGAGGTATTGGAAGAGGGAGAGGAGGACCTGAAGCTGGAGAATATGCTCAAAGAAGAAGAGGACCAAATTTATTAAATGAAAGTTGCGCAACACTAGTGGACCATGTTGTGAACCACGGACTGACGCTGAGGGAGGCCGGACTAAGAGTTCAGCCAAATCTTAGTAGATATACAGTGACATCTGTCATGAGGACATTTCAACAAGGAAACAGGTAAAAGAAAATCTGTCTACAGTTACAGTAATCAGCTGCATATTGTATGCACCATATCAACACTTTTGATACCCCTCCCTGTGACATTTGAGGATTGAGGGTCGAGAACGACAAGGAGGAAGGGGGCCCATATTCACGCAAGGGTTTACGATCTCCGGCCCCAGACTCAGGTACCCCTCAGGCCATGGAGGACGCCTGTGACCAAGTCGACGCCGCAGCTGTGCAAGGATGGATTCGACATTCAAGATGGTTTTCTTGCCAATGAGGATGTTTGCCTGTGATGTTGACGAAATTCTCTGGCTAGATCCAGCTAGGCGAAGAGATAATGTTTAGTATTTTTCTGTGTATTTCGGTGTATTTTTGTGATTGTAACCTGTACTGGAGACTGTATTTTATGTTTGTCTGTTGTTTGCTGAGCTAACAGTGTTATGCACACTGCTGTAGTAGCATGAAAACTGGGACATGTTTTGTTGTGATTCTCCATGTTGACATGTTGACTGATTTGGGTATATGGAGAGAAATAAATTACATTTTCCTCAGTCTGCAGCATTGGTCTTGTGTAGTGTTTGGTGAACTTATTGTAAATTTGCATTTTCTCTGTGTACTTCATTTACAGTACTCTAATCACTGAGAAGTAGAATTGCTAAAAGTGTTTTAGGTTTGCAACAGCAGTGTGTAACTGGTTCAAACAGGATTAAGTCATATGGAACGTTTGTGTTTCATGTGGTAACAAAATATGTTAAATAGTGTATAGTTTTTGCAAGAGTGTTTCATTTTGCAAAGGGTCTGAGGTGTTCTGCTAAGTGGGTGTGTGTTGTGCTAATTGTGTGTAGTGTTTTGAAAAAGACTGTCCCCGTTTTCAAAATTGTGCTTAAGCAATTGAAAAAAACTGTAATATCACCACACATATCCTTTCATTTTGAAGGTCAGTTGTACAAGGCTTATCCTGTACTGTATCTGGCACACTAATTCAATAGAGGCCATCCCTTTGGATCTTGTCACTTGTATGAATATTACCTTTGCTCCAGTGCTGAACTAGGAACAGTAATCCAACCACACTAAAACTTTTCTGGTTAGTGCCACTGAAAAATGAATTATTATGCTTCAGTCACCTTTCCAGGTGGGTTGGTCTCCATCGTGCTACAGTTCTCTTTTCTTTTTTCTTTTTTTTCAAAGCTGATATTTGCAGGTAAATGTGTTATAAATTATTATGGCTTTCATGAAAGCTATCATAAAGGGATTTTTCAAGTATAGAAGGAAAGTACAATAATTGTGGTTCGAAGTGAAGAATGTGTTTAAAGAAGAATAGCAAAGAATGCTTTCTTTTCTCTAAAAACAAGTTTTTAACTGTGGCCAAATCTTACAATAAAGCTACGTAATTGAGTCACATACTCACATACTACTCATACATACTCACAATAGCATACTAATGTTAGCAAATGTTAGCATGCTAACACATGTATCATTAGTTTTCCATGTATTTGTGTCCCAGTATAGGACACATAAATATTTGTACCTGATAATAGTGCTAGATGAAACATTAAAGGATCACCCAAGTGATTACATCCTGAGGGGGACATAATTGACTGTACAAAATCCCATGCTGTTAGCATGGCTAAAAACAACGCAAACATTACTGTAAATCTGTAAATTCTGTGAAGCCACTACAGCAATTCAAACTGATGCTTTCATGAACAAGCAACTGAGAAATGGACTTTGCACTATATGACTATGGTAGGTTCTCAAACTGCAATAATACAGTGCGCATCTTCAGAAAGGATAAATAAATAAATGTAAATATTTTGTATTAAATGTGCACACTAACACAAAGTAAGAAAGGTTCATAAGGATAATTGCAGTAACTATATCATGATGCCACTGGGACCACAGTGAGGGAGAAAAAAAGGAATTTAAATGAGGGGCTCATAAATGTTAAAATGTAAAACTATCCTTCAGTCAGTAAATGTTTATTCAAGTTCCTGAAGTGCCTTTTTTCTTGTAGGATTCAGAGTCATCAGATGATTCTGGGTCAATACTTGCCTCCTGCGGTAGAATTTGTGACATGAAAAAATTGTTTTAACCAAAAAGGGGCTTAGTGTTCCAAAAATGCCCACAGATTTTACTTTGGTATGCCCTCATGCTGTGGGAGCCAGCTGAATCATGTTCAAATAAATATTTTAAAGAAAAGCACATTTTAATTCTATTCATCAATTCAACAGTTCATTTCATCAATCACGATCTATTCATCACATATTCCATGATTTGTAGTCATCGCCGAAAAGCAGTCATTGCTGCGGTGTTTTGTATTGGACTTCAAAGCAGTCACTTCACAACAGTATGGCCTGCACGTTGATGTGACTCGCCACATTCCCAAACTAACCAACATCGGATTCTTGACAAGAAGCCAAGCCAGTGGCAGAAAGACACCATGTCTAAAGAGATTATAATATCGACATCATAATTATATATCAAACACGTTTGGTGAAATGATGTGATAACTGCTCAGAGACATTATCTATTACTACTAGTCAAACCCAAATGGTTTTCTATAAATACTAAAACTGTGAAACATACCCATTCATATACTGCACAAATCCAGTTTAACATAATGAATATGAAGAAATGGTGATTCTGTTTAAACTATAGACAGACCTGTTGTTCTTAGATTTTCACGACTCACAAATGTTTGGGATTTACGGAAAATCTTTCAATCTGTTTTTATCATAGACGTTATCCATATTGTATTTAAAGCCTTTTTTCCCCTTCTAACAAAAGCGTTGCTTTTGTACTGATGTGTCACCATGTTATCCATGACATTTCCAAAATATGTTGATCAATACAATATAAATTTTATTTGGATATAAAAGAGATTCTCAGAGAACTTATGCTGTAAATTGTACAAGCGAGAAGAAACCCTAAAATATATATTATAATGCACCAGGTTAATGAGTACATTACGAATTGACCTCCAAAAAGGGGGTTCATTCACCACATCCATGGTGAAAAGGCATAAATTAAAAGATTGATTTCAGGATTTGAAAAGCCTGCATCACAGTAAAGTTATGTAATTTTCTAGGGGCGGAACGGTACACAGAAGTCACGGTTCGGTTCATACCTCAGTTCAGACATCACGGTTCGGTACGAGTTCGGTACAATGGAGGGAAAAGCAAAACAAAAATGCAGAAGGCATTTTTTTTTATTGTGCATGTCTCAGGCTGTACCACCTAGTGTCATACAGTCTCTCCCCTGAGCTAGCTGCAACAGCCTGAAGTGTGTAAAGTAAGATGTAAACAGTAAACAATAAGTACCCTACATCATCTGCAGACTCCATCTGTAACTTGTAAACAAAATAAGACAATCAGCTATAAAAGTGAAAATACAGCATCTCTTATTTAAGTGCAAATTACATAGAATAATAACAAACATAAAAATTCTACTTAGGCGAGACCTTCCCCCACAAAAGATAAAAGAAAGTATTCTTGCGATTAAGTGCGACAGGCATACAGTGCTGCTCATGAGTATAGGAACCCATGCTAAAGTTAACTAAAAAGAGGAATAAAAAAAATCTTCTTTTGGAAATTGATCATTAAGATGTGGGTATGGAATGATGTGGGGCTATTTTAATTCCAAAGGCTAAGTGAACTTTATCAGGATGCATAGTATCCTGGATCCATGAACTAACTGGCCTTTAAAGTGCCCATATTATGAAAAAACACTTTTTCTGGGATTTGGGGTGTTCTTTTGTGTCTCTGGTGCTTCCACACACATACAAACTTTGAAAAAAATCCATCCATGCTGTTTAGAGTGAGATACGGTTTCTGAAAGTGTCCTGCCTTCAGTCGCCGGGTGAGCTGTTCAAAATCGGCACGGCTTGTGACGTCACAAGCCGAAATAAGCTGCTAACCACAACCGTTAGCTCGTAGCGTTAACGCTAACATGCTACCTCGTTCTCAATAGCAAAGCACTGCTACAACACACACAAGTTCACCATAATCTACAAAAGAACTACTTACATGAGCGCCCTCATTTAGAAGTCTCCCAGCTAATCCTGCCTTGTAACTGACCGAAGTTAGAGAAATAGCCTTTCTTTTACTATCTATGGAGCTAGCTAGCTGACATGATCTAGGCCTACATCTGAGCTACTGCGCATGTGCGAGTGCAATCACAGATAGTACAGAAGAAGAAGAAGAAAAGAGGTCTCACTCTGTAGCTAAAACAGAGACCAGGTGAAAAGAGGATCTGCAGCAGTGAGAGAGAGCTGTGCAGTCCAACAAAAAATATGGAGTTTTTTGAAAATTAAACCATGTAAACCTATTCTGATACAACCTTAAAATACAATTATGAACCTGAAAATGAGCATAATATGGGTGCTTTAAAAATAAAAATCTGCCTGCTTCTATGGGAATTTAACATAGGGGGGTCTACTTATGCCCCCTGTATTTTAAGGAAGAACATTTATTTATTTACGATACATAATTCATTCAAAGAAAATTGGTGTCCTTAAAGGTTGGATTTTTCCTCATTTTTTTAATTAAGGCATTAAGATCAATTTCCAAAAGATGATTTTTTTTATTCCTCTTTTTAAGTCAACTTTAGCATGGGTTCCTATACTCATGAGCAGCACTGTACCTTTGCCACATCATTTACCGGACCAGAGAAGCACGAGCGGCGCCGTGAAGTCTTTACACATACACTGGAGAGGATAACACTCAGCCCTTACATTCACCGTAAGTCATTTCCACACATTTTAAATGCTTGTTTTAGTCTAATTTTGTGTCCGAGTGGAGGTGAAGCATTGGTTGACATCATAGACAGTAAAAGAAATGAACCAAAAGATCTCGTTGCTCTGTACGGAGACCAGTGAAGGATATTAGAAGCACTTTTTCGGTGATGGCTGAGCATTACTGCACAGCCTCCAACTGAGCTTGAAGACGTAGATGTGATGTGAGCAACCTGTCTGAAAGTTGTAAGTCTTCTGGTAGCTGTGCCAAGAGAAATCTCAATCATTCTGAATCTTGCAGAGATGGAGAGCGTAGGTATATGTAAGGAGATAACATAGGCACAGGCTAATTATTGCTAACTAAAATGCTAGTTAACTTAAAAAGCTAATGTAAGTCAAAACTGCCTGCGAGCTTCTCCTGTACTATACGGTAATTCCTCTACTACGCGACAGTAAGTCGCTTGGTTATGACACAATCGTTAGCCTAATTTTACAAAAACGTCTGCTACGGAGCCATAACGTGAGATACAAGGTAATGGAGCCTTTTATACATTGTTGTGTTTCTTTAGAAATAAACAATGGACAAATAAAGTCTTTAAATGCTTCAGATGTAAAGTTATTCGCTGTCAAAGTGACATCAAAATGAATGTCAGTCAATGGAATGCTAACAGGGGGTGAGTGCTTGCTAGCATCAAAATGGCACCATAGGAGCTACGCATTGTTGAGAGAGGCTTACCCCCTTGGTTTACAATCTTTGTGCACACGGCACCAGTCTGGTAACCTGACTCCGCCAGATGGATTGCTTCGCATTTGCTCGGCATATCCATCTGGGAACTTTCCATTGGAGAACTTTTGGGAAGGGGCGGAAATACTGGTTAGCTGATTGGATGAACCATCTGTCTATCACCTATTGTTGGTGATAGACGGGCCAAATCAACCAATCAGATCCACGAAGCGTATGAAAATACAACCACAAGCCCGCCCCTGCTGCTGCAGGCAAAGCATAGCTCGTTAGCTCAGCATGCAAACATGTCGGTGAAGGATATTTGCCGTTTGTGTAACGAGAATTTAGGAATAAAAGGCACCATTTCAGGTTCACGGACCATATTCCAAAAGAAGGATCCAAGAGAAAAAAAGCATTAGCAAGCGGCTACCGCTGTCTGAAAATCCTGGTTAGCTGATTGGATAAACCATCTGTCTATCACCACCTAACCCACCTCAAAACCAACGCTGATTGGCCCGGTCGTTTGGTTAAGGCTCCAAATTTTCTCTGCCTCAAGATGCCAGACTGATCTGCGAGTGGAAAACTGGAGCTCGCGAGATCAGGACGGTCTCATGAGGCTACCAGTCTGGTGCAGAGCGCATAAACCCAACGTGTTACTGTTTACCTCCCTGCAGTGTTTGTGTGTTTCAGATCAGACACATGGGCTACAGATTAGGTGTCCCTAAAGAAACTGTGTATCTAACAGTAGTTCCACATTAAATTACATTAATTTGCATGAAAGTTTTATTTATTTTTATACCATGTATTCTCCGTGTAAATTCATGAACCAAACCGTGACGCCCGTACAGTTTCGGTTCAATACGAATACATGTCCCATTCCACCCCTATAATTTTCTGAACTTATCAGACTGTTGTAGCTGTTCTATTATTTGCCTTTACCCACTTAGTCATTATATCCACATTACTGTTGATTATTTATCAAAAATCTCAATGTGTAAATATTTTGTGAAAGCACCAATTGTCAACCCTACCATATCGAGGAAATATTGATATTGAGGTATTTGGTCAAAAATATTGTAATTATTATATTGGATTTTCTCCACATCGCCAATTGCATATAGTCCTTTCCAGAAACCTTCCAGAGAAATTACAGTCACATATCACATACCCAATTATTTTCCAGTTGCATCAGGATTACATCTAACTTAATACTGTATGTTTCCTCTCCAGTCTTAGTCTTTATACATGCCATTATTATATCACCTCACTTTCTTTTTCTTATTTGTTTGCATTCTTTAATGCTGGCATAAGAGAAACTGTCCGGTTTTCACGTTTAAACCAGCCTCCTGATGTCTGCGCTCTGCTTGCTTCTCTGTCGATACATACTGTCAGTTCAGAGACACCCAAACTTGGTGCAAAAGTACTCTTCACAGTAAAAGTCTTTAACAATTCCATATGAACGCATTTCCTGTGTGCTATCCTGTGTTGCTGAATGATATAACCCTGTTGAAATCCAGCCTTTATAAAGGCTTTTGGTAATGTGTTTTTCTAAATTGGATATGTGTTTCCTGTACATTATGACACATGAAATACATCCTGTAGCAGGCAGGATGCATGTCAAAACAAAAGTATATGGAACTGGGAAACTGTTTTAGTTAGCATGAACATTAATCAACAAATTAGACAAACAAAACTGGTATTTACAGAAACTCACTTTATCAACAGAAATTCAAGAAAAAAATCATCAAAAACACTTTTTAATTAGGACTCTAGCTCTGGAAAGTGCCAAAAAAAACACACACAAAAAGAATCTCACAAATTACCAAATTGGTAATCCAATACATATGTTTGAAGGAGAAAAAGAGGATGAGCTTTTTCATCCTGTATTAGTTGTGTTTGAATAATTTAGTTTCTCATTTATTCAAAAGCAATTATTCTAAGCCATGGGAATGATTTTTTCCAAAAAGTATTGTTTAAGTTGTGGACCTTTAATTACAAAACAAACAACATGCCAGGCTAATAACACATTCATTTACAAATAGCACTGAGAATTTACAGTTGCACACTTCTGGTGAAGAAGAATGCCTCCAAAAATAAACTGTTTATTATTAAAAATCAAGATATGCTCCTGACAGGTGATTTGATTGGTTATAAGATATACCTTCCTTATCTACTGAACTTGTATTCCTTCTCACCCAAACTTCCCTCCAGTTATGGGATTAGCCTCAATTCAAGATATTAAACATATTTACTACAAGATGTATACCTTTACACCTTTTACTGTGCTTTGCAACATACCTCATTATTTCATAACAAACTAATCCAAAGTGACACAGAGCACTTTATAAACCCTTAGCAACATCTGTAAATCAAATGCTATGTCATACTACCTGACACCACATGCAGTGATAATTATAAGCAAAGTTAGAGAGAAATCACACAACCCAGTGACTATAAATAGGCTGATGTTGGGCCATCAGGTGCTGCCATGGTATGGAGATCCTTTTAACAGTGTACAGTGAAGCATGGACAGACACACTATACAGATACATTACTTTGCAGCTTACTTGCTGGTTGTCCAATAATCTGATCATAACTTGTTTGTCTGATTTGTGATTAATGGTTATGGGGTCCTAACAGCTTCATGTTTTAATGCACATGGAGCAAATGTATCAGGGTTGGTAAAGCCAATCATTGATATTTAAAGCCTTTATCATCTTGGATGTTTTCATACTCACAAGTCTTATTTGGTCATTGCTGGCAGAGCTGCCTCCAGGTAACCTGCAGGTCCCCTGGTGGGAGCAGCACACCCATCAACACAGCTCAGGACAAAAAATGACCCTAACGCATGGGTACTGTTTCAGACCTGTACTGTACGCTTCAGCAGTCTATGACTCATCCGTACAGTCAATTTGCAGAGCCTCTGTTTGGATAGTGCATGATCCATGAACCAAACAGACTCTACTGGCAAAACCCAGTCTTTTCCTCCATTTATGGAGTCAGGCCACACTGGGTGAAGCTGTTTTGATATCTCATCCTCCTCACATTGTTGTTGAGCAAGGTCATATGCTGCCAACTCACTGGCCTGATTGGCAGGGAAGGCAGACAGTCTTTTGGGGAGGAATGAGGAGTTCCTGCACATGCACACTTGGCTCATGAACAAGGTGTGGAGCTTACCCACATTCTTTGCTGAGGCTTTAGCAAGAACAAAGGCTGCCGTTTTGGCAGACGGCCCCACTAAGGCTTCCTCTAGGGTTCAATAGGGAGCAGACAAAGCGCTTCTAGCACTCAAAACTTGGCTTCAGTACAAATCCCACCGAGGTACTCATAAGGCTTCTAACACCAAGTCCCCTTTAGAAACCTGATAAGAAGTCTCTGAGACCTTACAGTTTGGTTTCACACTCTACCATGTGGGCCATGATGGTGGCCACATGTACCTTCGAGGTAGAGGCAGATCTTTTGCCATCCAGCAGAGAGTGCAGAAACTGCAATATGATTATCAAACTCTCAGGAGCAAGTCCAGCTATTTAGAGGCCAAAGGCACAGCCGTAGAGAGTCTGGGTCTAGATGAAAGGTGGCCGCCTCTGTGTGAGAGCAGGTTTTGCCTTATGGGGATGTACAACAGTTCTAAGGCAACAAGCATGTGTATTATAGTAAATCATCCCTGGCCAGCAACAGTGTCACTTTATCCGTCTCTAATGTAATCATAAAGCACTATGGCCTCCTACAGCCCACTGCAAGCATGAACCCATTAGCAAGAAATACAACTGCACCTCCACAATGTGTCACTCTTAATCAGATTTTTTAAATTGTACAGCCTAGCTGAGCGGCTGTGAATTATTCTGAGGCACAAATTAAATCTCAGTCGTCACTGTTTGTATTTCTAATATCCTGTTTGTTTCTCACAAAACCTTAAGAAACGCATCTCATATTTTGAAGATTACTCTGACTACAAAAATCATGTTGCTAAGGCCCTTCACTGTAGCAGCAATTCAACTAACTCTATGAGATGTTATCATGTTCAAAGTAACAGTGGTTTTACAAAGAAGATGGTTCAGCATGAAGGGAGCTTACAACCCCGGGAGGGTTTTAGTGCATGTCGTCATATTTGGTCTCAGGAGATTGTTATAAACTCTTGACCTGAGTGAGGACCGAAGATGGATATTCCCCAGTGTTACGTAAAGTACCGACTCTGGTGGTCAGGAAGAAATAGCCCTAAAGTAAAAATGTATGAGTCATAGCGCATGCATATGAATAACTTGAATTCTAAGATTGACACACTGTCTCTGTGACAACCAACTAAATTGGTACAAAAATAAAAAAGATTTTCTCCAAACTGAGCTCATCATCCATTAAAGATCTGTTTGCAAATGTACACACTTGCAGAGACATAAATGGAACTTTAAAGGAGTATGTTTGCACAAAGTTTGCACAATTGTTGCTTTAGTCACACCACTGGTAACAAATGTCTGGTTTGTATGTTGTGAAAACCATAAACCATGAAAACTATGTTGTGTTGTCTGATAAACGTGCTGTGTAATAGGAAGAATAGCCTCTCCACATGTGAAAACAAAATGCTTTTTTCACATCAAGTTTTATGAACAATAAAGGTAGCAGGACAAGAGCAACACAAGGGCACGGAGATAAGGTAGAGATCGAGTGGTAGGGAGTGACAGGCTGCAGCTGGGAATCAAAAGAAGGATGTGAAATACTGTTTTAACATGGAATTAAAATCGACATCTACTTAATGTCTAGCTTAGTAGTAGCTCTGTACAGATAATATATGATGTCTTAGTATAGTATGATTATTAAATTATTGCACTCAAAATACATGTACATGAAAAAGCAATTACTCTAAGTAGTTAAAAAATACTTATAATTAGCTCTGGTTGATGCAACAGGACCCCAGATTCTGTTTTAAGGAGCACAGTAGACAATATACATCATACTGTACATGCAGTATCAACTGACATGTATAAATGTTCAGGCATAAGCAGCATGCGCAGATTGTTGTCAGAGATGGGACGTGCTGTAATGCAAAGGAATATTATACCATTAAATAGTAATGCTGAGTACTGTAATGGAAATGCTTGCAGATAAAAGTGCCATAGTATAAAGGTTTGGGCAAAGACTGAAGTAATGTAGGAATGTGTAAGAACCCTGAGAAATAATAAATCAAGACGAATACACACAAATGGAACACTTTCTTTTCTCTTCTTTAAGAACAATTCAACCTCTGCCTTAATTTCATAGTTTTCACCATCGTGGTTGTTTTACTTTACATCAGCACTCAGCCGCAGGAAGTGCTGCTCTCTAATACATCCCCACAGGGTCAATGCAAACTCTCAACAGATGAACCCAAAAAGCTATTAAAATAAACCCTTTCAACACCATAAGATTCAAGGCTGATTTAACTGCAGTGTGAATACAGCAGTGATTGACACTGCTAGAGCTGCTCCATCCCATCGGTACACATTGTACAAATAATTTTTATTTGCGGCACCTTTCTTAAACCCAGGTTGCTGTTTCTGTTTCTTCAGAATACAATCTGTCATACACTGAAAACTCGAGGCTTTAATTTGTGACATTGTTCTATCTATGTATTTCCACTCCATCATAGCTGCACAGATGTGTTCTCATTTGTTGTTGTTGATGTTAATAAGCCATCATCCTGTCACCTTTGACATTGATTTGATGACATATCGTTACTTGAGTCTCAGTACAGCAAAAAGCATAATGTTGGTGTTCTTTTCATTAACATGTTGTCAAGCAACTGCACATAATTTACAGCAGAGAAACGTTCTGTGCACATGTAATCTGCAAATGAGAATTTGTGTTCATTTTATGTCACCATTACTGTAAAGTGTGAATACTTTTATTTCCTACCAGCAGAGGAAAACATTCTAGAGATATATTTCTGGCTATTAGGCTACTGGTGTTACACAGCAAATTGAAAAGTAAACGGGTCAATGACGTGACGCCCACTTTTTTGTGTCTATAAGGTTAAAGTCAATTTAAATACATTCAATTTAAAACAAAAACAAACAAATTACTTAAAAATGTTCTTTTTTAGAGGCCATATTTTAAAGAGTTTGGTTTTAATCAATTTTAAGAGAATAATTGGCGATTAATGGCAAAAATGTCTAAGTGGTGTAACCGTCAAAACTTTGTACCAAAATGTTTAGCTTGCTTAAAAAGGGCAAATGTCTTAATAAAAGATCCCAGAAACTAATTAGGCATTAACCTAAATTAAAGGTTATTATACATATTTAAAATATAATTAAAAATTATATTTATATTTATTTTAATAATTTAGGGAATACTGTCAGTCATGCTAGCTTCCTGAAATGTCAGGTGGTGTAACCACCATTCAAGGTGCCATTTTGTCAAAATCAGCAAGAAGACCACATGACAGGAAATGATATCAGAGGAAAGGACCCCTGATGAGCATAACTGCTGCATCATAAGGTTAGTAACTCTCTGATAAATATAAGTTAATAAGACATTTTTAGGGTAAGTCCAGATATCTTTGGTTAATATGTCAAATGGTATGACCCAAGTAAAACATTGAAAAACATTCTTTTGAATAAAAATGTGTATTTAGTCTAAAAATGATGTTTGATTTCTTCACACCAAGGCCATTTGCTGATTTATGTGTCCATAATAATGCCTGTCAAATTTGATTTTACATTGAAATGTCAAATGGTGTAACCGGTTACACCATTTGACTCCTACTACAAGCCTCTCAATGTTTGGCCAATCTTTTCAAATATAACTAGTTAAGTTACTGGTTCAAGTTGATATATGAGGTTAATTACTATTTAGACATATTTTCATGTGTTTATTGTTTGTATTTTTTAAAAGTTTAGTTAATTTATCCACAACTTTATCAAGCTAGCTTTTTTTAGCTAGGCTAGGCTATATCATTATAGTGTAAAGCCTTAGTGTTTAAAAAAAAGTTTTAGCTTAGCCAACAAATTTGAACATCAACAACTTCTCAGTCCCTCCCGCCTTTCTGCTAAAGCCCGAAACAGTCTCCTAAGCCCCTCCCCCGAAAACGGAGCGTGTGTGAATAGGGGGGAAGGGGAGGAAACCTATCTGCAGCTCATGTGCGGGGGAGGGGAGGACACTATGAAATGTGTGTGTCTGAGTAGTGATTGACACACAGTTAGACACCGCCCCTGGTCCTGATTGGTGGATCTGAACAGGGAGCTGTGGATTTTTGCAAATCGCACTGGCACATCCATCGGTCTCCTGTAGAGGAGTGCTAGCTAGCGCTAGCTAGCACTCTCTACCTCTAGCTAGTAGCACGACATAATGATTACAGCTCCTTGGTTGTTTAAATACATCCATTGTTTATTGGTCCATTGATAAGCATTACTAATTAATACATGCTAACGTGAAGTGTTATTATGAACATTGTCGCAAACAAACTCTCTCTTCTTCTACTAATAGATGCCTCTTACAAGTAAAGTAAAAGTGGCTCGCCACAGAGCGCGGCTTAATGCGGATCCTGCTGCAAGGGCAAATTATCTTGCTAAAAGAAGGCAAAGGTAAACTACACCCCCCCCCCCCACCCCCACCCCACACACACTAGTGCTAGGCTCTGGACATAAGACTAACCGTTGTATTGCTCTTCTTTACTCTTAGCTATCAAAGGACAAAGAGACAGGGAAAGATCACAAAAATCCCAGTCGCAGATCTGCCCAGGGAAAAACAAGTGCAGATGAGGGAAAAGTGGAAGCAGTATCAGAGGCAGTACAGAGCGAAGAAAAGGGTGCTTACTGAAGTTTTGAACCTTACTCCTCCCTCACTGAATTCAACAGCAGATTACCAGTTTAATGGCCCTCCAGAGCACATAGTGAATGTTGGTGATCATGACTATGTGCAGCAAAGTTTAGAGGGACCACAGGCATCCTCAACTCCTGTGAGGGCAGTGCAGAAAATTACCAGCAAACATAGAGCAGTGCTGAAGGAAAGGGAAAAGCTGAGGTTTGAGCTCATCAAAATAAGAAAGGAACTTAAGAGTGAAAGAATGAAGGCAAAAAAGCTAAAAGGGAAAGTTGATAGGCTCAAAGCGAAGAAAGGAAAGGAAGTAAGTGTGAGAAAGTGTGTTTTTTTTTTTTTTTTTTTTTTTTAAATACTGTTGATATTTAATGTTAAACACCCCATTAGGGGGATTCATTAAAAGTATAGACACAGTTACAAAAAATAAAATAAAACACCAAAGGAGAGTACTTCTTCATTCTCTGAAAGACCTCCACTCCGACTACAATACAACCGCCCTGAAACACCATGCAGTCTCCTATCGACAGTTCCTCAGATACTGCCCTTTTTACGTTACTCAAGCGAAAGAGTCCGACCGAAACACCTGTAGCTGCTTTGACCATGACAACTTTAAAATGATTGTTGACAGGCTCTGTCAGAAAGGTATCCTGTTAACTAACAGCATTTCGGAGCTCCTGGAAGCCATTGTTTGTGACCCGACCAACCAGAAGTGTATGTACCGCTTATGTACTAAGTGTTGCTACAATGAGGTGGAGTTTGAGGGCCCACTGGATAATAGCATCATCACATGGGAGCAGTGGGAGAGGATTGTTGTTACAGTGGAGGAGAAAACATTTGCAAACTATCACAAGATTGAAAAGAGTGGCAGGACGGCAGACCTTCTCAGTCTCCTGAACAAGAAGCTAGACGCCTTCACACGCCATCAGTTTAACTGCCTGCACCAGACCCGGTCCCTAAGAGAATTAAAACATTCTCTGCTTAAAGATGAACTGTGTGTTCATATTGATTTCTCGGAAAATTATGGTTGCAAACTAAATAGCGAGATCCAGCCGTTTCACTTTGGTGGCAGCCGAAACAGGCCACCATCCACACCAGTGTGGTATACACAGGTAATGCCACTCACACCTATGCCACCATCTCTGGCTGTCTTCGCCATGACGAACGTGCTGTGTGGGCACATTTAGAACCTGTTGTGAGAGATGCCATGACAAAATGTGAAACGCCGCCTTCCTCCCTCCACATTATAAGTGATGGGCCTGTAACACAGTACAGGAACCGAAAGAACTTTTACCTCTTGAGTACTGTACCTTTTTTCTCTTGGGTTTCAAGAGTGTGACTTGGAACTTCAGTGAGAAAGCACACGGAAAAGGCGCACCTGATGGAGTTGGGGCAACTGTGAAGCGTCTTGCCGATACAGCAGTGCAGAGAGGAAAAGATTTGCAGACCCCTGAGGATGTTTATGACTTCCTGACCAAACAGAAGTCTACCGTAAACTTCTACTGGATATCTGAGGAGGATGTTGAAAAGTTTGATGAAAAAGTGCCAGAGCTTGTGCCAGCTGTAAAGGGCACCATGAAGCTGCATCAAGTCATCTCCACAGAGCCAGCCACAATTCGGTACAGAGACATCTCATGCTTCTGTTCGAGACCAGCAGCCATTTGCAAATGTTACAATCCATCGACAGTAGACTTCAGAAATGTGTCAGAAGTCAAAGAACCACCCAGCCTGAATCAGAAAGGAAAATTCGTTGTTGTGAGTTATGAGGGTAAGCCTTTTGTGGGGCAGATCGTTCAGGTTGTGGGCAATGAGATAGAGGTGAGCTGCATGAAACAGCTGAGTGCAAAGAATGTTTTCACCTGGCCTCACCCAACCGACTTCCTCTTCTACTTTGAATCTGATGTGCTCTTCATGATCTCTGAGCCAGAGCCTGTCAACTCCGTCATTCCAAACTCACAACAGAAGACTGGAAAAAATTCCAGACTCAAAGCCAGGATGTGTAATCCTTGTGAACTTTTCTCAGAGAGATGGATTGAAATGTTCAAAACCTTAGAAGTAGTAATTAGAATGTAGTAATAAAAATATCTCTCTCAATCTCTCTCTCTCTCATGCACAATGTATACACAATTTGAATATAGAGGTAATTTTTTTCTCTCTACTAAATACTGTTGTCTTAAATTTGATTGTAGACATAGTTGTTATTAATGTAATATATTGAATAAAATGTATGAGTTGTTCTTACAAATCTTTCCTTCAGAAGTGCCATTTTTTGGATTCTAAGCAGAAATGGTACTGAAATCAGAGGCCAATCCGTTTCTTCATTGTTGTATGTACAATTTGAATATAGTGGTAATTTTTCTCTCTGCTAGATATTGTTGTCTTAAATTTGATTGTAGACATGGTTGTAATATATTGAATAAAATGTATGAATTGTTCTTAGAAATTTTTCCTTCAGAAGTGCCATTTTTTGGATTCTAAGCAGAAATTGTACTGAAATCAGAGGTCAATCTGGTTCTTCATTGTTAAGAGTATTGTTTATGTATGTTTTGAAAAAATATCTATTAAAGTGTTTTCAGTTATTAAAATACCTAAATCATTTTACTCCATGACTTTTCATTCAATTTTATGTGTCAATTGCTTGTCGTTCTCTGTACAGATAGTATGGTCAGTTGGTGTAACCGATAAATGTCAATTGGTATAACCAATGTTTCTCATAAAATTCTGATATTGCGCAAAAAAGTTACTATGAATATGATTTTAGCACTCTACTTCACTGTAAAAATGAAATTTAAAATGATTTTAAACCAACTGACCCAAGAATAGAGAGAAAACATTAATGTCTACGGCATACTGACTTGCTCAGTACAACAAAAACCCATATTATTTAAGTTTAGAAATGAAATATTTTAAATATACTTTGAGATGGTAGATCAAAATAAATAACTTATTTTCATCAGTACACTTGCATAACTTCTAGGAGGGTGAATTATTTAATACTTGTCATGCTTTTATGGTTACACCATTTGACAATTTAATGGGACTGTGTTTCTTTAATTGGTTAAAAATTGTAGAAATGTCATATAAAATACTATGACACCAACAGAAATGCAAACTATACATTTAAACAAACATCTAACATGTTCTTTTAACAAGTTTAAAGCATATTTTTGATTTGGACATCATACCAACCCTTATTTGTCACTGACCCAAACACAACTTGCATAATGATGATGGTTCTGTCATAACATTTAATCATCTGCGGTGCTGTATGGGCTCAAACTCATTTACAGAAGATTTAGGCACTTTTTGGTTTTGAATTATCAATAATAACTAAGCTCTAAACCTTGTTTAATGATTTATTTTCACACACTGAGTCAACAGTTAACATTTTATTCAATACGTTGCAAAAAATATGTTCACACCATAAACACAATAATAAAAGTGAACTGCTCCTTATTGAGCATTTAATGAACCCAATTGTTTCGGAAACCCTTATGTGTCATTCAGTAGTGAACTGAAGGGCCACCCCCTAAAGTCGGCTAAATTACTTTTGAAATCAAATTTAATCGAGTAATCGGATAAGAAATGCTTTTGTTTTATTGAAGAGCAATGATATATAATAGTTTGGTTTAATTTTCGGAAAAAGCACAAATTTTATTGCCATATTACTTCTTTTTTTTTAAGATTATTTTTTGGGGCTTTTCCCTTTAATGACAGTGGATAGACCGGAAAGGGGGGAGAGAAGAATGCGGGATGACACGCAGCAAAGGGCAGTGGGTCGGATTCAAACCCACGCCGCTGCAGGACTCCGCCAACATAGGGTGAGCGCTCTTACTGGGTGGGCCACCCCAATATTACATTGTTTTTAAAGAAAAAAGTTTCTGAAATGCAATAACAACCTCAAACTAAGGCATACATCAAACATACATAAAAAATTATCTTAAAGGGGTGATAGAATGATTATATAGGGTATTTCACACTGTTCCTTATGGTCTCCTAATGGGGTATGTAACATTGGTTGGGTTGAAAATGGCCTGGTTGATATTTTATTGGCCCTTATGCATCCCTGTGTTTTGGCCCTATTTGTAATAAGAGCTTTTCTTCCAAATATGGTATGCTCATGAATATTTAGATGAGCTGCGAGCTGATTGGTTGAGCGAATCCCCATACACACACATTAGAGACGCGACAAAATATCATATTCCAGACACTGTAATGTTTTGTTACCAAATTCACTTCTGAAACTTTTTTATGCGAGAAATCAACTATATAAAGCTCAAATATGGGCCTTTTTACGAAAATTGATGGTTAATTGCAAATTTGGTAAGACTTGTTGGACTTTAGGAGCTCCACACAGTCTGACGAGAAAGCGGCAGCCTGCTGGGCTCCATACCCAGGGCAAAGTCACCCTTTGTGGACTGCACTACCAGGGCTCCGCGGCCGGCTGCCAGCATAATTATAATATATTTACAGTTTGAATTTTGTCACAACACTTATATCACAGCTACCCCAAGGTCTTACAAAGCTAACAGTCTGATTTGAATTTAAGGCATTTTTATGAACGTGAGGGGTCTTGTTAGGAGGAGCAGCAAGCTAGCTATGTGTCCCATTCAATACAATGGGAAAATATTGCAGCTAGCTAGCTACACTTTCGGCATAACTACAGTATATTTACAGTTTGAATTTCGTCACGCCACTTATATAACCTCTACCCCAAGGTCTTATAAAGCTAACAGTGGTGTCCAATTTAAATTTTATAAATTTTTGTGAATGTCAGAGGAATTCTAAGAGGAGGCAAGCTAGCTCTCATTGATAGAGCTACATCCAGCCGCAGGCTCTATCAATGAGACTCGCAGACAAGAGGCATTTATTTCACCGATTGTTTAAATAACTCAACACATTGTAATTACACACATAAGACTAACTGGAACCTGTGGTAAGAGATTGCTGGAGTAACCTCGCGCTCACACACACCGGCCATTTAGCAGGAAGAGGGGAGCTGCAGGCCACGGTGACTTTGCGCGGGTATGGAGCGCTGTGGGCTGCCAGCCGTGACGGAGCTCAATCTACCTCACAGCAGGCCGGGGTCTGTGAAGGAAGGCAGGCATGGCGGCGAGGCAGCAACACAGGCAGCAACACAGGCAGCAACGGCCGCTGAACTCCGACACACAGTCGGACAAAATTTGCAATTAGACATCAATTTTCGTAAAACGGCCCATATTTGACCGCTACATAGTTGATTTCTCGCATAAAAAAAGTCTCAGAAGTGAATTTAATGGTAAAACAGCAGATGAACAATGTATACAATTTCTGAGATCTGCATGACCTAGATTCAGAAGACTACCTGATCTCAGGTCAGTTGTGTATGTAAATGTTGGGGCATGACAAAGAGAGAGACTAGAGCCAAATGAGGAGGAGCTGCCAAATTGACGTCAACTAGGCGGCTCGTTGACATTGACCCGTTTTCAGAGGCAGTTTCAAATTGTGAGATTTGCAGAGGAAAGAGGTGTCAATGGGATTTTGAGGTTCTATGTATGTCCTACTTACCCACTAAACTGTCATTATTCAACTATGACAAGGTAAAATCGGTTTTGCATTCTATCAACCCTTTAAGTTGTGCTACTTAACTTTCAGAACTACAAGTTTCAACCTTAGACTGATCTGTATATAGGCCTATATGTAAATATTAGTTACTTAACCTATTTTCATTTATATATTTGATTACAATGTCACACAGCTACACAGTTACATTTATGCTAGTAGATCGTTGATCAGCTGTTTCTCCGTTAATAGAAAGAGGGAGAGAAAATGGTGCGCAACAGTAAGCTGTTTTTCCGAAGGGATAGTCAACAAGTTGGCTCCTTAGATCAAAATGTGGTCACCACTACGTATTTTCTTGTCATTGTTTTTGGTAGTTGTTGTGTTTGCTGTAGTTTCATCGTCCATACGACTCTGATTTACTTTTGTCGGGTCCACTTCATGGAATGGATGATTAAGTTAGACTATATGTTTTCTGTTGAGATGCTGAAGCATTGACGTTGTGCTATTACTGTGGTAAGCTAGTTCGATTTTGCAGTAGACACACTGTACAGAGTTTGTTTTAATTACGTTTGAACTGATTTCAGACAGAGATGACACTGTCATTTTCTCCAGCCTGTCTCTTCTCTTAGCCCCTCACTATTTACGCTCACTTTCTTCATTTTGTAATCTGCGCCGTCACTCTTCATGGCATGTGTCGCCAGCAGCATCAGCCCGGTCTGCGACAGTAGCTACTAATCACCCATGCAGAAACAGCGTGAGCGATACAACTTTGGTAACGTTGATTAAACAAAGCTTTGAGGCAAATCAGTTTTTTAGTATCAAATTATTTGAATTACTCAAGGAATCATTTCAGCCCGTCCGTGTAATTGACTCTTTGACTGACAGCGCTGTGAGCACCTTGGTGGATTTTATAACTAAACCACGACAAAAATCCGCCTGTTCTCATGAACCATTTGTTCAAAAAGCTACAAAAAGTTAAGCACTGTAATTCGTAAGCATTCCAATTTTTTTTGCTGTCACTACATTGACGGCCGCTGTATAAGAACGGGGCTGGCCGCGTAAGGAAGTGGTTGGGGTGGATGGGTGGGCGTTAACATACAGGACTTTCAAGCCAGAGAGTGGCGTTCGCTTCCTGGGGAAAACTAAGGCTGAATCTTGGTTGGAAATATATATGTACAGGACTGAACAAGACTGTCATAATTTTTAAATCAATTAGTATAATTATTATCAATTATTAGCCGAAAATACTTACATTTATGGGACTCTCTGGTTGATCTGGCCACCATTGTTGCCGGTTGTGCAGTCTCTTCTGGGTACCCCTCGGTTTCAAGTAAGCTCTCGACTTTGCTTGGTTTTAAGGGGTATCTACTAGGGGTGTACGATTCAGAAAATGTCACAATTCGATTCCGATTTTTTCAGCCCGGTCTCATGGAAGTTTGTGTAAATGTGACGTTATTTGAATCTATTGATTCGTGTTCACAGAGACGTTTTTGTCGGTTTTTACGTGGTGGACAACACGAAAATGTAAAGTAATGTATTTCAATGGGAAGCATATTTTGTGGCCACAGCACGAAATTGTAGGGAGTAATATAAAAAGCCGAAAATCTGCGTAGGGAGGTTGGTCGGGTGGTGGATGGGTCAAACAACACAGGACTTTCACCCGTGCGAGCGGGGATCGCGTCCCGTTTGCGGCACTTTGTTTCCCGGGGATGGCGTCCCCGCGTGTGGCGTTTTGTCCCGCGTGTTACTGAGGCGCGTCTCCCGGCGTTTACAGCGCCCTTTCCCCGCCATTTAAGGCGCCCTTTCCCCGTAAGTTTTTCCTAAACCCAACCTCCGCCATCCTGTTATTGTGGCGTTTTGTCCCGTGTGTTACTGTGGCGCGTCTCCTGGCGTTTAAGGCGCCCTTTCCCCGGCGTTTAAGGCGCCCTTTCCCCGGCGTTTAAGGCGCCCTTTCCCCGGCGTTTAAGGCGCCCTTTCCCCGGCGCTTAAGGCGCCCTTTCCCCGTAAGTTTTTTCCTAAACCCAACCTCCGCCATCCAGTTATTGTGGGGCGTCCCCAGCGAGCTGCCTCCCGGCTTATGGAGCGACCTTTTCGGCCCACTCCCGCCGTCCTTTCCCCGAGAAAATAATGTGACATTTACACGTAAAAAATAATGTGACATTTACATGTAAAAAATAATGTGACATTTACACGTAAAAAATAATGTGACATTTACACGTAAAAAACGAGAAAAACGTCTCCGTGAACACGTATCAATAGATTAAGAATAACGTGGACATTTACACGAACTGCCGTGAGACCGGGTTGGATTTTTAGGCTCACGATTCGATTGAATATCGATTTTTGATTCAGAAACAATTCTTGATTAAAAAAAACGATTCACAGTATGTAAATGTAGTTACTTTGTGATTGCAGTAGACATACAATTTAAAAGAAAAGAAACAAATTAAATGTAGTTTGATATTACTTTATGGGCCCTATTTTAACGATCTGAAACGCAAGTATCAAACGTGAAACGCAAGTACCTTTGTGGGCGGATCTCGGGCGCTGTTGCTATTATACCGGCGGGATAAATGACTCTTGCGCCCGACGTAAATCTAAAATGGGTTGGTCTGAAGTAGCTAGGTGTGGTTTTGGCGTAACGTGCAATAAACCAATCGGAGCGTCATCTCACATTCCCTTTAAGAGCAGGCGCGCTTGTTCCATGGCAGATTGTTATTATGACGGCGGATTTGCCTGGTGCACGCCAGTGGGAGCTGTCCGGGATGCGGCAAAGTAATAAATGCCCATCATGACCGGGTGGCGATGTTGCTGCGGCCTCTCGGGCGCATCTCCTCAAGTCTGGAGAGGATTGCTGCAGCCATGGAGCGTGGGCCTCCAAACGCACCACCTGCACCTGTTGTGCCCCTTCCTCCTCCCCCCACTCCATCTCCGTCCACCCGCTCAGGAGCGCATTGCCACTCCCGGACCAGATCCCGCCAGAGTGTCAACATCACGTCTCCTTAAGTCCTCTAATATTTCCTCATTTATGTCATCAACACATCCATGATTCATGGAAATGTTGTGTAAATCACAACAAGCCACAAAGAATGCTGTGACTTTTTGAGGACTGTACTGTAAAGTGCCTCCTGACCTATCCAAACACCGGAAGTGCATTTTCAGTAATATTTTTCCTTGTAATTGTATGGTTTGCAAAAATGGGAACTGCTGCATCCGTGTAGATGAGAGAAGCAAAGTGTATGTGCGTTGTGCGCACGCTACATTATGGCCCAGCATGCGCCCCTAAAATAGCATCTGAATAATGAATGACTTTAGACTAACACCAGTGACTTTAGACTAGCGCCACTGACTTTAGACTAACACCACTGACTTTAGACTAGCACCACTGACTTTAAACCAGGTTTTTCATGGTCTGTGGCGGAATTGTTTTCTGAAATTGCAAAATATCACCAGGGAACGTTTGCGCCTGAACACGCCTCCTCTTTTCGCTGAACCGCCCCCTGGATCACAAATACATTCCCTAATTTACCGACGTGCGTCTGTGTATCGGGTGCAAAATAGGAATGATACATGCGTCGGTGTACAAAGGCAATTGCGTTGAGTGCAAGATAGGGCCCTATATGTCTTTATACAAATATAAAAACTTTAGCAACTAAAAACTTTGGCTAGCTTTCAAATACATTTAATTCAAGTATAAAACTGTTAAATAAAAAGAGCTTTTACATTTCACTTTAAAGTGCTGTACTCAGATCAAACAAAAAATACTGCTAAATGTGGTTTAAGGAGTACTTCAGCTACCAGGTTGACTGTTGAAATGGGAACTTGACTGGGCACGTTGACAAAATGAGTTGACACAAAGAGGAAAGTTACGTAAATTGCAAATTACCATTCACTTTTGCACATCAAGTGTACGGCTAACAAGAGAAAACATGCTCTACTGACCATGAACCATCAACCATGAAGCTGCATAAGTTTAAAAACTACTGAAACTACTTGGGTAGAGGGGTCGTCACAAGATATTAGTTCTTGTGCCTGACTCCTCCACTTCTCTTAACATTTCTCTCCAAGGACTAAATCCTTTTGGCTTGGTCTAATTTATTATTGCACTAACTCTGTCCCAATACATCACCGAGATGAGTTTTTTTTTTCTTTTTTTTCTTGCATTTAAAAGAGGGAGCTGTGATGCAGCGTGGCAGAACCTTTTATGAAACCAGCAGAGGTGACATGTTCTTCCTGGAGCAGAGAGGGAGATTTCTCAAGTTGGCTGTAAGCATTCGCCACATTATAACTCCATAATGTATGCTAAGCTGCGTCTTTATGAAGCCGGTATTAATGGGTGGGGTCGGTGTAACTGCCTTAAACAAGGGATTAGCCTGTCGCTGATGAGTCGGGGCTCTGTGATGGGATTATTTACATTGCTCTGGTGGCAGGGCGCAGGTGTCATTAGAAATACAAATCCCCTAATAAATTTCTGAAATGGGGGGAGTTTCTCAAGTAAAGGGT
The DNA here is from genome assembly GCF_004354835.1 of Perca flavescens. Taxonomy (NCBI): domain Eukaryota; kingdom Metazoa; phylum Chordata; class Actinopteri; order Perciformes; family Percidae; genus Perca; species Perca flavescens. Next base: position 14,211,022 of record NC_041340.1, read on the forward strand.
AGATTGCAGAGAGCGCTGCCTGGAACAATGCTTGTGTCATCTGCAGTCTCATAGAATTTACAACGTTAATCAGGCTATATTATTAAGTTGAGAGTTAAAAAGTTTCACTTTGTCACTAGAATGTTTTTTGAATGGCAAATATTGAAAGAGTGAATTAACAATGTTCCATTCAGAGAAAATAATAGCCTAGGCTTCAGATGCCGTGAGTGGCTGAGTCACCTGAGTTACAAACACTCGCTGGGTAAATACAGTAATCCGATCAAAGGACCCTGAGTTCTTTTCCTGTTCTCATAATTCCCTGCTTTTAGCCAGGCGCTGGCTTAGCATCACCTCCCTTGGTAAATGCATATATTAAGATTCCTTTAATCCTTAACAGAGGGGTGATGATAACACATGGACACTTTACAGAGTGCACTCATCCTTTTCTCAAGATTAAACATCATTGCATTGACTAATTATTTCCTGTCCATCCAGTAATTAGATATAATTGAGCAACCTTTATGAGATAAACAGCTTTATTGGTTGCACTATCAGATCATATTACAACAACAACAAGTGGTCTGAATTTAGTCACTTATGTATAGTATGTTGGATATTTTATAATGTTTTTAATGATATTATGTTTTTAAAATTGTTATTATTGACTGGCGCTGAGAGAGTGCTAAGGCACATTGTATTTCATTGCTGTGGTACTTCGTACTAATATGCATATGACAATAAAAAATATTGTCATATAGAATTAATTCTATATGACAATATAGAATTAATTCACCCGTTACCACTGCTCTCCGCTGGTGGTTTCAACCCTCTTGAAACAAATATATTTTTTAATTTGTACATATTATAATAGAACATAAATAAGAAATACTCTGAGGAATGAAGGTCCCGCTTTACTTCAAGCCAAATCAGCTGTGACCAATATTTACACACACATATAGGGCTGGAAATGATGATTTTCATTATAATTCATGCATAATAATAATAATCTTAAATTGGTCAGTTAATCTATAAAATGGCAATCACAGTTTAGAATCATAGTGATGTCTTCCAATATCTTGTCCGAAACTATATTCAGTCAAAAACTATCATAGTCAAGAATATTCATTTTATAATTATATTAAACAAAGAAAAGCAGCTACAATTAGAAAATGTTGATGACTCAAATGATTAATCAATTGTAAAAATAAACATTTTCTGTCAAACTACTAATGGATTAATCAAATTACCATTTCAGCTTTAAACATATTTCTTAATAACTGCATAAAAAAACTATCAATATTTACCTGTAAACTGAATGTCTAATAGCTTATCAATGATTAGTAAATGCTATCAATGATATTATTTAGATGAAGAGGAAGACATACTTCATTAATCCCTGTGTCCTCTCTGATTAAGTGTAAAATACTGAGCTAATGACAATGCATTGATTATGAGCCTATAAACATAACTGGTCTGATTATCCATTGTTTTTAAATATACTGAGTGGCATTTTTTCTGCTTTTTCCCGTTCACTGTCTGTGATGGGAGTGCCACTTTGTGAATGAATGATGTCATTCAAGAGCCGGACCCGATTGGTCCTGGTCAGTCAACCAAACTATTTAAGGCTATGGTTGAGGTGAATGTGTGAATTTACCTGATGAAGGTCTAAGACCGAAACATTGTATTTTTCTAAATAAATTATTGCTTGCGTAATGGTCAGTGTGCAGGACTTTTTTTAAGCTTCTGATCTGCTACTTTTGATCATATCCTATGCACCTGCCCGACCAAAGAGGTGTGCAAAAAAGCTTTCCTACATTAATCCCAGAGGGGAAATAACAAAATGTCAATCTGTCATGTTATATACACATTTCACACACACCAAAATACACACACGTGCAAACAGCACCTATTCACATGTTGCCCATGGACAGGCACCACGAGCAGTTGGGAGAGAAGTGCCTTGCTCAAGGGCAACTCTGCAGTGTCCTTGAGCAATTGTGCCCAGGAGGTGAACTGGCACCTCTTGAGCAACAGGCCGTACTTGGTATGGACTTGAACCAGCGAACCTTTCCAAGCTAAGATCTAATGCCCCAGCCACTGATAGGTATTATTGTCAAAATCATACAGTAATACATTTTACTAACTTGTTTTTTTATTTGTAAAAATGTTTGACCAGCTTTAATGTGAACTACCTACAGCCACCACAGGATTGCATAGAGACGGAGACAAGATGGTGACTTTCCCTCATGTATAAAACACAGCAGTTGACATTAATTGCTCTTAAGTTAATCGTGGCTTAAAGCATGCAAAAAAATCTTCAGGAAAGTTAAAAAGTTTATTTAAAAAACTAAAAAGCCAGATTCTGTGAGAGAAAAATTCCAAATGTATTTCTTTGTTGTCTTTCTGCTCGAGGATATGCTGCATTTCTTCACTGTTCTCAGACCGAATGGGCCTCATAACTCAGAAAGGCACAGTGGGAAAATAAATACACTTTGCAGGGGTAAATGGTACCTCATGTACTGTGGAAAATAGTAGGTGGGAAATCAGGGTGTTTGGCAAGTAATTTAGCACTTTGTATACAGTGTCAACTTCTCTGTGAGAATAGCTCAGATGTCAGTGTTGTGAGGGTTTTCCCTCTTCAGCTCATGTTTTATTAACTTCAACACTGCAGCTTTGGGACATTTTTGTCATTTGCACCAGTTGATTTAGATCAAGCCCTCGCTGATCAGAGCAAAGAAATTTACCCATTAGAGTCCTGATGATCAGACTGCGCTGCAAGTCCTGCAGACTCCATTCAAAGATCATTTAGAATTTCAGATTCATGTTTCAGAGTACAAATGTAATTTCTTCCGTGGTACATATCAACTAAATTATCCCACAAAAGCTTGTATTAATCAAAGGTCCACTGAGCGCTAACGCAAATGGGGAGTTTAATTAAGCTCTACTGTGATAAGTGGGACAACCTGCTAATTAATCAAAACTGACAGAGGTTCTTATATGGCCCCTGAAAATGATGGGTGGTACAAGTTGACATGTATTGTTGAATTCTTAATTAATGCATCACACGTTTTCTGGCTAACTATGATTGGATTTACCTGGTAAACATTTTGCAAGCTGCATACAGCAATTCAAATAAGATAAAACAAAATCATTAGAAAAAAGGTTATTTTGTAAAACCTGCAAATACATTTGTATGGCTCATATAATTGCAGAGATAATAGTAATAGGATTGATTTAATATCATAAGTAATTATCACAAAGTAGCTGCAAACTAATTTGCATTAAATCTAACCAATTTAAAATGAAAATGGCAGTAGAATCATTTAGAACCAAGAAATCTACAGTAACATGTCACCGTACAGTCAAATCAGGAGATGTTTACTTCACATATCACCCCAAAACAGAGAGGCTAGAGCACAAGATCAGACAGGAATAGACACACACACACACACACACACACACACACACACACACACACACACACACACACACAATCATTTCTAAATCTTTGTAGTCATCAATTCATCTATTACAGTAAGAGTAGCAGATGGATGGTTCCTTTTATTTATGTGAATGAAATCAGACCTGCAAACAATACACCGCACCACAATCAGCCATGCCGCACTCTGGTCAAATCAACAAAGTATTCAGCAGTAACAAGAAACATGCTGCAGCTTCACAGCCTTCTTCATTTCAATAGCAGCTGAAAAATGCTTTTTGTGGAAGTTGGCTGTAATTATGTTTTCCTTATCAGGCACTATAATTGTCCAGTGTTCGCTCATTATCCTAAGCGTTTGATTTGTCTTCAGCCTCCGTTTTCTATGTGCAGTGAAATATTCTTGCAAGGATGAATGATATTGTGTGACACGTTGTCAATGCTCAACCCAATCTTCTTAAACAACAGACAATTAGTGACTGTAATGTGTGTTTTCTCACCTGAGGTAAAATTAGTAGACAAAGACAACGGTTTTATCACGAAGCACTTATCATGCAGACTAATTTTATTTTGTAGCTGTATTTTTCATTATCATAGTAATAAAATGTAGTGTTGATTCAATATGATGACAGCACAATAATTTAATAAAAGAAACACAGAGGAAATCTATATTGGTTTCCTTGAGATAGCTAAAACTATAGCATATAAAAAACAAATCTATCTTCTATCTTTGGATTTGACGATATGAGTTACATCAGCCACTTGATCAAGCAGATAAGTTAACACAGGCAAACGAGAACTGCTGAACTGTGACCCTGAGCATGACCATTTCTACAAAAGCTGCTGAGTGAGAAGGGATGAAGAAGGGATGGGTCGAAATAGAGCACAGAGCGCGCCAACACCTCAGTCTGTATGAATTTCATTAGACAAAATTTCAACCAAGGTGTAATTTGTGTCAGTGCAGCAATTCACTGGACACAAAACAATCAGAAGTCCACCTAAATATGTGATCTGATCCTCATTAATGTGCAAAACAATCGCACTGCAGGTTGAAATGTATCTTCTCTCTAGGTTCTAGATTAGGTACAGTGTGAGGGTAACTGTGTCACTGCAAATAGCACTCAAGATCAATTAACACCTGATAACGCATGGAGGCACAATTAAACATTGAACAACAAACAACAATAATGCTGGACTGGTTTAAACTTATGTTTGAAAACTGCTCATCACTGTGTTTCTAATTAGATATTTACTAAAATTACCATCTATACAATTATATCATGATTATATACACAGTGGCGTAAAGCAAGACTACAGGTCCATCCAGTGGTGGAACAAGTACTCAGATCGTTTACTCACTGTAAGTAGAAGTAGCAATACAACAGTGGTAAAAATACTCAATTGTTAAAATACTAAAATACTCATTTACACATAAATGTCCTAAGGACAGAGGTATTATCGGCAAAACACTCTTGCAGGAAAACAGCCCATGTATATTTTAAATACTGCTGGGCATTGTATTTTATAAGCCCATCTTACAGTATGTCTTGTATTTAAAATATTGATCAACAAAGTACCCAGTAAGGATAGCTGTAGTAACCCAGAAACTATAGATTATTGTAGTGGAATTAAAAGTACTATATATATATATATATATATATATATATATATATATATATATATATATATATATATATATACACACACATACATACATATACAAACACACACCTGAAATGCTGATTTCCTGTGAGCCATTAACTACCCTGTGAATATGGCCCTATTTTGAACAAGAGCTTTTCTTCCAAATATGGTATGCTCATGAATATTTAGATAAGCTGCGCGCTGATTGGTTGAGCGACCCTCATACGCATACATTGGAGTCTCATATTATACACACACACACACACACACACACACACACACACACACACACACACACACACACACACACACACACACACACACACACACACACAGTCTGTTACCAGACATGCCCTGGCGCGAGCGGCTGTAGCCGAGACTAAATGTTTTGACACTTTCATTAGAACTAGTGTAGTTGTAACGTTACCCTTGGAACATAAAAAACCTCCACCAAAGTCCTATACTGTCCTACCAAATTTGCAATTAGCCATCAATTTTTATGAAACGGCCCATATTTGAGCTTTACATAGTTGATTTCTGGCATAAAAAAGTCTCAGAAGTCAATTTAGTGGTAAAATAGCAGATGAACAATGTATACAACTTCAGAGATCTGCGTGACCTAGATTCAGAAGACTAGCTGACCTCAGGTCAGTTGTGTAGCCTATGTAAATGCAGCCGAAACCGCAGACGCCGCGTCGAGGAGCAAACCTCTATATATGTGCGCCTGCTCTACCAACTGAGCTAAACTTGCCACCACTAGGTCCATCTTACCAAATACAACCTTTGAATGGTGGATATACTGAATGTACAAATCAATCCATATAGTTAATGTTAGGGATAGCAGGCCCTTTTTTGGCAGTTTGTAGATTATCTGTATCGGCGTCTTATTAGCCTGATAACCTATAAAATTAATTAATTAAAATGTGCGCTAATTTGGCTTTTGCTACAGCTCTGCGTCTGTCACTCTGCTTCGGTTTCACTCACACTGAGTCTGGCTTAATGTCCCGCCCACTCTGATTATCTTTTACTGGGTATTATGTTGAAAGTTTTTAATTTATTGCTTAAAGCATTTAAACTAAGTTTTGTGTTGGAGTTTTTAACATTCCAAAATCCTAAATTTTGACTTAAAGATTTTCATTTTCACTGTAAATGCATATCGGCTCCAAATATAGGTTATTGGTTTTATTAACTACTGTTAATTAGTATGGGCCTTGAAAAGTTGATCCCTAGTTAATGTGACAGAATAGTTGACTTCCCAGTCAAGAACATAAGGTCATAGATGTCATATGTGTGAATGTATATAATGATGATGATGATGATGATATATTTGATGTACTAAGTGGCCCATCCCACACTTAATTACATGACACCAATACAAAAGTAATTTCATCCACAGCTTCCGGTCCAATGTCCACACACACTCTACTTTGCACAAAATAAAGAATAAAGAAAACATATTACAGCAGCCACAACACATGTATAAGCATTCCTGTGTTGTTCTTTCCAATGCGCAAAATGTTCAAAATGTATTTGATGCGTTTTCAAATCTCCAATATATGATAATACACCAGATGTTGTCGATGACGGCAGCAGATAGGTGTTTGTTTTGGAAGTGAGCTGTACTTTGGACCACAGTTTGGTGGAGGCGTTCTTCACTGAGATTACAAAGTACCAGACTTTAGCTGATGTCTTACTGTATAACTAGATCTGCAGGCTGCTTGTGTGTCTGTACATTTGTCAGTCAATATGTCCATATATTAGTGGTGAGGGATGTTCAATAAAAAAGATACATGCAAGGTCATACTCAGCATTGATCTTTGGCAGTCACCTATTTGCGTGTGAGGCTGTGTATCATGAAGGTACAAAGGCTCAGACAGAAGTTTGTGTTGTTGAGTATTTATGATCTGTTTTCAATATGACCATAAATAAAAGTCTTAAAAAGGTTTGTGTATGCGTGACCTGCTGTCTGTGTGCCACCAATCACCCTTCAAAACAGAAACCAAAGAAAAGTGGTTACTTCTGAGGACCTGTGTTTGAACTGCATTAGTGAAAGAGAAGCCCACTGCAGTTGCGTTCATAAAAAGGCTTTTGATGAGGAAAGGTAACTAAGTGCACATGCTGTTTGATTGAAATGCCAGAGAGGGGTTTTCTTCATAACGTGGCAAGTACAGTATCTGACCCGAGAAAATGGCGACGACTCCCCAAGTAAAAAGATATGAAGTATATGACTCTTAAGTAAAACTTAGTATTTAGTGAATTTCCTATTATTTTATGTTTACATTTTATGTACAGTAGCAATAAGCAGCTGTGTTAAAATGAAACCACTTAAAGGAATACTCATCACCGGAGCCTGAAAGGTGGCTGTAAAAAGTTTCACTTTTGAAGGAACAAATCAGCAGATTAATCATTAATGAAATTATTCGTTAGTTTCAGTCCTAATTTACTACACAGCATATCTAGTTACTTTACCATGCTTGCATTTCTGACAATTCCTTAACCCCGCTCTGCTTCTTATGTAAGTGTACTGAATATATTTAGTATACACCCTATGAAGACCCTTTTGGCAAGTCATGAGACAACAGCCTGTACAGTTAGATATAGCTGCACAGTTTGGCTGTAACAACTATGAATAGATTCACAAAGTGAAATGTCTGGTCCATAACACTCATTGTAGCAGAAAGAGCCGCGATATCCTACCTAAAACACTTTAGCCTACTTACAGTGAAGCTTAATTTAGCTATATTTTTCAAATTTTTCACATTGAATCAAATGACTAAATATATAAACAACCATAATAATACGAAAATATGTGATTCATCACAGCTGATAATAAAAATCATGTTTATCATTTACAGATTTACAATATACATATTTTAAAATATATGCGACCACTGCACTAACATTATGCATCATCAAGTTCACATGCTCAAAATCAAATCTCTATTGTACTTTTTTTCTGTATCTGCTAAATTGAGAATTAATTCTTTTCTGACCATCATTATAGATAGATAGATAGATAGATAGATAGATAGATAGATAGATAGATAGATAGATAGATAGATAGATAGATAGAAAGATAGAAAGATAGACAGACAGACAGACAGACAGATGCTCAGTGGACCTTTAAGTCTGAGATTACTCACTATGCAGCTGTATGAGACGACCATTTTTAGAGAGGGAAGACCAGCACACTCAAAGTCTCATGAATTTGTCCATCCCCTCCACTGCTCTTCACTCTTCCTTGATATTGTATCTATGCAGGCAGTTGCCATAGAAACTTAACTTTATTATCCAACTACCCTTTACTACCTTGTGGGAAATATCTTTGTCCACTTACATTCTAATTATGTTTGTGTGAATACTAAGCTGGCTCCTGAATAACTACAAGGTGTCAGACAGCAATATCACAACTTCTCATAAAACTATAAATTAAAAAAAGCTGTGGTGTGTGTGTGTGTGTGTGTGTGTCGGTCGGAGCTCCGCTCTGTGTCAATATGCAGAGAGGACAGATAAGCTTGCGCTTATGCACTCAGACGCTTTTGGAACCCGAAATTTGGCACCAAAAGATAAATAATTTTTTCCGGTGCCATAAAAGTATCGACGTTCGGTGCCCAGCCCTATTTTTAACATAATGTAAAATTACAAAATTTACGGGAAAATGCATCAAAATAGATTAATAACAAATTAAACATTTGGACTGGTACAACATGAATAAATAAATAAATAAATAAGGACCATGTCTACAGAACAGGACATGTTTTACTGGTTGTACAGTATAAAATATATAAATAAAGAGAACAGGACACAACTTTTCTTTCTCTTCTCTGATTTGTTCCATTTAGTTGTCTCTATCTATCTCTTCACTTACACTGTCACTCTGTCGAAATATGAACACACGTCACATGGTCCGCTCCATAGGGTTTGTCACGTAATGTGGACCCGTGCGCTGACGTGCACTAACATGTGCAAGTGGCACGGTAACTGGCCAATGAAACACGATCATTATAGCGTTTTAAGCGGGCTCTAAATCCAACACAATTAAGCCACACAGCCAACGGATGGGACGCAGTGCTCCACAAAATAAACAAAATATTGCATACTTATTGCGACACTTTTGATATATTGCGATAACGATAATTAGTCGATATATCTTGCACCCCTCGATATAATATTGCGCAACGTGATATTGCGATAATGATATGGAATCGATATATCATGCACCCCTAGTGTGTGTGTGTGTGTGTGTGTGTGTGTGTGTGTGTGTGTGTGTGTGTGTGTGTGTGTGTGTGTGTGTGTGTGTGTGTGTGTGTGTGTGTGTGTGGCCTAATATACTGAAACATGCTTGAGTCTTTGTCTCCTATTCCCTTGAGAGTTTATCATTTGGATTTTACCCTGTTGTACTTGTGTTTGTAATTTGACTGAGCACCTTTTTTCACCACACGGAAGGGCCTGGGTGGAGGTGGTGGTGCTTTAGTGTTTCAGCTGCCTGCTTTCTGAACACCATTGCAACAATTTCTCACCTGTTGCAACAAATACAAAAGTGTAAATAAACAACATTAGGATAACACCACGAACTGTACTGGTGAAATTTGTTATTTCTTTCTCATAATCCAACTGTCTAAATCAACAGCTAGGGCTACACCAAGACTGTTATCTATTGAGTATGGTGGCCCCAAAGGACAAAGCACAGACAGTGTTGAAGAAAGCACAAACTGCAAATAATCCAAACACAAACAACAATAGTGTGCAGAAAAGAAAAAAAAACATGGAGGATGGGAGTGATGGACATAATTTGACCTAGCAGCAGCAACAATATTTCCAATTAAGGCTCATTGACAGCCAGTGAAAAGAAAGAAGACCAAGAGAGGCCAGCCAGATGTACATGGACGTCCCCAGAGGGCAGCAGAAAGCCTCTGACTTCTGAAAATAAACTTCTGCTGCCATGTTCTCTCTAGGCAGCACTCTGCTCTCTGCACTGCTCAACTATATTCCCATCTACCTACTACAACAATGTGAAGATAACATTTTATTGCTGCAGACCACAGAACAATGTTTGTCTTTGTTCCACAAACAAATTCAACACATGATGATTCTATAAATGTCATACAACCTAGCCAAAAAAATACACTGTGCTATTTATTTTTAAACTACTTGCCATATCTGATCATGTTGCTGAGTGTACCAAAAAGTATACCATCTCAGAATGTTGTGCAAGGGAATATGAGGAAGATCTCTGCGCTACATTCATAGCAGGTGTGTGTTGAAGTCCAAATACTTTCATTGGAAAATGATGGCTCAGCGAGAGACAGGCTGGGTTTTGATCAAAGAGCAGCAACTGACATCTCAACATATGCTGGATGAATTATTAAAAATACAAGTGACCCCTTGTGAAGAAATAAATTGCTGCTCCTCCTGCATCCGCATATGCAATATGTCAGCTCTGGAGGCAAAGTAGAGGTTATTTTTTATTAGCTTAAATCAGAATGGCAGCCTGTCATTCCAAGCGGATGTGCCATGAAAGGCTGAAGCTTGGCTCTACATCTGTAAAGACATGCTGTCGTTCACTTACTGAGGGCAGGGAAGCGTTTCAGCAGAGATCGTTAGTGTTGGATAGATGATCAAACACATTTGTATTAGAGATGGAACTCACGAAATTGAAACGATAAAAAAAAAAAGAGTTGATTAAATGATGGTTAAATTGATAAATTGTGAATCAAATAACAAGGCTGATGAAAATATAATTGAAATGATAAATTTGTTCTTAAACGTATCTTGTTTAAATAAAGACAACAAAATGAACTGATTTAAGCAGACATGAATTGATGGAGCAAAAGCAAAAACAGACTTGACTTAATAAACCACCTTATCGTTCATCACAACTCAAGACTCTGCAATTAGTGGGGCGCCCCATACACAAAGGCTCAGTCCTTACCGCCGGGGGTTCGATTACCACCTGCGGCCCTTTGCTGCATGTTGTTCCCTCTCTCTCCCCTTTCCTATCTTAAGCTGTGCTATCAATTGGAGGTCTAAAATGTCACAAACAATAATCTTTAAAAAACAAAGTCCCTGCATTTAGCACTCAAAGTTTGCACACAGATTGTTTATAGTTTCACATGGCAAACATATTAATCATAGGCCACACCGAGTGACACTCATTACAGTTTTCTGATATTACACCTGATGTAAACCAGTAAAACGTTATTCGTGAGTCCACCTGTTGGATAGCCATTCAGTTTCAATGACCACACCAAAGCAACATTAATCAGTATAACAAATCTCTTTTTGTTCACTTACAGTATATAGTGCTTCATTTCAGTATCACATAAAGAACATGCAGGCTAGCAGCAGTCAAAAAAGGGAATGATCAAATCATTTTGGAAGTGATAACTGCAAGATAAAGTATAACCGATCGCTGAGGGGTTACAAGAATGTTCTGTGTTTTACATATTGATCAGTATAGGTGTTGAATGATAATTGCTGTGCAGAGCCGTCATTAATAATAAATGTGTATTTCTCAAATTAAGCTTGTTTTTAAAATCAACTGATTCCACTTTTTCAAAACACGTAACAGAACAAGTTCATCTTTTTTTCTTCATATGCTTACACTTTTTTCACGAGCAAATGTGTCAATTTAATTATACCTTCATCAACTTAGTTTTTATGAATCACAGCCCTCATAACAAGTGTCCTGAGCTGCGTTTAGGTGTAAATGCTGAAAGTAAATACATATTTAGGAAAGCTGTATATCATACCTGTGTAATAAGTCTGTGCACCCTCTGTTCAGTCTATTGTTGTCTTAAAACAATTATAAGGAAACACCTTTTTCCACACTGTATATGGTTTAAAATATTAATTAAATGCACCTTAAAAATGTAAACTGTGGTCAAGTGAGCCATGCTTTAGAAGATACTCATGCCGAGTCCTGCATACCTGCTGAGGCGCATGCTCCTTGCAGAAGTGTCCACAATGAAAGTGGAAATTAGCAAACATTTCCCCAACCTAATTATTTAGGAGCAGTGAGTATGCACAGCGCAACAACAGGGGACCTACTCCAGTTTTCAGGCCAGTTTCTTGGCAGAAGTATTCCCTTATATCAAACATGCACGTTGTTTTTAGGGTGGGAGAACACAGTTTGAATGGAGCACATAAGTTCAACATTCACACAATACACAAGGATCTTCTTGCTGTGAGGCGACAGTGAGCCCCTATGCCACTGTAGTATCTGGACTTATAACGGACCTTTTATAAACTTTGTCTTAAGTTTTTGGTAACAAAGAAACTCGTATGAACTTTAGCCTACATTCGCTGGACACTTCTCTGGAAACATCTGGAAAGAATTAGGGATGCCCTTGTTGGCTTGGTTCCAAAAGGATGATAGCCATTGGTCAAAGTATTGTTTCCTCCCCCATCTATGTTACACACATTACAGAATATATACCATGTTAAAATAAAGAAAGTCAGAGGACCACTGGAGAATTGGGAAAACAGGTCCTCTCCGAGCTCTGCAGGGCTTGTCAAATGATGATGATTTCTTCGATGTAAATAAACCTTTATAATCAAGAAACCGTGTCGGCGGATTCCTTTCCACACAGCAACGCAGCATCGCTATCAATTACACCACACCACCCAAACCATGTCTGTTTATTTATACCTTTGGCCTGTGAGTGTGACGTCATGTGGAGTGACACTCTGTCGTAAAGTTTGGGAAGGGGAGGGGACTGGTTTGGACAAGGGCCAGAGACAGAAGAGAGAGAGAGAGAGAGAGAGAGAGAGAGAGAGAGAGAGAGAGAGAGAGAGAAAGTTGGCAATTTCACAGCGATCACTTAAACATTCAGGCAATCAGAGCTTTAATTCTAGGGACGAGGAGGTGTGCTGCTGATTACCATTTACACCTGAGAGTATCCTCATACAGCTACAGTCTCAGCAATTAGCCAGTGGGAAGGTCCATTGGAACACCTTGGCAGCGGATGCAGTGGGAGGGTTGAGTATCACTGTTGACTTTCCCCACTCATAGCAAATTTTTCAATCTGTGTGAAAATGCAGATTCACAACCTTCTGAATCTGTCCACTTCAACTACATGCTCAACTATATGGTGTAAAATGATTCACGCTGGAGACAGTGTCTTCTGCTTTTCTTATGATTGCTATTATCTGAGCCGTAACGCAGGTCAAGGATGATTATGAATGTTGATCAAGACAAAAGAATTACATGGCACTTCTGCCATTTCTCTGAGTTGCTCAGTAAATACATGTCTGAAACCTGATGTTGAGCATTAATACAGTGTGACAACACTAGTAGGAGACCTCCAGCACAGGCACAGAAGTGTACTAGACTATAATTTATGCTAAGTGAAAAAATTACCATATGTCTGCCATAAGAGCAATGGTGAATCCCGAGCTTGCTCACAGAGGGAATTGATTGGCCTTCTGTTGTTAATCAGCAGTTGTTTTAGAGGTTGTGTCAGATGGCACAGATTCTGGCTTCCTGCTGGATAAAATATGTGCGTGTGCATATAAAGATGGCTTCATAATCCAAACCAAGTGAACCCAGCAAGTAGATCAAAGGAAGCAGCTGGTTTGGGGTGTGCAAGATCACCCACTCCTTGTCTCTCTAGCTGCTTTTGATAGGGGCGGAACTGCTAAAAGATGCCTGACAATACTTCAGAGAGAGCTGCCAGAAGCACACCTGTCTCGGTGGAGTCAGGCAGACTCAGACAGTAGGCTTACCAAGATATGGGTGTAAGTGGGTGCAATTTGTAGCCTTGTCTGCCATTAGTCTAGAATGCATCAGAAGCCTCCATCACAAATGATCTGGCTCGACTCATCAAATCAGTTTCACAGGTTTCACCAGTGTGAGAACTGTTCACTTCTGCAGCTTCTCATGGGGCCTTGGTGGGAGGGAAGGCACTTCAACAAATAGACGTGCCATAAATTGCAAGGAGAAAAAGGTCTGACAGATGAACAGATGGGTTCAGTATATTACTCTCTCTCTCTCTCTGCCCGTCCACCTTCAGCTGATGAAGTGAGGTGAGGAGCGAGAGAAGAGGTGGAGGGAAATGATCTGTGTCAATGCATTAGACCAAATTGCTCCTTCACCTGAACATACAAATGAGGCCCAATGGCGTGAGCAATGTCAGAGCAATTAGAAATCCTGTGTTAAGAGGTTAGATCTCTTTCTCCATCTGATCTCTCCTGAGTGCACAACCCCAGCAGCAGAGACACACACACAAGGCAATCTTTAGTGTAACTGATATTAGCAGCCTTATTAAACCAAAGGACTGAAAACAAATAACTTTTCAAGGTCCAGAATACAAATAATTGTTGAGACAGAAGTGCAAATAGCACTCTGTTTCATTGTGTGCAATTTATTTGGGGGGGAAATATCTGTTTGCAATTTAAATTCTATCAATATCACACTTTCCAGCCTGTGCTTGTTTGCCTTTTCAGTAGAACTTAAAGAACTTTCAGGCTATATTAGAGCATGTAAGACATGTTATCGTGCATGCAGTTTATTGGATAATTGCATTGGATAATTCCTATCAAGCACTGTTTCGTAAGTATCAAAAGTCTGCTTCTAATGTTGCCATTTATGTTAAATTTATTAAAATAGCGCAACTTTCCCTGTCGTCAATCATTTCTTAAAACTAATAACAATGAAGTTGCATATATACTCACAAAGAACAACAAACATCTATAAAAAACAACAACAACAACAACATCTGCGGGGCAGGAAGAGAGAAAATATATTTTTAGGACCCACTAAGACCAATTAATGATAACATTCCCAGCAGTGGTAGAATTTAGGCAGTTGACCCTATGGGTTAAAAGTAGCAATACTTAAATGTAAAAGTAGCCATTCCGTGTAATAGTTCTGTCTTAAGTAAAAGTACAGACATTTTAACAGAAAAATTTACTTAAATGTACTGTAAAAGTACTCTTTAGTAAGCAGAATGGCCACTGTCAGAATATTATAGAATATATTATTGATACATTTACAACGTAATTATGTTGCAGCTGGTTGAGGTGGAGCCGATATCGATCCATTAAAATATGTCTTGATCAGGCCTGATACAGATCCCTAGGAGTGGCTCAGGTCATTTCTACCCGTTACATGCAGTATTTCACCTGATGAACACAGTGAGGCTTAAGTTCTTTACTTTTTCAGGTCAAAGTATCGCTGAACGTTCACAACCTTCCTGCTTCACACAAGGGTTGGGTACCAAGACCCGGTGCTAATACGGCACCGACACCTTAACGACTGGTATCTACAGGACCGAATAGTTACGCAGATTTCTGTGTCTCATTTTGGTGCCACTTACAGTAAATGCCTTAAATGTCTCTGATGCTCCAAAACGTATGGATAACGTTAGCCTACTGTTAGCTAGCAGCTGGACTAAACACGGTTAAAATGCTGACAGCTAACGTTAAACGGTGTAAAGTGTGACTGTATTTTACTGTAGAGGATTCCAGCACCGGGAGGTAACAGTCTACAGCTGCCGTTGTCGGAAAAACTACACAGAAACTGGTAGCCTAAGCCTTGTGGTGCATTCCTTGTTATTGTAAAATACCCTTTTCTCATCTGGTGGTTGTTCTTGTCGTTAAACAGCAATTTACTAGTGAAATAAGTTATTGTTATAAGTTATTGTTATTACATTATTAATAAATCATTTCATTTTGACCATATGGCTTTAGCAATAAACAAGCCGTTCTTTAATGTAGCTGACTGTTGTTTTGTGCTCTTCTATTTATTTTTTTAAACTTTTTTTTTTAAGTTTTGGTTTGGGCACCTTTTAGGCCCCGGCACCCTTTTAAAAGTAGTCGCTTTAGCACTGGTATGGGGGGGGAAAAAAACCCGATACCCAACCCTATTCACACCCATCTAATGGTGTACATTAACATATGGCAGCTGCCACGCACAAAGACCGCCTCCTGAAATCTGCTACTGAGTCATTTCACTTGAGCATAATGTGATTAATTGCCTTGCTCAAGGGCACCTCAACATTAGCTGGTGAGAAAGGGATCACTACTTGTTCATTCTCCCCTTCAAGGTGTCGGGGGTGTCAAGGGTTTAAACCAATAACCTTCCAATCATGAACCTATTTTATATGCTTTAGGCTACTACTGGCACCAGAAATCTCAGTGCAATTATCAGGTCATGAAGACAGAATTTTGAACGGGAGCAAAATATGCTTAATTTCTTTATTTTGTCAGATCATTCAAGGAGGCTATCAGACGGTGAGTTTAATCTGCTTGTCACCAAGAACAGTTTTGCAAATAGCTTTTGACAAGGGGAATGTCTTATCTGTAGATGACGAAAAGGGTCATCATCAGTCTTAATGGATTGTAACAAACAGGAGGTGGTAATAGCACGGTTTTATTTGGCAAACAAGTTGAAGATTTTCTACCTGTTTAAAGTGACTAAACTGCCTCTGGGTGATATTAAGGTGAAACATAAAGTAGATTACAGAAGTAGCCTGTGGACTGAGAGAAACATGTATAAACAGTTATTTAAACTTGGTAATCTTGCACAAACTTTGAGTAAACTTGCCGTCATATTGATGTTTTCCTTATGTGGTTTTCACAATATATACTTAGGGCATTCCATCAGAAATCTATTACTTTCTGAACTCAACACTTTCGATATGAGCAAATGTTTCCCTACATGTTACAGTATATGAGAGAGGGTTGAGAGTGGTTTGATTAACCATGTGCTCACATGAAGCCATACACAGCAACAAGCATAACGTAATGTCAAAGTCCAAATAAGATGAGCATAGCATCATTAGCCCACGATCAGTGGCTAAAGATCTTCACATCTTTACATGACTTTGCACCACACATTTTTGCTGACTTGTGCTTCCTTATAATGTACTGCAATTTAATTTTAATTTTCAGTTTTTCAGTCATGTAATAATAAACAAATGGGAAAACTGAAGTTATATTTGAGGTGAAACAGAAGATCCATATGTTAGACTCACCTACCTTAGCCTGGTCCTATCAGACTCTCGTACATTTCATTTGTACAGAGAGTCTGGCCACTCTCCATTGACAAGTGTTAACTTCCTTGAAGGCGGGTACTCTGCTGAAGTTTAAAACTATTGGATCTGCCCAGAGCCACTCTGCATCTGCCATAACCAATCGCTAACGTTTGGTCGTGACGTCGGCTTAGCATCGCTAGTGTTCGCCTTAGCTAACCTTCACCACTAACGGAGCAAGCTGGAAAATCAAATTTTTCCCGAACCCCGTGGGGAGAAGGGCCACAACATCATGGCCACCAACAAAACTCAACAAAGATTGTTCTTGCTCGGGCTTTAACTTCTGAATATTTAGCGGCGTTGCCACAATGGACCGAATGGCTTCGCTCGCATCTTTCTCCGCCGCCATTACGGAACTACAACTCAAACTAGCGCACAACCTCAACGTCATCATTCTCAGCCACTCCCTCTGTTTGCTGATTGGACCGCCAAAGATTTGCCTGGAGAAAACCCAAGAATATACTTCAAATCCAGACAGTGTACTGAAGGAAAATGAAAATTAAGTGGAAGTACGTAGGAGGGCAGAGCCAGGCTAGACCTACCTACCATGTACTCAGAAGTCTGCTGCTCAACCGATAGCGGACACAACATGAAAACTTCAAAAGACGTAAATAAATGTGGCTAACCGATACCATATAAAAACTAGAAGGTCACTCGTAGAAGGCGCAGACCTCCACCAAGGCCATACCATATCTCGCAATGTTAAGGAAAGTGAAAAAGAATGTATATATCCGCCACGTGATTCGGATCGCTCCAAAATGTAACGGTTTCTTCCTTGGCCCAAGCTACATCCTTGCACCAAGTTTCATGAAAAGTGAGCCAGTAGTCTGTAATACTGCTGACGAACAAAAAAAAATCCAAATCGAAAGAATGCCCCACATATTTCTTTCCAAACTCCATTTGGTGAAGAATGGGACAGGGTAAATGGACCAATCTTGTAAACATCATGTCAAGAAAAATAAGGTGAAAAAGTTATGATTTCACTCACTTGAAAATAGGAACATGCAGTCTATTTTAAAATAAAAAAATCTATTCAGTCATGTGAAAATGTGTCTGTGAGTGATGTAGGTGGTTAAGAGAACATGAAACAGTAAGTGTAAATGTCAAGTGTAAACAAAGAAGGGTAAATATATGAAGGTGTCCAGAACAAAACTGTTTTTTCTCAGCAGTTGGTTATGACTGAATTATATCGGAGTGATAAGGGGAATCAAGCGTGGCAATGCAGAATCCAGCACACTTTGTTTTTCCACTCTATAAGCAAACATGTCAGTTCTCCTCGGCACTTATCAGAGCACCTTGACAGTGAATTAGAAGCTTGTTTTTAGACTTTACTTTTCAATATAGGAGACTTCAATTGCATTTCATAATTTCTACAGAAAATTGTCACTTCCACTAACAAGGTCAATAACTACGATTACCCTCATTATTAAGTAACGAGACAATGAAAACATCTTTGGGCTGGTACGTAAGTTGCAGAGTGGCTCAATGTTCCAGCTAAAGCCCCTGTACTCATATTGAATATTTCATTTGAATAATCATTGCTTCTTGAATAATTATACCATAAGATCCTTCCAAACATTGGGTACACACGTGATCTTCCCGTCGAGCCATTGCAAGCCCTGAATTGTTTCTCTCTCATTACCACGGTTGATTGATATAATCACATGCTCTTCTTAATATTCAGTTTACTGCCGTATATATCTGCATGTCATTGGGTAATGTAATAAGAGTCTTTGGATTCACTTAGCTGAGAGGATAACTCAATTTTTTTTAACTTAATATTGTCTCTGTGCTCACGCACAACGGGGTCTCATAAATATCCCTACTTTTTCGACATTAAAAGTGCACACTTTCCTCGAGCACACGCATAATGAGCACATTATTAAATTTGTTGGTTTAATGGCTGAACTAGGCAATGACGTAGTATTTTCAAATTCACATGTGGCACGCATAATGGTAATTGTTAAATTACATCCCGTATTGCCATCATTTAACACAAGATTCCTGACGCCAAAGATCATTTATTAGCATTCATTTGTGGCTTTGTTAAGTTAAAATACAGTATATTGTTTGATCTAATTGCAGTGTATGTCAGTCAGCACTAATGAATAACGGTCTATGGATGTGAAATGCACCCGAATATTGTTTATTTCTTTGGGTGACATTTACCTAAATGCCACATATCTGCGCTGCTCCTTCCATGTGATATGTAAATGTAATTTCCGTATCACTGTGCAATTGTCTGGCAAATATCATTAAACAGGACACTTTCTCAATTACTAGGTTTTTCACTCACCATTGTGTAACTAATCATAAGCAGGCATTGTGTTTATAGCAGCCCCCTTTGACAACAATTATTAGTGTATGTTAAACTAAATCTGCAATTCCCAAAATATGTTGCTTGTTCAATCAGTAACACTTTACTTTAACCCTCCTTATTTAGTATTTATAAGCCAATTCTAAACATTTAACAATTAACAGTTTATAACACACTATGATGTAGTTATTGACTTTCAAAATATGTATTAATGTAGAGTGTTAGTCAACAATTATAACTTTTCCTATGAAGACATACTTTATATTATTACAACTGTTTTACTATGTATATTGTCACCCACTATCTGTTTACACCAGCTTTTATGTACTGAATGGGTGCCTCCAGGAGGCCTTATAGTTGATGACAAATACATTAAAAATGCTTATATCTGCCCTTACTTATATTGTGTTATAAAGCATTTATTGAATGTTAATACACTGCCTAATGCCTATAAATGCTAATGTTTCCCTTTCAGATTGTTTTATGTGAACAATGTTTAGATCTAACGAGGAAAAACTAGAAAGGAAAAAAGCAACAACAATTCTTTTTTTCAACCCTTTAGATTTATCTCATAAACCAGGAACGAATGGACTAATTCGCCTTTTCTTACATCAAATATGTTAAAAATAATTAACCAAAGACAATGTAATTATAAAATAACTGAAATACATTAAAAACAGCTGTATGTTGTGCATTGTTTTAAGGATTGATCACCTTACATAAACATTTTGTTCCAATACTTCATGAACTGATTTAACAAAATAGTCGCATTTGAGGCTCAGCTGGTGTGCTGTGCTTCCCCACCTGACGGCCTAATACATTTTTATTTTGCTCCAACCCCCAGCCAACCGAATAATGCGTGGTTAAATGAAGTAATCATTTTTACTGGAGACATCACTCACGGGAAGATAGCAGGTAGGTATATCACTTCCCACCATATGGTCATGGCTGTCAAGCACGGGCCAATCAGAAAGCTACAATTTGCCACAGAGTTCCATGTTGTGATTAAATAGTTCCAAGGACAGCTCCGGCACACAGGAAGGCTCTTTGACCAGACTGATACTCATCTCCGGCTACAGATTGCAAGTAGTGGTGGCACAGCTATGTGGCTCTCTCTGTCTGGATTTGTTATGTTATTCTTTTCCATTTTCCCCCACAGGCCCACTGTGCAATAGACTGTTATTTTTGTCTCATGAATATAGAAAAGTTCAACTTGACTCTCAACTCTGTTCAAATCATAAAAAGTACAGAAATGAGCGAGGTATGAATATATTTCCAAGATGGTAAATCACAGAGAAGTGGGCTGTGAATAATGAAGTCCCTAAAAATATAGGCTATTATGCAAGTGCTAGTTACATGTCTTTGATGTAATAAAAATAGATCAAATCAGTGACCATATCTTACATTTTTATACAGCTTACATTTCTTACATGTTTTGTGTATTATTCTGTTTTTGTTGGTCTTGCATGTTATCTTGCATTGCATGTTGTGATAATATGCAATGCCATAAATGGAATAAACTGTATCTTCTATTCTGTTGATGCAAATATCAGATTGGCAAAAACAAATTTCTTGTTTTCTTGTTGTATTACTCATACAGTAGGTATGGAGGTGATATGTCCCCACACACATTTCATAGAGCGAATTTCAACACATTGGTATGAAAGAATAGAGATTAGTTGTAAAGGCAATGACATTGAAAAAGCTCTCTTGAAAAGAGAATGCTTCTAGCTATTTACCTTTATAACCTTACATGATGAATTCCCTTGAATACAGACTACAGCTTGGTGGGCTTTCTGTAATTTTTCTACTTTTTCAGTTATTTTGTACAGATATTTACGCTGTTTAATGAATGGCATCACACATGGAGCCAGTTTATTCTTACATATTTCATTTTCTTTTATATTTGTACATATTTTGGAGACAGTACTACAAAGCCACCCTAACTTACAATTACATATCAGAATAGATTTTACGCTGAAAACATTGACTGATTTAAAAGTGTTTGTTCACATCAAAGAACACTAATGCATGTATAAAATACATGACTTGCACAGTTTTATCTCTATGTTCAGCAGACACAAGACAGACTTCAAGGCCTGCAGAAAGAAATTCTCACAAGCAACAAGCAGGTCTGGCAGACATGCTCATTCACAAATCACAGACCATCAACAGCTGACCCAACAAGCAATAACGCAATTATTAATTATTCATAGCACATGGCAGGTCCTGTTCCCAAGTCTCTACATGCAACAGTTTAAGTGGCCAGACAAACACAGTACACAGTATATAACATCAACAACCACACATCAAGGAGTTAAATACACACTTACAGCCACAGAGAGACATTCAATCAGAAAACATACTACCTAGGAAAGAGACAGATAAGTCAGAAAGTTTATTTGACTCACGTTTTATGGAGGTGCGTTTGTCAATATCCATGTCATGTTATATCCCTCTGCACTTGTTGCTTGTTGTCAGAACCAGAAGTTATCTCCTCCCTCCATCGCTGCTAGCTTGCTACATTATTCCTACAAAAACAAAGCGGTTTATATCATTAGCAACACTGGAAAACGGTTGCGAGTTTACAGACTCGTCTCTGCTGATTGGTCACCTGTGACGCAAAAAATAAATGAGAGACACACAAAAAACGAGAGAAAACCATAGAAAACATATCTCAAAGCAGTCGCACACCATTTCACACCTTTCCGAGGAAACATGTTCAACAGGGAAACCGTAGCAATATGGTGCACACCGTTGAGATTGAACGTGCCCCAGCTGTGTACCACAAGAACGTATATGTTTTGTAGCTACTTGAATTTTCCATTGTACAATAGGTAGAAAGAAATAAAGCTTATTTGTGTTTGTTTCGCGGTGATAGCGTTCTAAAACACAAAAGTAAAAGTAACCTTCATGCAAAATGGTTCACTCCAGATAAAGTATATAGGTTTTTTTATTATTGGTTGGATGTTAATTATTGATTCATTTATGTGTAAGCATCACTTTAATGTTGCAGCTGGTAAAGCTACTTTGAACCACTTGATATACTGCTGGGTAGTTTACTGTAATCAATAATAATAGCTACATCACAATGTATGTTGTTAATTATATTAGGTATTACTCAAAATTTGCAAAATAACTAGTGACCGAAGCTGTCATGTAGCCTAGAAAGTAGTAAACAATGTAAATACTCAAGTAAAGTACAAATTCCTCAAAATGGTACTTAAGTACAATACTTGAGTAAATGTACTTAATGATTTAGTTACCTAGTTAGTTAGTTACTCACTAACTTAGTTACATACTTTCTACCACTGGATACCATCGACCCCCATTCTCCAGAACCCCCACAGGTTTTTATGTATTTGTTTGAGATTTATTATAAACCACACACACACATATTTTTCCTTGTTTCGGGTGCTAGATAATAATTTGTTACTATATGCAAATGTTTTCTTTTTTGCAACATGCAATGGCCATCATTTTAAATAGATGCACTTGTGTTTCTGTGTTATTTAAGTGGCCTCAGCACAGCCTAGTTGTGACACTGATGAATGCTGGACATCCAACAAACCTCTCTCCTGTCATCATTCTTTTTACCACCCACAGCTAATAATCTTGTTCACGTATGCTTTCATGTTTTAACATTTCTCAAGTCTACATTGAAATGTCAGAGTCATGAAGCAGATACAGTACACTTGTCACTGGAGGAGGTAGTCGCAGTATTATTACTTAAAGTATCTCTCTGGATGAATATAACATCAACAGTTTGGAATAAAGGTTTTCCTAAGAATTTTAAGAAAAACATTTGTATTAAAACTTTACTCTACTAGTGTCTTGGGAGACATTAAAAGTTTTCAAAACATCAGCTTGGATTGGTTATCTTAATGACCTAGTCGCCTGAGACTATTTAATGCTTGAATTGTGATTTTATGCTTCAGCTTTAACAATAAAAACAATCTGAGTAGCACACTGTGGATAGTGGACTCATAGGTGCTTCAACTTGAAAGGCAGTCCAGGTACTTCATTTGAAATGATAAAAATGTAAATTATATCCACATTTAACAGCAGCTGGTGTCTTTATGTCAACATATAAATGATGTGAGGTCAGTCACAAGAACGATTCATTGCAATGGTACGCACAGTAAATGATAATCATTGAGTTAGTGGCAGCTTTACAGTATAAGAGGACATAAAATATGACAGAATGAAAAACACTGCCTGGTATTATTCTGTGAAATCCAGGGATGAGATAAGTGGTGTATAGTAAACTGTAGCCACAATGTGTGCCCCCCTAAATCCATCTCCTGGATTTTGTAGATAAATGGGGAAACCACCACTGACACAAAGTGAAATGATTACAGTAAAGCTTTTATTGGGGTAGCTGGTGTGATTTTAACCTCTGAAAAGACCTTGCTTAATGTTTTAGACCAGATAAGTAGCATTAGCATGAGACAGCTTAAGAGTTGAGACCCATGCATGTTATTGGAAATCAGTTTCAAGATGATAGGGGCCGAGAGGGAATATAGGGATACTGTATATCTTATCTGTGAACCTCGGGTGTTTAATGGGCTGCCTATAGGATTATCGCTAGCCTCAGCAGATGTTCATTCCAAAACATATGTCAAGGCTTAAGCCTGGTGCAAACACTACCAGTGGACAGAGTTTATCAGTTTTGGAACAGGCTCCATATTTACAGCCCCTAAGCAGTTAAGCTAAATATGTCAGTTGCACAGACCTCTCCAATAACTGCCCCATCACTTTGGCATGGCAGGGCATCGGTGAGGGCATATTTATGAACACTAATTTCTGTATTTTAGGTAACAAACCTGGTTTATACTATTGATTTTAAGCTAATTGATTCAAGAATGTGGAAATAAATCTATGTTGTAAGGGTTTTTGCAAAATCATATGTGTGTGTGTGTGTGTGTGTGTGTGTGTGTGTGTGTGTGTGTGTGTGTGTGTGTGTGTGTGTGTGTGTGTGTGTGTGTGTGTGTGTGTAAATGCCTGTCTGGGTTGAGTTACCAGACTCCCATCTGGTTTCACTCCAGTGAAAGGCAAAAAATGCCTCACACAACTGCCTACTGCATTTCAAAGATGGCTAAAACTCGTTTTCACGTTTTTCACCATAAGAGCCTCAAAACAAAACAAAAAAGTGCGGTTGTGTCTGTTCCTAGAAAGATTCCACAAACAGACCCCCTTTTATGAAGCATAGACATGCTGCTTCTACACAGGAAAGCTAAATGTTACGGGAGAACCTTTAACGATCTTTTAGATAAATGGTCTGGCTCTTCGAAACATTGCTAGAACTCTGTAGCTCCCAGCTAACCAAATATGTCTCGTCAATGTTTAAAGAGTTTTTATACATATGAGATAAAGAAATAGTAATCGCCAGATATAATGTATGAGCTATACAGACGTCAGCATCTAAACAGTGGAAAATATGGCTTCAAAAATACAACATCAAAAATCACTTGACAGTAGATGCAGGCAAAATATGCAGTAACAATGTTAGGGTAAAGCTCATGAAAACACATGCAAGTGGGGTCTAATGCGATGAACGTGTTTTTAACATTAATTGTCTCCTCATTGTTTGCTTTTAACACAGGCTTTTCTACACTAGGATGGTTTTGTCTCTCCAGTGGCACAAGGTTCATTGACTTTGCTAACAGTGTGAGTTTAAGCAACAATTTGGCTACAATTTGGCAAACAACAAACTACAATAACACTAGAAACAAGCTAGGAACTCTGAAATTAGTCTTGAAGCATTAATTGGAGCAATTTGTTTGCCTATTTTGCCTTTGCCATTTGCGTTTTAATGTTGTTGATGTAGCTTTAGATTATACTCCATAGATGTAACTTTCTCTATATGTGAACTGCAACAGCATTGTCTTGTTTCATATGCTTTTATTCTCTGTCATACTATGACTATGATGAATACTAATAATAGTTGAGACCAGTTCAAGTACGTGTTGTTTTTTTAACTGTATAGCTCTGAGTTAACACTTCACATTAATACATACACGGACGGACATACCACATCTACATTTTGGCCATAAAAAGGCCACTGCTTCCATTAATGGCAAAGTAAGAACACTGTTTGACTGACTGAGAGTCAAACTGAGCTGAAACTGTCTCCTGGTGAGCACATCTTGCGCTGTGGGGAAACTAACCTGCTTCTTTACACAAGTGTCTTCCAGCTCTATTTTTCATCATGCAGTATTTGTTTTCATGTATGCGATAGTGACACTGCCTCTGAGGTACTCAATAGACTGTGTGCATGAAGAGCCACACTGTTGCCCTTGTTGACTTTATTATGATGAATATGGCCACTGTAGTTTATTTTGAGTCAGTCACCAACTCTGTATTAATCTACCACTGAATGTCCAAAAAAATAATCTATTTACTTAAATTACTTTTGCCAAAGACTACAGTGCCAAGATGTTTTAGGAAATTGCTGAGCCTTTTTTAAAACAATTTTAAGATTTTAAGATTTACATCTTCAGTGGGAGCCAAAGAACTGAGAGATACTAATTTTGAATTGCCAGACCTAGCTCCACTGCACTGTGTCAGCACTGCAGTGTGCTGTGGCTACACCGCTTAACAATTCTTGGATAGGGGATAAAATACACTCTGGCTTGTTTGCATTTCTTTAAACCAATCACAATCGTCTTTGGCGCCGCTAAACCCCAGATGCAGCAATGATGCTGTTGCAAAATAGATAGCGGAGATAGGGAAGGGGAGGGACCAAGCCTGACATTGGGTCTGATGTTCTTGCATGCCTCAGCGAAGAACCAATAATTTCCTCAGTTTTTCAAATCTTTGTTCACCGTGGAGGCATGATAAAAAAACTATTTTTTCTTCAAGAATTCAGGTAACGCAGGGTGAGTAATTGATATACAAATTACATTTTTAGGTTAAAGTATTTCTTTAATTTGAATGTGAAGTATTTCTTTAATATGAAATCAGTTTCTGCACAAACATAGTGCAGCAGGGGAGGACTCACACACAGAAAATAAAAGAGATTCAGACCGAGATCTGGATTCCAAATGTTATAACAGATGCATTACACGGCTGTACAGACAGTAAAGAAAGTGCCGAGTGCAAAAGTGCAAACGTTTCAGTCCACGTTGGACTTTCCTCAGTGCAAGATAAAACAAGACAAAGGGCAGTTTTTTAAGGTGCAGCTCAACTCGCATAAAGATGTGATTCCATGTCTGAATTCTAATTTAAAAACCATTTCCAAGTATGTCAAAAATTGACAGCTTGACTGTCAGAATGATTAATAATATAGACAGAAAAAAAACTCTTTGAAGAGTGTTTCAGGTGCCCATTGGGAGGTATGAGTCAGGTCAATTTCAATTCAGAGATTCTGAGAAGTAAGCGGAAGGAACTGAAGTTGTCAGGGCCAATGTAAAATGATCCCTGTAGACACTGAGAAGATTAAAAAACTCAATAACGGCAGTATAATCATGTAAGAAATCTTTTTTCCAAAAGAGTTGACAACATCAGATCACTGCTCCAAAAGAAAGCACAGGGGATATCTTTCAGTCACTCATCTCCTTGATGGTGTTATAGCAGAGCTTGAGCTTGCAATCTGTCTGTCATCAGAACATATGTCTCTGTCAGGTTCCCACACATGATGCAATTATTCATTAACACTTTTACATGTATACACTTTTAAAGCTACTCAGTGACTGTTGTCCATGTGCCATTGAGGCCCATGGGGCCACAGGTTTTTATTGCAACTAAAAGCTACACCACCTGACTTCACTAATTAGCTGATCCTCTTCTGACAGGTGTGCAGCCTTGGGGTTGAAAGAAAAACATGCATATAAATTTCCAATGGTGTAACTGTGGGTCCGTCCGTCCGTCCGTCCGTCTCTCTCTCTCTCTCTCTCTCTCTCTCTCTCTCTCTCTCTCTCTCTCTCTCTCTCTCTCTCTCTGATTGATTGATTTAAGACAAGCCGGTATTGTTAAAGCAAACATGATTTACTAACATGGAGGATTCATGGGATCAAGCCAACATAAATTATTTGCTTATAGAATTCTTTGTGAGGTTAGACATCACTGAAAGCTCACTCATTCACTTGTTAATTGCCAAAAAGGGCTGTATTTTATGCATTAAGTACATTTGGCTTTGGGTTTATGCTCAGGCATTGGGTAACAGCTCTATACAGCCTCCCTCTTTCATCAGTCAAAACAAATGTCTTGGTATATGTACTTATACTTCTAAACTGAAGACTGAAGCAGGGTTACCCAGTCCTCTTTTATTCTTGCTACTGAACGTTTATCCTGTTTCTGCTAAGTAAGATCAATTTGTTTAATGTTTATGGTTATTAATTTAAGGCAAACCACCACCACAAGTTTTTATTTGTCACATACTCAACATATTTCTACATTGTGCAGTGAAATGCTTTGTGCTTTAAATGAAAGTAAATACACCCTCGTTCCCTCTTGATTGAATTCCTGTGATCCCATGATTATTAAGAATCATAGTAATGATGCAGCCTCTGCCTCTTTGTCAGGAAAGGTCCTCTATACTGTATAGGTGACTTACACCACCTGTAGGATTTTAATACAAATTATGTGTTAGATACAAAGTGATACATTTCAAGAGTTTCTATAGCACATATATAATATAATATATAACTGTCAAATTCTCTAAAATGGCTGAAAATCATTTTGACCTGTGCTGGCGTGATTGTGGCAGCAGTAACTCCTTATTACATTTATGATGGGAGTGCCCAAAGGTGAGAGCTTTTTGGTTTGAGATATTTTCAATAATGGGTGTCATTTATCCTGTAAATGTTCCTGTTTCTCCTGTTGTGTGCGTGCTAGGTCAGAAACCCAAATCAATGCGTTCATTCACTGTTAAGTGTTTTTTACCTTGAGCTGCCTCTCAGCTGAAAGAGTAATAGTAAAGAAGTGGTTTAAAATCATCTTTCTTTTTAATAAATACATTTATGGTTGAAATACTACCTCGGTCTGAGAGCAGTTGGCCTTCTTCTTAAAGGTCCCATGGCATGAAAATTTCACTTTATGAGGTTTTTTAACATTAATGTGTTCCCCCAGCATGCCTATGGTCCCCCAGTGGCTAGAATTGGCGATAGGTGTAAACCGAGCCCTGGGTATCCTGATCTGCCTTTGAGAAAATGAAAGCTCAGATGGGCCGATCTGGAATCTCCTTCTTATGAGGTCATAAGGAGCAAGGTTACCTCCCCTTTCTCTGCTTTGCCCGCCTAGAGAATTTGGCACACACATGAGAGAGACATCATGGCTTTCAAACGAGCAAAGTAGCAGTTGGTCAAGGCCACACCCCCACCCTCCACCTTACCCCTGCCCCCCCCCTCCTCCTGAATAGCTACAGACACAGAAATGGCACATACTAAGGAAAGTTAATTGTGGGACTGGCTCTAGTGTAATTTCGCACCAAGGCTGAATTTCGGGAAAGAGACTTCAGATACAGTATTAGGGGACCACTAATACTTATTTATATAAAAGTTTATATAAAAGCATCCAAAGAGCACCATGTCATGGGACCTTTAAAACTTTGATAGAAGCTTGGGCGGCCAATGGAACAAAGTGCGTATTTATACTATCAGCTGTTAATGGCTCAGTATGCACCATGTCTGTAAAGTATAGGCTACTGTATGTTGTGATGTCTTACTTACATCAATAACTAACAAAACTAAAACTAAGCTTTGTATTAATTAAAATTATGAAAGCATCATATTTTTTTTTAGTAATCTTTTTCTGTCTTAAAACAATAGTCAGGTGCCTCTACGATTTAAACAGCGTTTCCTTGCTATTATTCCTCCTGTACTGACCATTAAGAGATTCCTTCTTACTGTGATTATGATATAAGTGATGGGGGACAGAGTCTTTGTTGTGTGAAAAATGAATTTGAAGGTTTATCTGAAGTTAACAATCCTAATCACTTCCACTCTGTCTTGACCTTCACAACTGCATTATGAGCAACTGCTTTTTCTAATTTTATAAATAGAGCAAGCATGGGTATGTCCAAGTTTCCAAAATGCAAGATTTTAATTTTAATGCTTACCAATTAGGTGTTATAATAGACAAACAAAGACCATTGCCGTGTTATATCAGAGCAGATAACTTTTACTTACACCAATATTGTATTGGGGGGTTAGAGGATAGACAAATTATGTCTGACTAAACGGAATGTTTGTTTAAAGAGGCGGTAACACTAATGATGTACTTTGTTTTTTTTCTTAAACCTTTATTTATCCAGGTAAACTGTTTGAGAACAACTTCTCATTTACAAACATGACCTGGCCAAGAGGCTACTTTTATTATATTAATTAGGATTCTGTATCTTAAATATACACAGGGTGTGTTCTTAAAAGAGACTTAGCTTATAATGTATAACCAGGTCTTACTTAAGTAAGGAAAAAAAAACAACATTAAAAATAGCATGGTGTTACTTTACACCACTGTTCAGAGCCAATCAGCAAGTATAGCTGAATGATTACTCAGATCCACGGAAGTGTGGAAATGGACAAATTGGAGTGTCTTTTCAGTCGGCTCAGTGCTTCTCATTGTGTCAGGCTAAAATTGAACTACTTCAAGGATAATTGCGTAACAACTTAGAGTGCCTGCACCCAAGAGTTATGTCGAGAATTGAATGTTACTATAGACAAAGAACCATAATGACAATTAATTCCAGAGCGAAAAAGTAAAATGGATCTGCTTTAGAATTCAAATCAAAGTGAGCTCTTGAGAAGGCCATGGCTGAGGACATCCATATGAGCCCTTTTAACTATGTTCTATTACAAAATTGCATTAGCAAATGAAAATTCTTCATCAAGATCTATTTTTTTGTAAAATATAACCTTATATTTTCAAATTAATTCCACATTGTCACTTTATTCTTTAGGTACAGATAGAGAAAGGCACAGCACACTATCAGTTACAATGTTGAATACATATAGGCACATTTTACAGGAGGTGCCTCAGATTAATAGCTGGTAGTTTGTGTTAAAAAGAAAACTCAACTTAATGTAAAGCAAAGTACTGTGATTAGTTGTGTGATTAAGTGCACAAAGTAAACTAGGAACCAGTACGCAAATCTTACAAAATATTATTTTAGAGGTGCATCATCGTGTATCAATATAATTAACTGAGAAATACAGTTGTATACAGCAAGAAATGTCTATATCCTTCATAAGGACAATGTCAGCCTGTGGTGGCAAATTTTATTTTAACCATTTGTTTAATGATATTAACCATTTGTTTAAAGATTGTTTTAAACCTCCACAAAATGCTGTTCCTTCCTCTTAGACTTTTAAAGCACCAGAGAGAGGAACAGCTACAGCCGTCAACTATAGCCTAGAGAGTTATTTAGTTTTACTAGCTTGAAGCTCCTCACATTGTTGACTTTTTGCTTAGATAGAAGTGGAGAAGGCCGATGACTGTTTACAACAGTGAGAACTACGTAGGTTTCTGTCTCCTGAGATAAAACTGTTGTTTAGGCTAATGCTAGGAACAGAGAGCAGAGGGGAAGGTGAGACAATGGTGTGACTGTTAATGATGTCCTCTCTTCAACTATGGCCATGCTAAAAGATACATTTAGAGGGGTGGCTTAACAGAGGTCTTCACTATATGATGTTTTGATGTTTAGATTTTAGGTTAGAAAGACATTTTCAGTTGTGCTGCGTGTACCTTTGAAACTGTTTTCTCCATTTGCAAATGTAAATTAATACTCAAAGACCAAACTTTGGTTTAATTCTCAAACAGTCGTTATTCGTTTTGATTTGAATATCACTAACGCTGTTGCTTCAAGAAAAACTTCCACCACAAGCGTTACAAGTCGTTTGAATAATAAGTGAGTGAAAGCTTCATAAGATTTTAGTGTATCTAAAAGTTTTGTGTGTCTCTAATTTGATATGAGAGCTCAAAAGATGAGGAACTGAGGAACAATACTAATTATTTTTCCTTTTATGATACAATAAAACATAAATCTTTACGAAGTTATACGCTTAGAATCAGGTATAATAAGTTACTACAGACAATACAACAAGACTTCTGCATCATTTCCACTTACAGAGTTTTTCCGTCAGTCCGTATTTTTCAGGAGAACATTGTTTGCAGTAAAGATTGTTGAACAAAGCACCAGCTGCAACAGTGAGTGGTAAAAACTGTGTTGCCACTGTTTATTTGTGCTGTCATTTGAAACAAATCAATGGTTAAACGTAGCACGTCAATAGTACACCTGCACATTTACAGAGAGCTGCAAATCCAGCTAATAATAATAATAATAATAATAATAATAATAATAATAATGGTGGCCGGTTAAAAGGTTCACAATTATTGGCATTTAAATATCTACTAGGATAAAAGCATTAAGATATGATTCACACACAAACGTATGTCTGTCAATTGCCCTGCAGTGTAGTGGCCTTAGAATCAGTTTGCTGAACTCTGACATGAATATGTGTGATGAATAATTCTGATTTTAAAGAGGAGTTTGTACATGGTTAGGCATGCATGCAAAAAGATACAAACTACACAACATATACTGCTGGTTGCCAAGCAATACCAATTTCATGTCCTGCAGCTGTTAATGCACACAGAGAAATAGTGACGTGTTTCTAGCCACACTAATGAGAATAGTACTGTCATACTATTCCCAATTCTCATTTTCATTCTTATTTCTGGGACAGACTTGTTGTACAACATATTACACGGACTCGGTTTTACAGGGAAAACGCAATAAAAACGCTGCTTCCTAAAACAGGAAGGAAAGCCGGCAAAAAAAAACAATAACCGACGCTGTATATGTTTAAATCACAAAGATCTGACCATAATTACACTTGGGCTTTCCATAAACTGTCGTTGCTTGAGCCTATTATTTCAGTTGCAACCCTAGCAGTGGGAAGCGATCGTGAGAGCAAATAAAAAAATATAAAAACATAATTCAAACCGATGTGCGCATTGGCGACACACGGCTCAAGAAGCCGATATGTAATTCTCTCCCATTAAAATATATAGGCTATATTTCATAAAAATGGTCTCTAAATGTTTTAACTTTTATGAGCGCACCCCTTTCTCCCCCTCTCTCTCTCTCTCTGCACCGAGCTCCGCCTGATCTTCTTTAAGAATGGTGACGCCGTTATCAATCGACCTATTGATTGGTCAGTAGGTGGTGCTTTTACACCGGTTGATTTCTGATCTCCAACTTAACCTGCTCCCGACCAGGTTAGGTGTTCAGCATGAGTTACCACGGCGATTGAACCCGATAACAACTGATCCACCTTCGTAGTACAGAAAATCTTGGGTTGAGCCTTAAGATAGCTCGTTAACGCCAAATCCTGCTTCGTAGTACAGGGCTCCGGGGACAGGCATTAAGCCTACTCATAATGAAATAGCCAGTCTTCTTGCTGATGGTCTTGTTTGCTTAGGTTATATGGAGGCATCCATATTGGGACCGTTTCAAAAACAGTTAAAAACTCCTTGTAACTGCTTTAAAGTTAATGTACTACAGGTAATATGACTTCGCTTTTACACATATGGGTATTTTTCTTCAAAACCCCAGCCCTCAATTAATTTTTACCAGCATATGCACCCTTATACATCCAGCCCCTCAAAAGGATCTGTTCATTGACTGGCATTTCTATAGAGTGATATTATATTTGCCTTCTCTGCTTGGCCAGTATATTATTAAAGCACACCTCCCAGATGTCCACTTTGGCCACAAGGTTTCTATGGTAACCACCATTGTACCAACACCTTTTATAAGTTCTGTTGACATCTCCCTCTAATTACTTTCAGAGAAGAAAACCTCATTCTAAATATCTAGCTTTATTTCTATTCATTATAGGGTAGGTAATTAGGTCCACACTCAAAGGTGTAACTATCACAAAACACAGTATGCCCTATGGTTGTGCCCAAAAGTGAGATCAGGAGTGATGCAACCAGAAAGAAACTTCTCGGGATAACAAGTGTTGAGCTTTTATGCCCTTCAGATAGTCAATATTACATGACGGATCATAGCAATGATGCAGCAGAGATGATGTGTGTCCTGTGCGACAACCTTATGAAGCAGAGGCCAAAGTCTGCTCCAGTTCAGTTTATGTAGCTTCTCCTTCCTATAAAACTCAGCTGCACTTGGGGGGGAAATATTTCCTCATTTTTGTCACACCCAGCATGTCCCAGAAAAACAGATGGCCAAGATTGATTCCACCTGCACCTGTTCCATATTCAAACATAACACTTATAAACCACATCATTTTAACACATGAACCAATAAATGGGACGTTGCATTTATACTTCACATTTGTCATAGTACTAAAAACATGTGCATTTCACTTTATTAAGAGTCCTGGTGGCCTGTTGGTTCAAGATAAGTCTGGTGACATTCTGTATATTTTTTCTTATTGTCAACAAATCCAATGAAAAGACAAAACAAAGGAATAAGAATAAATAAACACTATATTGATCCGGCTCCTAAGTATTGCTTGTGAAGCCTGATACAGAAAAATCTTCGGTGCCATAGTATTTGTATTTTGAGGTAATCTCACACGCACCATCATGGGGTTGTAAATACTCGCTAGACCTTCAATCTGCAGCTGAAAATAGCCTCCAACAAATGCACTATTTACCTATTTGAGTAACAGTTGTTAAAAACTACAGGGCCCAGCTGCTTAATAAAATTATCTTGGCATCTTTTAAAGTATGTTTGTGACCTATTTTCAAAGCATTATGTCTTCAGTAAGGACGAGATTTGCTGAAATTTGCGTACAATAACACAAATGTAGAATCTCTTTCTTTCTTTTCTCTCTTTCTCTCTCTCTTCCCATAATTCATGTCTACTGTCACTATCCAATAAAGGCAAAATGCAAATTCAAAATGGTTAGACATGGTACATACAGAACAAAAGTCCAACCTAAAATCAGACAATAAGATCTTGTCAGTGTTTTCAGAACCTAAAGGCCCAAATGGATAAAACTTAATCCACTTCAATCTCAGCTCTGACAGGACCAAACTGTATTGCGAGTCATTTCCCATATAAGACATTGTATGTTATATCTACAACAGCAGAGGTCACAACTCTCCACATTTTTATGTTAGCAAGGAAAGCCAATGGTTAACCTCTGCTGAGTATCAAGTTGGCTGCCAACACCGAGCTACAAAGTTCTGCTGAAATCTGCTGACTATGCTGAACTCTGTAATGACTTTGTATTTTTTAGGGCTTCCGAGTGTGAGGGTTGAACGCTGGCCTGTTCCATTGGAAGAAGTCTCTGACTGGATCTAAACTGTGGAAATTGCCTCATGGAACCACAGTCTGCTCTGCTGTACTTTAATACGGATATCACGACACATAAACAGAGCTGCCAAGCTCACCATCAAAGCACATTTTCAATTAAGATTGTCATGATGGTGTAGAAGTTGTTTAAGCATTTAAGCATTTTTCAATACCTCAAGAATGTGAGGAAATCAACAATCAGCATCTTTTAATTAACAGACTCCAAATTGGTCTGAACTGTTGACATTTGCAGGTGTTTTCATGTTTATTATTACTTTGACACTCGTGAAGTTTGGTTCGGAGCTGAGATCAAGCTGATATCGAGCCTTACTAGTGATGTATCCCGTCCCTCCTCTGGCAGGTGTTGACATAAGCCGCAGCTGTCTCTGCAGCTGGGCCTTGGTGGTAGTAATGAGCGAAGACAACACTCTATCTGCGTCCTCCGATGTTCTCATCACGCAGAAAGTCAATCACAAAACATCATTGCTACTTAGACATTCTGTGTCCGTATAACTCGACACAGTAGAATAACATTGAATACCTGAATATTCCAGGCGTGTGCTGTATCGGAAATGTAAGAAATAACAGTGTTAGCTGGAATATTTTGCAGAAATTCTCAGATTTGGAGGATGTGTTTCCCAGCTCCTCCGTCAGCATTCAAGGCTGAAGCTCACAGATACCGCCTCTACAATTTGCAGTTAGTGTAGGCCTACATAAAAAAGCAGCTAATGCAGAGGTGTGACAGACACTCTTGAATCATCATGTTTTAAAAGCCACACTAGATGCATGTACAGTATTGACCTTTCAGTATAGTGTCGTGGAAATTGCCTACAAACAATTAACACTCAGTATATAAACACACAAAGCATTTGATGGGTTAAAGCATACTATAATGTATACAATATATTATATACAGAGTATACAGAGTACACAGAGGTCAAGTGAATTGTCCCCTTCTCTCTCCCTTAAAAAAGCGATGTCATTATTTATAGATAAAGCACAACACAAAACTATTTCATAATTGACTGTCTACATGCTTACATAAGGTCACTGACCTATCCCAATATGGCACATAATGGTAAGACACATTTTACAAACCTGTGATATAGTTGCATATGCTAAGTTATTCAACAGGTAGCTGATCTGATTGGTTCACAGCTGTGATCTAATAACCATATCCAACAGCTATGATTCAAATTCCTTTCCACAGTAAGTATCAGTCCGTGTTTAAGAAAAAAACCTGAGACTTACAAACTGATAGCTGGTGCCACGGAGGGAAACCGTTCATCTGCGCACACACACTGCCATGACACAGAGCTGGTTTAAAATCGACAGTGTCCCTTTAAGTGTATAATACGCTTTATTTAGAAAATGTCTCTGCTCTACCTTGCCGTCGGGGAACTAAAGCAATATCGATGCTATCTTCAAAGCCACCAGAGTACATTGACAAAAACAGTAATTTTACCTCACAGAAAACAGGAGTCAGATCGTTAAATGAGCTGATGGAAAACAGGACTGCTGCCTCAATGGGTTAATTAGTTTGTGTTGTTGTGGGTCTTTCTTTAGCATTAAGCAAAAGAAATAGCCTGTGCTAGCTGATAGCGTATGCTAACATTACCTGCGCTGCGTTCCATAGCAACTGCCTCGGTGTGTGCAGCTTCTCTTAATACATCCATGGTGCAGCCAGCCAGCCCAAGAGGGCCTATTTTACTGTGAACATGAGCAATAATAATATAATATATAATAATATAATGTAATAATAGCTGCGAGCTATTGCTTACTTATATCATGCTTGTATAACATAACATCACATATAATGGCCCATTTCATTTTCCTCGTGATTTAATTTACAAAGATTGTATTTGTCTATTATAGTGACTTTGATGAAGCTCAGACTATATTTTATGGATACATTGTACATAAATGTAGGTAATTCCAAATAGTTCAATTTCTTTTTCTTGGCACTATATATTCAGAACCATAGTACCTCGCTTTAAGAGCCTTCCCCTGACATTACAGCAGTAACTACTGTCCATAAATACCTGTCAGTACTAAGTTATACGTTACAATTGAGAATCACTGTCACTTCAGATGAAGTACTTAGTAATGAGCTCCAATCAGAATTTAATGCAATCAGTCAGCTTATTAAAGGCTCATTTACTTTGCTATTTGATTTATTTATTTATTTATGTTTTCAAACAATTGGCCGTTTTTTCTAATGCACACGAACAATTTTGATATTTTGATTTTGATAAACATTATTTCTCGTTCTGAAATCCAACATCAGTCATCATGTAATTTTGTAATGTCTGTTTGTCCATCAGAGACTCTAATCTAAAATGTTTGTGTCATTTTATAAACTAAATGTCAACCAATGAAATGTCTTAACAATTTTACTTTTTTATTCGATTGTTTTTTTTTTACGTATAGGGTTGTCAACTTAAAAGATCTATTAAAAAGAAATAAGAGGATTATTAATACAGAATCAACAACACAGAAAGTCATGGAAAATAAATTAAAAAGTTGTCATTATTTCCAATTTTCCTCTCTGTGGTGTGTGGAAGGGAGTAGGGGAGCTGAGAACAAAAGTAATGGGAAATATTTGAAATTATTATTATGATGTGAGGGCTCCCCCCTTAGGGAATAATAAATAGTCAGCGCAGAAATGTTCGACCTGCTACCTGGATTTTTAAGGTGCCCAGCCCATCTGCATGCGCAAGTGGACACTTATAACTGGCATATAATTATGGACCAAGGATATGGCAACCTTGCCTGGGAGTGTGTGTATGCTTGGATGATGCGAGACTTGTGAAAGTCAAACAGCTACTTATGAGTTGAAGGTGCATGCCAGCTGACATGAAAAATCTGGTTTGTTGGCCTAAGGGCAGCAAAGAATGTTGATGGGGGAAGCTGGAGGCTTGTGATTACTCCCTGAAGCATGCAGCGCTCTGCATGACGAGCTACCTCCACATGACTCGGACATCCACAGTGACCTCTAGACAATGGTCATACATTAGGACGGCTTCTGTGAGGCTGAGAGACAGAAAGAGGGAGAAGTGCTATAACAAGGAGATCAGTCAGACATGTGGACAGCTCTATGTGCTCGATCCACCTCTGTGCATCCAATCAATTACTGTAATTCGTTCCAGCTGTACCCCCAGAGAGTAAACATTGAGCAAGGAGTATAGCAGCTAATGATGGTACCTCTAGGAATATGAATATTTTTCCACTGCTCAATACTTGTCTAAATCTTCATCATTATTTAGTCGGCCTGGGCATTAACGTATGACCTGAGCCAAATGTATACGTTTCTTCAGAGTAAAACATGTCAGCATTTGTAAAGTTATAGTTTAATTTTGCAAAGTAAATCTCCAGCCTGTTGAAATGTCAAATGCTTAATGAAGCTTATCTGCATGCACTGCACATTATTTTATTCATTTACCATGCATTTCCATTTCCTTAAACTCACTCAGATTTTCTGCAAAAATCTCAGCCAGCAAACATATCATTAAACGGTAAAGTTGTTCATGTCTCACACTTGCCAATGGATTTCAAAAAATAAAATAAAAAAGTGCATCAAAACACCCTCAAGACTCTTAGGTTTGTGTCTGTGTGGGTGTTTCATCAATGTAAGAAGTTTTGTTTTCAGTATTGTCCAGCATGATGGCTTACTTGTGCTCACAGAGGAAATAACTCAAACGAGAAGGTGCAGGGATTCAGGTAGGAAATTGGGTCTCATGAGAGTATTTTAGATGTATTGTGGATTGGAGTCACTAGATAAGTCAATCTCAATCCAAAGTTCCTGACAAGGTAATGGATGGAAGTGAAGTTGCCGGCTGTTGGTACAAACCCATGAAGACATCGCTAGCCAATTAAAAGGGAGACAAAGCTTCATCAACATGCTGTCTGGGTCAAAGCTTTCCAGACTTTCCATGATTACGTGTGTTTTATCTTCACTTTAATAATTTAGCAAAACTATTTTGCTCCTTTAGTATTCTGTCATTAGCAACTGACTCCCAACTGACAGCTGCTGAGTATTGACAAGATAACAGAACACAGAAAACAGGTTGAGGTTGTGAAGTTTAGACTCTTTGTGCGTACCACTATGCTTGCCTTACACAGTGAAAAAAGAAATCTCTGAAAATTGTGAAACAAAATAAGAGCTAAAAAAATATTGCCAGTGTCGTGCTAATCATGGTCTAATTATATCACAAAGTAATTACACAGCGATCATAGCTGCTATTATTTCTGAATGAGCACATTTAAAAGAGAGAATACATATGAGTTGATTAAAATTATACATTAGGTGATTCAATGAGGAAATGTTATAAAGTAAATTACTTTGTCCCTATGCATTAAATATAGTTTAATCAGTTTAGTTCCATTTGATTAAATTCAAGGATAGATCGGTAGCGTGTTCCATATCCCATGTTCCCACTATGTCTTTGTACCTCTCAGGGTAATTGTAGGATCTGACCTTTGGGGGGGCTCAGCCCCTAATGAAAAGTTGATAGCAGTTAAGCTAGGGGGGTCTGTGGGCATGCCCCCGTAATATTCTTTTTTTTTTTTAAACCCTTAAATCATGACTTCTGGTGAGTTTTGGGAAAAGTAATAGACAGATTGAGACATGCAATTATGACAAACAATCAACAGATTCAAGTCATCTGCTGTGAAAAAAGATAGAAACTATAAAGCATGATTATTGCAGAAACTGATATGGTTATACAGTTAAATGATGTATAATCTAATCTAATAATGCCTCTGAACCAGATGGGGAAAATTCAACATCTTTTTTTCTTAAAAGCCAAGTCCTCCATGAAATGCATATGTAAATATAATGTGAATGGAATATTTTAAGTGTTTTTGCCTGTATAATATATGTCTACTTTCTCACCTGGTTCTTCCAGGTCCCTCTCTTTGTCCACTCTTTCTCCATCCTCCTCTCTATGTTCCTCCTTCTGTCATATCACTGACAATCACATACAAAACATTTTGTAATCAACTAGAAAATAATCTTTAAATAAAAGAGAAAACAGTCCTACCATATATATGTCTTATAGGCTACCTTGCCATTTTCTCACCTTGTTCATCTTGCTCTCTCTGCCCTTCACCCTCTCTCTCCTCCTCACTCCTTTGTGCTGTCAACCAGAAAGCAAATGTAATCAACTAATCAACAGATAATGTATGTGTAGGCTACCAAAGGTTATAAATTCACCTATTTATAACATATGTGAATATGGGATTGCTGTTCAGTGCAGTGGGATAATGTTAAAGGCTTATCTTATACTTTCTCACTGTTTTCTTTAAAAAAAGAAACATATATCCATCTATGGGGAAACTGTGAGTCTGATATGAATGAGTCTGATGATCAGTCAGGTCAAATTATTTATTTATTTTTCATTGGCATTGACAGTTAAAAATAAGAAAGTGTCTGGTAGGGAGGTAACGGCAGCATAGGCGGCACTATATGCTATTTTTAGCGGTGCTCAAGCCGTTACGGCAGGCTATTAATAGCACACTTTAAAAACTTGTTGTAGGCTAGCTACTCCTAAGCTACACATGCCTACAGTTAGCAATTTTGAATAACGTTGCACAACAAAATTGGACTCCGTGGTGAATAAGCTAGGCTGATTCAGATATAATTGCCATCATTGTGATCAGGGATCACAGATTGGTTCCATAAATACTACACCTGTAGCCTACTTAACGTGTTCATTCGATTAGATTTAATTTTCACTCCATTAGCCATACCTTTTCAGTGGTTGAAAGTAGGCATACTCTGACAACCGAATTCCCCAAAGTTATCTGCGCAGACTGAACAGTAGGCTGAGGCGCCCTCATTCAGGGTATCACAGATAGGCTGTTGACTTTAGGCTACAACTGAGCTGAGCCTGTCGTCATTTATCCTATTCCATCGCTAAAATCAGGTTTGCAAAAGTAATAAGGTTTGAGCACTAAACGATTTCACAGAATCACAATGATAAGGACTTTATTTTCAGGGGTGCTAAGAATAGCCTAGCGCCGCCTATGGTACCTCTGTAAGACACAAACCGCTTTAACAGCAATGCACTACCTGCTACTGCAGCACAAGGTTTTTCCAGATATGTACTATACATTAGCGATTTCTGTGATGTTAATAAGTCTATACAATCTGCTGCAGGCATTGCGAGCAATCTGCTGGCTTTCAGGGAAGTCATGGCAACAACTACAATGAGGGAGGACAGGAAGAAACTAATTAACATCAGAGCTCCACATACTGTAAGAGACCTCGCTCAAAAACATACTGAACATCAGCATTAAGGTTTTTTTCCAGAGTGTGCTTCATGGTTGCACAGTGCCTCAGCTTCAGGTCAGATCAAACTTGACCAAGTGAGGAGGAGGAGGAGGGCAAGACTAATAATGCACTTCCTGCCTCAAGGCAAAAATCTGCATATTGCAACATTGTTATTAGAAACACATTTACTAAATGGTTTATTGCAACTATGATTATTTCCACTACATATATATCTGCAGATTTATGTCTTGATTAATTGTTAATTTGAAAATATAAATGTCTATCAAAATAAAAATGCCACTCACATCCCATCCCATGGGCCCACCACTATCCCATGGTCCCACCACCTGTGGGAGGAACCGCTGGAGTCGGGTGCGCTGCTACACGGGTGGCAGTGAAGGACCAGACCCGGGCAGCAGACGCTGGCTCTGGGGACGTGGAACGTCACCTCTCTGTGGGGGAAGGAGCCGGAACTGGTGCGGAAGGTGGAGCGCTACCGGTTAGATCTAGTGGGGCTTACCTCTACGCACAGTCTCGGTTCTGGAACCATACTCCTGGATAGGGGTTGGACTGGGAGTTGCCCAGGGTGTGAGGCGCAGGGCGGGTGTGGGGATACTCACAAGTCCCCGGATGAGCGCCGCTACGTTGCAGTTTACCCCGGTGGATGAGAGGGTCGCCTCCCTACACCTGCGGGTTGTGGGGTGGAAAACTCTGACTGTTGTTTGTGCATATGCACCAAACAAGAGTTTGGAGTATTCGGCCTTCTTGGAGACCTTGACTGGAGTCCTGCATGGGGCTCCAGTGGGGGACTCCATTGTTCTGCTGGGGGACTTCAACGCGCACGTGGGCAACGATGGAGACACCTGGAGAGGCGTGATTGGGAGGAACGGCCTCCCTGATCTAAACCAGAGTGGTTGTTTGTTGTTGGACTTCTGTGCTAGTCATGGATTGTCTATAACAAACACCATGTTCGAACATAGTGATGCTCATAAGTATACCTGGTACCAGAGCACCCTAGGCCAAAGGTCAATGATCTATTTTATAATCGTTTCATCTGATCTGAGGCCGTATGTTTTGGACACTTGGGTGAAGAGAGGGGCGGAGCTGTCAACCGATGACCATCTGGTGGTGAGTTGGGTCAGGGGGTGGGGGAAGACTCTGGACAGACCTGGTAAGCCCAAACGGGTAGTGCGGGTAAATTGGGAACGTCTGGAGGAGGCCCCTGTCCGACAGACTTTCAACTCACACCTCCGGGGGAGCTTTTCGTGCATCCCTGCGGAGGCTGGGGGCATTGAACCCGAGTGGACAATGTTCTTGTTTCCCTTGCTGAAGCTGCGGCGAGGAGCTGTGGTCTTAGGGTCTTAGATGCCTCAAGGGGCGGTAACCCACGAACACCGTGGTGGACAACGGTGGTCAGGGAAGCCGTCCGACTGAAGAAGTCTTTCCGGGATATGTTATCCCAGAGGACTCCGGAAGCGGTTGCAGGGTACCGAAGGGCCCGAAGGGCTGCAGCCTCTGCCGTTAAAGAGGCAAAGCAGCGGGTGTGGGAGAAGTTTGGAGAAGACATGGAGAAGGACTTTCGGTCGGCACTAAGGTGCTTCTGGAAAACTGTTTGCCACCTCAGGAGGGGGAAGCGGGGAACCATCCAAGCTGTGTACAGTAAGGATGGGACACTGTTGACATCAACTGAGGAGGTAATAGGGCGGTGGAAGGAGCACTTTGAGGAACTCCTGAATCTGACTAATACGCCCTCTATGGTAGAGGCAGAGCTGGAGGATGATGGGGGATCATTGTCAATTTCCCAGGTGGAAGTCACTGATGTAGTCAAACAACTCCACAGTGGCAAAGCCCCGGGAAATGATGAGATCCGTCCGGAAATGCTCAAGGCTCTGGGTGTGGAGGGGCTGTCCTGGTTGACACGCCTCTTCAACATTGCGTGGAAGTCTTGGACAGTGCCAAAGGAGTGGCAGACCGGGGTGGTGGTTCCCCTTTTTAAAAAGGGGGACCAGAGGGTGTGTGCCAATTACAGGGGTATCACACTTCTCAGACTCCCTGGTAAAGTCTACTCCAAGGTGCTGGAAAGGAGGGTTCGGCCGATAGTCGAACCTCGGGTTGAAGAGGAACAATGAGGATTCCGTCCTGGTCGTGGAACAACGGACCAGCTCTTCACTCTCGCAAGGATCCTGGAGGGAGCCTGGGAGTATGCCCAACCGGTCTACATGTGTTTGTGGTTTTGGAAAAGGCGTATGACCGGGTCACCAGGGAGATACTGTGGGAGGTGCTGCAGGAGTATGGGGTGAGGGGGTCTCTACTCAGGGCCATCCAATCTCTGTACGACCAAAGTGAGAGCTGTGTCCGGGTTCTCGGCAGTAAGTCGGACTCATTTCAGGTGAGGGTTGGCCTCCGCCAGGGCTGCGCTTTGTCACCAATCCTGTTTGTAATATTTATGGACAGGATATCGAGGCTTAGTCGGGGTGGGGAGGGGTTGCGGTTTGGTGGGCTGGGGATCTCATCGCTGCTCTTTGCAGATGATGTGGTCCTGATGGCATCATCGGCCTGCGACCTTCAGCACTCACTGGATCGGTTTGCAGCCGAGAGTGAAGCAGTTGGGATGAGGATCAGCACCTCTAAATCTGAGGCCATGGTTCTCAGCAGGAAACCGATGGAATGCCTTCTCCAGGTAGGGAATGAGTCCTTACCCCAAGTGAAGGAGTTCAAGTACCTTGGGGTTTTGTTGTCGAGTGAGGGGACAATGGAGCGGGAGATTGGTCGGAGAATCGGTGCAGCGGGTGCGGTATTACATTCAATCTATCGCACCGTTGTGACGAAAAGAGAGCTAAGCCAGAAGGCAAAGCTCTCGAACTACCGGTCAGTTTTCATTCCT
This sequence comes from Perca flavescens, assembly GCF_004354835.1. Classification (NCBI taxonomy): domain Eukaryota; kingdom Metazoa; phylum Chordata; class Actinopteri; order Perciformes; family Percidae; genus Perca; species Perca flavescens. The sequence continues at coordinate 14,254,859 of NC_041340.1, forward strand.
ACCCTCACCTATGGTCATGAAGGCTGGGTCATGACCGAAAGAACGAGATCATGGTACTAGCGGCCGAAATGGGTTTCCTCAGGAGAGTGGCTGGCGTCTCCCTTAGAGATAGGGTGAGAAGCTCAGTCATCCATGAGGAGCTCGGAGTAGAGCCGCTGCTCCTTCGCGTCGAAAGGAGCAAATTGAGGTGGTTCGGGCATCTGGTAAGGATGCCCCCTGGGCGCCTCGCTAGGGAGCTGTTCCAGGCACGTCCAGCTGGGAGGAGGCCTCGGGGAAGACCCAGGACTAGGTGGAGGGATTATATCTCCAACCTGGCCTGGGAACGCCTCGGGATCCCCCAGTCGGAGCTGGTTAATGTTGCTCTGGAAAGGGAAGTTTGGGGTCTCCTGCTGGAGCTGCTCCCCCCACGACCCGATACCGGATAAGCGGACGAAGATGGATGGATGGATGGACAATTTCCCAGAGATCCAGGTGATATCTTCAAAACCCAAAGATATCCAGGTTACTATCAAATAAAACTGAGAAAAGCAGCAAATTCTCACATTACAGAAGATGGAACCAGAGAATATTTGGTATTTTTGCTTGGAAACAATGAATCAATAGTAGTAAATAGTAATAAATAGTTTAGTAGTATTTTTCTGCCGATTGACTTCAATCAATTAATGGACTAATTGTTTCAGCTCTAAAATTGCTTATAACAAACTTTAATTTGATTGGTAGTATATATAATGATATATACTGTAACTATAACTCTAAAAATGAAGGATTGACAATATAAAATAACACAGTTGTAATTACATTTATTGTAGTATTTCTTTTTAAACACTTCTCTTCATGATGATCAAACTCCATCCGCCAATGAAGGGAACGAAGTGTGGCTGAAAGCTCTGGAAGAAATCTAATAAGTGGACGTTTCTTTGTGAAAACTTCTACTTCCAATGTCAAGAATGAGTCTTCAAGCTCAACATGTCTTCATGAGTTTTCAACACTTTTACAAAAAGTTTTAAACCTGTATGTGAATGATTTATGTATAAACCGTAAAAAATAATTCATGTATCATGAAATTACAGTTAAAATGTCCCAATATCTGTTCACAACCACAATACTGTATATACACGGTTAGAAAAGTCTTTAGAAATACATGCTAATATACTGTGTTGATATAAAGGAATTTTAAAGACTTAAAGATTAGATTTTTTGGGATTAACAGAAATGTCCGTTAAAAGGTACAGAGGGTAGACTGTAAAGCTACAGAATTTTCAGTTTTTGGATGAACAGAAATGTCTTTAAACTTAACGGAAAAAGTACTGGTAATTTTCTGCGAGGACATTATCAGTTTTTCTACATATGTTTTCTTACAGTGTAGTGTTAAAGTGACTATATGTAATTTTTAAAAATTTCTGAAGCTCTGTCATTTTTCATACAATGATATTAAATGACCTGTTCCCAGGTTTGATTTTTCCCGCGCAGTCACAGAATGATTTGCGGCAGGTAGACGGCGCTACAGTAACACATTCTATATTAGCTATTTGAATTGTATTTTAATGTTATTCTACATGTTATCTGCTGTAGTTATGGCTAATACTGGAGCAGGACCATCACAGAAAAGAAGGAAATTAAACGAAGAACTAAAAGCTAAAAGGGAAAGTGAAAAGACAAAAGGCGATAACGTGAGTCACACTCAATCGGGCTATCAACAGATGGAGACATTTACGGGATTGTAAATGATTCAAAAACGTCCCCGAATTGGCCCTCAGGTATGTAACATGTTTAATTCATAAAATAACTGTACAATGCACGATGTGGTTGTACGCCTGTATCCGACATTAAATGATGTCCCCCTTCCATTTAGCGCGGACATTTTATTCCTTTTACTTCGTTCCTTTAACTGTGTTGGCCTACTATTTTCTTTTCCCTTGTCCCCCTGTAATGTTACTTGTGTAAAGCGTCCGTGGGTTTCATGAAAAGCACTATATAAATCTAAATTATTATTACGTTGGTTGCTACAATTATCTCTTAATGCTTTGGCTCGTGACACAGTGACACCGGATTTAGCTCACGATACATCCAAAGTAGGCTAAGTTACCGTATGCAACACTTGAAATGCAACGATGCATCTGTAACTTATTCTCTTATTGTAATGAATTATTTTCTGTCTGAGCAAAACATTCATCGCAACTGTATGATCCCCCCGTAACGCTAACACTGTAATACAGTGGGCAATACAGCACCATAAAGAAAAGACCTTTACGACAGCCGGTGTGGTAAAAACACTGTTAGAATCAACACTCAAACTCAGAGTTACATACAGCCACTTTAAGTAGCATATAGTGTCATAATGTGTTATAAACAATCAAGTAAGTGTTTTTATGCTGGGTATAATATGGTCATTTGACGCATGAGATGAGATGTAATGAGATAAAAAAACACTCTACTAATTCACCCATCAAGTAGACATTGCTCATAATAACCTTGTTTCTATTACAGTGATGTTTTATATCAATGTGGGCCGCATTTTCTAGCTTGTTCTTTTCGCTTGAGCATCAGATAAGATATTGACTTCCCTGTTGTTGTTTCATCACTAAAGTGTACTATTACTGCACTGCTGCCATGACAGACACTTCTGAACTTTATTACCTTCTTGTAATAGCTCTGCAAAGGCCATTTTGATCAAATATTCATAACCAATGTCCATTAAAAGTTCAGGTAACACTTGAATAGTCTAATACTGAAACTGGCAAAATGCCATGGAGTGTTAAGTATTGCAGACTATATAACTTTCTTAACTTCTCGTTGCCTAATTATCACTGAGTTTTAGGCGAACACTACAAGTTAAAATAAAGAAAACGGAATGATTGACTATAGAAAGCATTAAATGAGGTTTTCTACTTTTACTCTTTTTATTAGTGTCACCCTTCAGTGAATTGGGTAGAAGCTGAACATAGATATAGTTCAAAATTTAATTTTAAACTGTGTGCGTAATTTAAAGTGATGGGGTGAATTATTTCTCTCCAGCAAATTAAAAAATAGGCCTAGTTGTGTGCTGTCTGTGGCTTCTTCCGATGAAAGGAAGAGAAAAATGACTACATTAAAATAATTTAGAGCCCTTTTTTGAATTAGCGTTTTTAGAAAGTAAAGGTCCATTAAAATAGCTGGAGGCCTCCAAAATACCTTTTCTGTAGAGGCAAATCATGATAATTAATATGTGATGAATAGGTCTATTTTGTCCCACTGCTCATGAGCACAAAGATAATGAAGGTTTGTGGTCTTTGTCTTGTGCTGCATCCAATTTATTTCCACAGGTTTTAAAAGAAGCTCTGCCTACATTAAACTTATTCACATAGCAACTTTATGAATGCCATTGTCCAGTATTTCTATTACCTGATATTTCAAATAAAATATGGTTACTTTTTTTCCCAATCAAACTGGTATGAAAAAATAGATTTAGATTCTCAGACCACACGAGGTAGATTGGCGGCGTTATAGAGCGGGTGTATTAGTAAAATATTACCTATTAGTAGTAGTAGTATTGATCTGGGTAGAAACTGGCATCCACAGAGCTCTTCTTGGTATGTAAGCTCTTTGCTCGACAGATCAGAGTTTCTGCAGATGCTTTCAGTCACAGTTGCAGGGAATCTTTCAGCAGATGCTCTCATAAACCGTCACAGGAAAACCAGAGATTGCTGCCAAAAGCAGTGCCACAGTCATACAGCAGTAGCAGAAAGTAGAAAAGTGCAGCGCTTTCATTACCGAGGCCAAACGTACTAAAAACTTAAAAATGTTACAGTTCTTATAGTATTTTATGTTAAGTTGTATTTAATGAGGTCTTGGTTGATCATTTTGGTTTGTTACCCAAACTTAACAAACTAGCCTCTTGAGAGAAATTCCAAACTGGGTCTAATTTTCATAATTAAATCTATAAAGAATGTGGTACATTTACTTAAGTTCTACTGACTTAGCTATTTTAGTTAAAGATGTCTGTGGGTTTGTTTTTGTTGTTTTTTAACAAAGTTATGTTTAATCCTATTGTCTGAGAAATTAAATGCATTTCCTTATTTATTACCTTATTATTATTATTATTATTATTATTATTATTATTATTATTAATATTATATCATTATTTCCAGAGATGAGTTTTGGAGACATTTGGCAGCTAGCTGTCCTTCTTCTACTTCTTCTTCTTCTATTTTCTTCTCTTTTGTTGGCGCATTGCAAACATTTTTGGCATGTTACTGCGGCAGTAACTGCTGATCAATCAAATTATGTGAAACCATGGGCAAGACTATATCACGTGGCCCACATGCATGTGTACAGCAGTGTACTCATTCATGTACGCAAGATAAACACGCCTCCCAGTTTGGGGGCGGAGTGGTCCAGCGTACGTCACAGATGTGAAGTGGATAGAATTACTGGAAAACACAATACAATTGGACCAAGATCAACAGAATATATAGTATGATCAAGGGTCGGTACATGTCTCATGAAGTCATGAAAGTGCATTTAGTGTTAAGTTACTATTTAAGTAAAGGACCTGAATACTCCTCTGAACACTGTGCATAATGCTTAGCTTTGATCTGCAATGGCGGTTCTACATTGAATTACACCCTGGGCAAGACCCCCTTCAAGTGCTCCCCCCCCCCGCAAAAAAAAAACCGCTACTCATAGGAGGGTTACATTAACATGCCCTTACACGTTAAATGTCTGTCATTACGCGCTATATTGATCTATCTTTTAGGGAGGAACCATTAGCTCCTTGGTTACTGCCTCGAAATCAATGCATGGTACACTTCTAGTTATGACTTGTTAAACTATTGTCACTACCTACAGATTTGAAAATTCCTTGGCTAATTACAGGGCCTAATGTTAACCCAAATTATGGAAATAAATAACTAAACTTGTAACAGTTTTGTTGCAAAGCACAATATTATGGTGGAATTAGATCTTGTGTTTGTTGAGTTAAAACTGAATTATTGTTGTATAAGAATAGCAAGTATCATATAAAACAATTAACATTAGCCAGTGGTGTAGTCTAATGTATTGTGCGTATATTGTACTGTATGTATGGGCCAGGATGGGGGGACCATATAAAATTTTGAGCATCAAAGACTTCATTTCCTGCATTCTGACACACTTTTATGCACCAATTTACGGTGGGAATACCTTTATTTAGCCTATGTGAAAAAGAAAAAACAGATGACAATTCAAAATATATCCAAATAATAATGCATACATACATTGTTACATGTCATTGAGCATTTCTAAGTGGGTATTGAGAATGAGGACATTTTGGGATACTAAACTATCGGTTGCCAGGGGCAACAGTGTAAGAGACACAGAGATGGAGCAGCTCGAAGCTCGAGGAATTATCATCACGCCTTTTAAACGGTGAAATTATGAAAAAATTAAGAAGAAATAGAGAAGAATGCGACAAAAGAAAAGGGCCCTCACAGGGAGAAACTTACTACCAGCGCCAAGCAGAGGTATTTAGAGAAGCTGGCTGTTATCAGCAACGTCGACCCATACGAGCTGCCTGGAGATTTCTTTGATGCGTATAGCCTACCTGCGTATCACGTAGACTACATCACTGACATTTGCCCTTCATTCATGACATAGATACCATAACAATACAGCGAGAACATAGTTGCGTACCTTTATCTTTTGCTTGTTTCTCCTCTTTTTCTTTTCTTTTTTTTAAACTGGGCACCTGATGGCTTTGACCTCTCCTGTCCATCTCTGTGTTTATTTGGCACTCGACAATCAACAGATTTCCCATCCTCCCAACACTGTCACTTACGACCAGAAGTCAAGACTAAACCAATTCACCTTGGTGAACACATGATCGTTTTGTATTACCTTTTTTTATTAGCCATTTCAATAAAAAAGGTTCCAGATTCAACGTCGGAGGTGCCGGTGTGTTCTGGCTCAAATTAAGCCTTGCCCTTCTCACACTGCTTCTGTGCACAGCACGTTCTCAGCAAGCAGGGGCACCTGCAGCCGCAGGGGGCGCCAATTTGCCAATTCCCCACACAGCGAAATGACAGATAATAGAAAACCGCTTCGCAGCGCAGAGGATATATATATATAGATATAGATAGATAGATAGATAGATAGATAGATATAATATATAGTTATATATTAGTTTTATTTTGACAACGTTTGGTCGCCTTTTTTATTTGTCAGAAGTTTTTGGTGATTTTTTTGACATTTGTCGCCTTTTGTCTTCTTTATCTCTGTTTTTTTTGCTTTTTTCAATACGTGCAGACATGTCCCCGGGACCTCCCTAAATCTCAACCCCCCCCCAACGTTGACCCAAAGTTACGCCCTTGCAACAAAGACTTTGGGATGTTCTCGGTGGTGGAGGTAGGGGATAGATCCAATGAAAGGTCGAATGAGGTGTGCTTTAAGTTGAGTTGTTTGTTCCCGTCGTGTGTTTAACCTTGGATTCTGCAGTAGCAGAAGACACCGCTTCATCAACAGAGCCAACGCTGTTAATCCATCTCTGCCACTGTTGTTTACTGTTCTGCCTTGTCTCGCTTACGTCACTCTACCTCCAGAGACCTGATTCGACATTCAACTTTAACTTGTTAAAAGCAAACCCATTTAAATGGCATGCCACTTCAACAATAACATCCATCCAATTTCTTTTTACTGACTTCTCATTTGAAAAAATTGCACTGTTTTCCTGCAGTGTTTTTCAGGACCAGCAACAGAGATGATATTTTGAAGTGCGCCCCCTGCAGTGGCTATGTGAAAGGAAATTTAAGATTTTAAGAATTAAATAGGCCTTCAAGTCAATTTTTAAAATACTGTAATTCAGGCAATTTGCTTTTTAATATATATTGCTACACAAGAAAGAAAGCCTTTTTCTAACATGGCAAAGGGTTGATTCTTGTATTACTCCAGTTTTAAGTTCCCCACACCGAATCAGCAATAGTTGCTTGGGAACCACTTCCCTCTTCCCATGGAGCCCCTTCACGGGTGCTGTGTGCACAGCCTCTACTTATTCTGCTTTCCTAAACCCTGGAGGGTTTAATGTTCTGTGTGCTGTTCACCTCGTACTATTTTAACTTTGGTTTCCATGAGATTATGAGCATCATTAAGCAAACAGTTGTTTACTTTCATCACTAGATCCAGATGTGTCCTCTGCAGGGGATTAAGATGCTAGTGATAGCTACATGTTATAATCCAATTATTGCATGTTGTAAGATCATTTGTATAAACTCGCTGGCTGTATTATCTCACGTTGGAGTCTTTTGTTCAAAATGAATGATAACTGATTGGTACCAGATTGCTGTAATTCACTACACTGTATTATCAAGCCAGATCTCAGATAAATCCCATTGTCCAGTTATTACAGCTTTGACTGAAAACGAGATGTAAGATCACAGTTTGAGAGCTGCTGTGCGCGCCTGTTGTCACAGCCCAACAGGTGTAATGGTGATATCACAGCAGAAGATGTTTTCACAGATCATTTAATCCTCGTTCACTTCAGTAGCTCAGCGTTAGCTTTCACACATTGTGCCAGCTGTGACACGTTGCTTTATGCTTCAAAAAGATCACTCCGACCAAATGCCACACCTTACAACGTGTGAGAATTTAAATGGATAAAAACTGGGGCACTTCCAATGACTGTATGTGGCCTTTAAAGTTAATGATTTAGGAGTCTGAATTGTTTGCTTTATGATTTAACTCATGATTTAGGAGCAATTAACTCTCTATTTTTTAAGGATTTTCATCACAGTTCCTTTCTTCTTTACTTAGTTTTAGCTAAATTTGTACAGCCATTAGAGAAATGTGCAAATATGTGACTTTTATTTTACTAAATGGATGTGGATGAATCAGCATAAATTATAATTTACAAATCATTACAACCCTACTGATAGTCATTTATTTTATAAATATTTAATTACTGACAAGAAAATGTTCTCACACAGCTTTAGGCAGCAAAAGGATGGGAATTTAGTTTTAAGGGTTCAACTTGTTTGTCATGTAAAGCAGAACTCTATTAAGCAAACAGGATCAAATTTATAACTATTTAGAATGATTACTCCTTTGTTTCCAATAACACATCAGGCGCAAACAATGAACTACTGATTTATTCATGAATGTATAATCAATATTCACAAAATAAATTAGTTAAAGTAGTATTTCATTACATGGGCACAGATCTTTTGTACATAATTTTTGGTCATTTTTTATCACCTGGGTGGTTGTAATTAGGCTGCTGTCTCTCACTCGCACTAAATGAGTTTGTTTTTACATCACTACATTTGAAAGGTCAGTTTGAATAAATTAAGGTGTAAAAATGAAACTTTATCTTTAACATCGTCTGCTTATTATTTCATTGTGTGCACACAAAATATCCTTAATCTTCTCTCTTACATCAATGAGTCTAACCCCCATCATTTGTGAATGACCAATGACAAACTATGAGAACAGAAAATTAAACATCATGCTGACAAATTCAATATTAATATGAATCATTTATAGGTATTCTCAATCAATAATAAATCATAGGGTAATTGGTCAGGATGCTACAACTGTAACAAACAAGACAAACAATTTGATCTCCGGATGTAGACAGTATGCCCACTACCAGCCGACCGTGACAAGCAAAGTTTCCAGCACTGAGCAGAATTGTGCCCGTAATAAGTCCACAGAATAATAAGAGCATAATAACTGAAGCATAGCTTCTGCCCTATATAGAGAATGTTCTCTCCTTCTGCACCAAACAAAGCTTCGGAAGCCTCCGGCTAATCACTGCCCTTTACCTGTTTTCATTCATCTAGGAGGAGTCAATTGGTCTGCTTCTGCAGGGTGCAGAGGTAATTACGATTTGGCTATGACTTGCGTTTGGCTCTATTGTCTGACTCTGTGGCGCACATGCTGAGATATTGGGAACTTGAAGCTCAAGCTCATCAGGAGAGTTCCACTTTGACTACACCACTCAATGTTCCCCCAGAGAGCTCCTCTACTGACTAAACAAAGCTCAGCCAAGTTGAGTCGAGATCATCACAGTGAAGAATACCTGCACCTATTTTTATCTTCCGCTCAGAGTGCTTTATTTGTTGAAATACCATTTTCAATGCATCCTAAGGCGCAGAATATTTTCTCTTTCACTGCTTCTGTTCCATTTATGGGTGATTGAGAAAGTTGCAACGCAAGAAGAACAATTTCACAATATTGCTGTCTAGATAATTTTCACAGATCTGCCTCTCTTCAAACTCAGAACTGTATTAATATTTAATCGCATTATAAATTGGATGAGGAATACAATTATGTAAGTAAATACACCTGTCCTATCAAGCAAGAAATTGAGAAAATCCCCCCGCAAGTAGCTTTACTCTCAAGGTGAGATTTGGGAAATGAATGTATAAACTTGGAGCTACGTAATCCACATTCCTATTCATCTATTTCCTCAATTTGTCAAAAGAACTCCGTAGAGATAGTGCATAGTTATCCCTCAAAATCCTGTTTAAACTCTTCTCCTTTAATATCATTTTTGGGCAGTAGGAACCAATTTCTGATTATAAATTCATATGTGAAATATACAAATTTTTATTTTATTTGTTTTTACTTCTAGGAGATGAACATCTGGATTTATTGATAAATGTTTGAGATTTGCTGATTTCTAACTATAAGAATGCACTCACAGGGAGGTGCAGACCAGCGTGAGCTTTAATGTAAGTCCTAAAAAATGAAAACATGTTGACATCTCTTCCTTAAAATAGGAATCCAGAAGGTATCTTTGTCAAAGAGAGGTGAAGGTTTACAGAAGTTGAACCATAAAGTTCTCAAAGAACGCAACCTTTTTTGAGAACAGTGGGGAATTTAGTTAAGACGTTTTTGTTAACATCAACCACAGATAGACTTTTAATTAGTTACCGTTATCAATATACAGTATATTATGAGATGGAAGTCATCCAAGTGTATTTTGTCTTGAAAATTGAGGTGGAAAGAGTGCAGAATTCGCTGCTTTGTAATAAAAAAAGAAAGAAAAGATGGGTTAAGATTGTATTTTCTAAAAAATATTCTGAAAAGTTGTTTGTAATATTGTATGTTTTGTTTTATTTCTGGACAAGGAGTAAATGTGTTTGTTTTTTCAAGCATCTCGAAAAGTAAAGTAATTGTGTATTATGTATTGTGATTTATAAGTCAAATGTCTGATTGATGAACTGTACCGGTATATAAGGTAAGCATAAAAACAAATCTAGCTGATAGCTGAATCATTTGGTGAATAAAGCATGTTGCGCTGGAGAAGAGTTGTGTCATGGACTCAAATTTGCCAATTAACCATAAATACTGTAAATAAACTTTACCTGAAGATACATACAGACACATTCTATGTCTTTTTGCACTTAACAATTTGCAGCAGTATATCAGCATAATGTGTCAGGCCTTCGCTACAGTCTGTTGAAGAAGCAAGTGACTCCTGGGAAACAGAGCACTGTGTAAACTTCCTCTGCAGAGGTGCACTTCCTTCCTGCCGTCACTGAAGCACGAGGAGCATCCTGAAAGATGACGGATGGAGGCTCTCAGATCTTTCGTCCAGAGCAAGTCAAGGATCTGTGACTGCCTCTTCATCATGAACCCATTCTTGCCCCCCCCCCTTCTCCTGTAATGAAAGATTGAGGTGCGTCGAGCCAGGAGGCGGATAATCAAATCACACAGGATTATGACCTGCATGGACCCAGTTTCTGTACTCAAAAGTGTGATTCAATCCACTAAGGAGTTTTTTTTCTGCCAGTGTGTGAGAGGGAGAGAAAGAAAGAGCAACAAAGAGACAATACATTCTCAGTCCTGCTTTCTATTTTTCTGTCTGTCTCTCATACACATACAGTATTCTTTCCACATCTTTTTCTCTAGCTGTGACAGTCTCCCTTCATGTGGGAAGGGACTGTTAATGAATGTGGATGAGCACGTGGGAAATGTGTGGGTTTCCACCACAGCTCTCTCCATGAGTGACAGAAGCTCGACAAGGCTTTAGAGGCTGGCTTAAGAGTTAAGAAAAGAAAAACAAGGAACAGCTTTTTTCCAGATGGCCACTGCAAAAGAAAGCAGAATATACTCTGCAAGTTTGTGGAGGCAGCGTCTGCCCGAAGTACGACAAGCCATTTTGAGCAAAACTACTGTCGCCTGATGGAAAACGGTGTATTTATATGAATAAAAAAAAAATAAAAAATCAGAACTTAGTCGGTTGGATTTGTAATGGGCCTCGCTGTTGGTCACAGTGCTCAGTCTGTTTGCAAAAGTGACAAATACAAAAGAGAAAAATTCCTATCAAAGCTATCAGGCCTGAAGCATGAAGGATAGAGTAAATGTTTATTTTGTGATTCTTCCTAGTTTGCCAAGGCTGCTCCCATCAACCTCTGCTCTAATCTGTGAGTATCTGGTATGCACTCCAAACTAAATTACTGTTTATTCTATTCTGCGGGTGTGAAAGCCCCAGCCTGCTGCTGAATGCTATCGGGGGAATGAGGGTCCCAGGATGCTCAACTCTGCTGCTGACACAACACTATTTCTGAAAGACCCGCCACTTGATTTACTCAAGCAAAATGTCACAGTAATTGTGAAGATTTATATCAATGGGAAAGAGCTGACGAGGTCCCACTATCAGATCTGACAGACTTAATATGTGCTCAAATGTGTCCTGCCACACTAAAGGCTTGCAGGTTGACCAATTTTCCCGGGAATGTTCCACCTCAGATGGTATTGACCGAGCCGTTGGTTGTTTTTTTTTACTTCTTTAAATTGAGTGTGAAGTGGAACTTTTAGGTTGTGAAATTGTGTTTTTAATAAACTGGAATCACTACAGAACATGTTTATCAGCTTTTGCTTTATGTGCCATCTGAGATGATTAAAAAAAAAAAAAAAAAAAAAAAAAAAAGACATGTTTTTTTTTATAAATAGGATGAACACATGTGTTCCAATACTGTATCCTTCACTCCCTCTCATGCTATGTAAAGATAAAAATTTAACTGGCATTGTGTGTTTTTCATGTCCTAAAACCAATGAAGGTGGCATGCTATGAAGATACTGTCAGCTATGCAGTGCAGTATTTCAGAAAAGCGCTGTGTTGGTTAATAAAGTTGGGTAACACTTTACAATAACGTACACAAAATATTGAAATGACCATACCTAATAGACCATCTAAAATTGCTTGTTCCAAGGAATGAGACTGGAATCTGTAAATTACACAAAACTCAAAGGTTATACAAGACTTTGGTTGTCATTGGACATTAGATACCCAGCAGTAATTCACAGAAAAAACAAAACATAACAGAAAGAATCTATAGAAAAATGACATCCTTATTAGAGGTTTCCACACCCCATGATTTACGTCAGTGCCAATGTTCATTAGTGTTCCCTCGGTTGGTGGATGGGTGTGTAGCGTGTCAGACTTTCACGAGGGAGACTTGAGTTTGAGTCCCATGACAGAGCTAAAACTATTGACCATAAACACGATCGATCCGTAACCTTAACCAAGTGATTAAATTGCCTAACCCTAACCATACCCTAATTTTCTTGCACTATCTCTAACCTAGACTGCAAAATCTAGAATCTTAAGAACAATGGCATTGGACTTTAAAAAATTGTGGCATTCATTTTAATCCAGAAACACCCAATATGTAGGTTTAGTCAGCAATGGGGTTAGAAAAATACAACCCTGGCTGGTGTGTTTTTCGTTACACCCTCCCTAACCTGGTGGTCAGGGTGGTAGCAAGTAGTTAGTGTTGCCAGCGCTGTGCTGTGATGAAGAATAGAAGAGGCACACACATTGAGCTGCTGTTAACTTCCCGGCAGGAGGATTTATTCTTCCTCTTACAAATCATTCTTCAGGTATCAAACATAACTGTTGTAGACTAGTCTCGCTTTGCCAGACCTTCCTCCACAGCACTCTAAAGGAGGGTCTTGCTAATCCACACAGCATTCTGGGATGGGAGAAAAACTTGTTTTGGTGGCACATGTGTACGGTCAAAGGTTGTTTTAGTTGTGCAACAGAAAATTCAGATTGGACAGATAGTCTAGCTAGCTGTCTGGATTTACCCTGCAGAGATCTGAGGAGCAGTTAACCATAGTCATTATAACTCCACCGGAGTTTAAAATTCCAACACATAGAAAGCGGGAGGAAACGGACATCCGGCTGAAATGAAGGACATCTCGCGGAATATCCGGCAGCACCTGAACAATCTCGGAAATGTAACGTCATCAATATAGACTTAGTTGCTACGGTTTCCCTATTGAACGACATATTTCCTCGGAACGGTATGAAATGGTGTGCAACCATAGACAGTATAAGAATGGACCAACAGATCCTGTTGCTCTGGACGGAGACCAGTGAAGGATATTAGAAGCACTTTTCCGGTGAGCGCTGAGCGTTACTGCGCAGCCTCCAACTGAGAGAGACAAGTAAAAGTGACATGAGCAACCTGTCTGAAAGTTGTAAGTCTTCTGGTAGCTGTGCCAAGAGAAATCTCAATCATTCCAAATCTTACAGAGACGGAGAGCGTAGGTATATGTAAGGAGATAACATAAGCACAGGCTAATTATTGCTAACTAAAATGATAGTTAACATTAGTAATTAAACCTAAACAGCTAACGTAAGTCGAAACTGCCTGCGAACTTCTCCTACTATACGGTAATTCCTCTACTATGCGACAGTAAGTCGCTTGGTTATGACACAATCGTTAGCCTATTTTTACAAAAACGTCTGCTACGGAGCCATAACGTGAGATACAAGGTAATGGAGCCTTTTATACATTGTTGTGTTTCTTTAGAAATAAACAATGGACAAATCGAGTCTTTAAACGCTTCAGATGTAAAGTTATTCGCTGTCAAAGTGACGTCAAAAAGAATGGCAGTCAATGGGAGGTGATCGCTTTGTAACATCAAAATGGCGCCATAGGAGGTTCGAGTTCTGAAGCGAAGCTTACCCCCTTGTGTGCGACAGCTTTTGAGATATGTTTCCTCTCTTTGGTGGGTGTGTCTCTCGTTTATTGGCTGTGTCACAGGTGATACCTAATCAGCAGAGACGTGTATGTAAACTTGTGGTAAGAAAAAAGCAGAGTGCGCGCGCCAAGTTTTGTTGGGGCTGAACGTAGCCCTGGTTTTAACTTCACGGCAGGAGGATTTATTCTTCCTCTATGCGTGCCAGCAGTACTATTCTATATCACCTATGCGTAATGCGCCATCTAGTGGTCTGAATGTGAACTAGTTTGATTAAACTGGTGTTAGAATTAAATAAAAATAAATAAAAAATAATTAAATGAATAATAAGGGCCGTCTGTTATTCTTGTTTTAATGTTTACTGAGACTTAGATAGCTATTTTTCACCACTCTAAAAAATCAACAGGACATCATGATGTACCATGCCAGCACTACATCCTGGATCTGAATCCTTCCCATGACCTTCATCATATGTCATTAACATATTACCATCAATCTCGCTCTCCCAGTCTCTTCTGTCTGACTTTACATACTTCCAGTACTGATGAATCATAATACAAAGTAGTCAATCATACTGTACAGGGGCTGGAAACAAAACTTGACCAACCAAGCTCTGACCAATGGAAGAAATAACTGCAGGTGCGATCACACCTTCCCTGACTATTAATGGTACTGTGCGCTGTAAGGATGAGAGAAATGACTGGGTACCATCGGATGTCATTATTAAGCTTGCAAATAGCTGTGTAAAGTTCTGCAAGTGCCAATATTTGAGAAGCTTCAGTTACTGCAAACAATATTTAACCCCCTCCCTTCTGAGACTATTTCAATACTAGTTGCTTTTATAAATGCTTCCACAGCACAAAACATTTAAAAAAAAAAATGTATCACTGAGTTTAAACATTTGAGTTTTTAACTTTCCCTTTGAAAGTAGCTTTTTATTGCAGACACCAGCATTATCATACCGTTTCATAGCAGTTTCTGATGGGCAACAGCTGCTCAGATGACCTTTAGATGCTTCCTAAAGTCCCCCTCCACTCCAAAATGTGTTTGAACTGTGCA
Source organism: Perca flavescens (assembly GCF_004354835.1). Lineage (NCBI taxonomy): Eukaryota > Metazoa > Chordata > Actinopteri > Perciformes > Percidae > Perca > Perca flavescens. The sequence continues at coordinate 14,269,865 of NC_041340.1, forward strand.
GAATGATGGATCATGCAGAAGGATGTATGTGTAGAGCTGAAACTAGAAGGTCGTTTTCAAATGCATCTGCTCAAATCTCAGTTTAATATAAGCAGGAAGCATGATTTTGTGACGTTACAACTAGTTTAAATAGCGATATGCAACTTTGTGGAAACTTGAAACCATAAGTGCACAAGTAGAAGATATGTTGCACCCAGCAGTTAAACTTTTAAAATGAATTGCATATATTTAGTTGTTTTTTTAATGAGGGAGAATGTAGTTTGTACTAGAGAATAGAATTTCTATTGGAGGTTATTTTTTTTTTTTTAAATCAGTATTTCAAGTAGAGTATTTTTATGTCTTAAAACTTGTCTGAAGGGGATCTTTAAACTTCTGTCCTAGGATTAACTTAATTACTACAGTTTTCTGTATGTGCACAAGTGCAAATTCTTTTCATTTTATAAGGTAGAATCTTTTGGCATGCTGCTACTCAGTCACCTCAACTCTTGTTAACTGTACGTGTTTGTTGCCGAGTGTGCAGACTGATTGGGGAACAAAAGCAGAGAGCAGGTACTTGAACTGTTTTTGATACTTCAGAAAATATAAATGAAAACATCAGCATCTGCACTATGTGGGTACAATTTACTTCTTTTTTTCTTTTTTTTCCACATGCAAACTTTGTGTCTTCCAAGCAGGAATCTTTTGAAAGTAGTGAATGACTACAGTGTTTTTCATCCAAGTATAGTATGTAATTTATTCAACAGAGGTTTTGTCTCAGTCTGAATCCATTCGTGGCTTTCAACCTTTGAAATGGGAGAGGGGAGGCGGGCGGGAGAGACATCTGCCTTGCTTTTAATAGGTATCACAAATGTTTCAGTAATTCCACTCCACCTGAAACTTCCCTCCCCTTCAGCACCCTCCCAAATTACAGCAGTGGAAGGAAGCTGGGACTCTAAGCCTTGCAGTACGTTACTATTTTCCCCAGCTAAGACGATCGGAAAGATTCCTCCTGCAGGCTTGTATAATGGAGGCAAGCAGTCAATCCAGCAGTCAACAGATTCTGTGGAAAGATGTGAGTCCATTTTTTCCCCCATATTTCATGTTTGAATTATTGCACTTTTATTAATTGCAAAAAATCTATTTAAAATAAATTTCAACATTTAGTGTCTTTATGAATACTGTGTAGGAGCTTAGGTCAATATAGTGTTAAGAAAGTGGGAGCACCCCTAAAAATGTGCAGCCCAATAAATTAAGTGCAGGTGGCAACAGTGGTAGTTTAAAAGTGGGGAGGGGGATAGTGTGGTATTTGAGTGTAAGCTTAAAGCAAAATATGTCAGAAGTTTGAATCTTTCATTTTTTTTCATCTAAAAGAATCTGCTGCTCAATCTTTTCTTCTGTGATCTGAGTTTTCTCAGAATTGTATTTTTCCATCTAATTCCTTTTGGCTTTTTGCCTTGGCTTCCTATATTTATTTCCACTCTTATATTCAGTCTCACCTGAACCATTATATTTGCTTTATAGCTAAAATATCATTCTCACATGCAAGCAGCATTCAAATATAGACCAAGAATATTCTTTATTTAAGAACCATTATTGAGGAAGAGGGGGAGGAGGAATTTTTAGCTCTTTTTGGCTCCTTCTTCTTCTTCTTCTTACACTTCTCATATTTCACTTGTTGCCGAACTCAAGAACAATAGAACAAGGGGTAATACCTGCAGAGCACAGTATTATTATCTTTGTATATGAAAAAGCTTTGTTATTGTCCATCAAAGAAAAGGTAAGTGTCCCAGCAGATACTAATCATAGCTGCACTGTAGGTGATGGGTGGAGAATGATGATTAAGAAATTACCAGTGGCTTCATATTTCAGAATAGTTTTCACAGCAATTCAAATGCTTATATGAGCGTACCCCAGTGTGATAAAACACTGCCTCTGCTTGTTGGTTATAAACTACTTCTTCTTTTTTTCTCTCAAAGAAGTGCTCCCTCTCTGCATGATAACAGCAGGGGGCTCCAGGCACTCTTCCTCACAAAGCCCGGCTGATTCTGAACTCCTAAACCTTTAAACACTACTTGGCGAGTGCTACGCACTCAGACTGCTCACCCTGTCTCCATCCCTGCCTTTATTTCTGTCTGTCTCTCAATCCCACCTTCTTCCTGTGAGTATTCAATATCCAAAGCACAGGCAAAGAGAGAGGTTTGTCCTCTACTCAAGTTTCCATTGCTTATGCAACCTGCCACAGGAGAGCAGAGGATTTCAGCCACCGCTTTTTTTTTTTTTTTTTCACTCTGAAAAATCCACAATGAAAGGAATTTCTGGCTCTCTGATTGTAGCACTCTGTTTTTCATCATGCCTTAGGAATGTACACTACTTTGATGTGCCTCACGCTTTCATGGCTACTGTCTCTAATACGTCCAATAAACAATGGTAACAATGTGGAATTCATTAAAGGCAAATGTTTAGTTTTAAGTTTTTAGGAAGCTATCTTGAATGCTTATTAACAATCAGAAATTCAATCCAACAAGCACAGAGTGTAACTGTATGCCATTATTGCTGTATGCTATTTCCTCCTGCATGCCACCTACACACTGTAGTTTTTAAATTAGAAAAAGGCTATGTCAAATATATTTTTCAGGACCATTTTGGATAATTATTTAGCAGTATACCACTCCAAATGTTAGAAAAACCATACAACTATTATTATTAAAAAAATATTATTATTTTAAGAAGTCAGCATGTTAAAGTGCTGCCCAATCATCTGCAACTTAACTACTGTACCAGCCCCAGCCGCAATAAAAAACCAAAGCTGCTTTATCGTCATTATAAAAGACACGGAGATAAGCAACACCAATTTTGCTAATTGAAATTGGTTCATTTTTTTTTATTTTACATATCTGCTTTTCTGTTGTCCTCTGAGACCTTCAAAAGTGGTCCAGTGTGAATGAGAAGCTTTCATTTTCTCCTCGCTGGAGCTCTGGTGGAACAAAAGCCTCTCTTTATTAATTTGCGGCCTTGAGCCTAGGGAATTGACTACAGCAGGCAAGTTTTTTTTTTGTTGAGGAAAAGTGTAATAAATGTAACTTTTCCATGGCTGTTGTAGCAGTCTGTTCTTCCCTTCATTTGGCATGGGGATGGTTATATTATTGTCATTAGTAGTCTTATTGATGGATACATTTTGCAGACGAGAGACCAAATCAAATGGTCTCTCTTCTGATTAAATGCAATACTGATCGAAAAGGAGAAAATACTGAAACTGAAAATACTGAAACTGAAAAGGAGGAAATATAAATTCAGTCGTGAAAATAATAAATTAAAAGCAATACTTGTACATTTTGGGAAATGTGCATAGAGGCTTTCTTGATGAGAATTAGTTAGATGAGAGGAATTATACTACTATCATATATCTCCATTACTGTAAATTAGAGATGGTCTGATACCATTTTTTGCTTCCCGATACTGATTCCGATACCTGAACTTGCGTATCTGCCGATACCGAGTACCGATCCGATACCAGTGGGTCATATATTTTATTATGTTTTAACAGCTGTATACTACTATCTCTGTATGGATGGGATATGATTTCTATCTTTGTTGTCTGTCTGGCTCAGGTTAAACTCTTTGTAAAACATGAACAAACACAAATGCCACAGAACTTTCTTTTATTTTCCAGTTTGACAGTCAGTTATAACGGAAAAAGAACATAAATAAACTACTTTAACGTAGACTTTCTTTAGGGCTTTATTACGTGGTATCGGATCGGTGCATAAACTCCAGTACTTCCCGATACCGATACCAGCGTTTTAGGCAATATCGGAGCAAATACCGATACTGGTATCGGTATCGGACCATCTCTACTGTAAATAGAGTTGTGAACTAGGGGTGGGGGTATTTCATATGTTGCTTGTTTTGAATGTAAAAGGACGTAAAAGCAGTAATATTTGTTTGTTGCGTACTGACGTAGCATATTACATGACATGGTAAAGGTACGTTTGAGACAAATAATGCTATAAGTAACTGTTCTGGATTACTCATCTAAAGTGTTTTTGTCTAATTAGTTACTTTGTTAAACAGACTGGACCGATGTTTCACCCCATGACAATTATGAATCACAGCCTCAAATGTTGGTCTTGATGAGCTGCAGCATTTATTTATGGATAAAATTAAACCTACACTGTACATTTACTACCACCTCACAACTTTACTCACTGCTCTCTTTGGTGCACCGTTGTTAATATCTCCACCGGAAACTGAAACTTAAGTCCCACTGGCATGGTTTCGTTTATGCTACTTTTATATGGTTCTATTTTAATTATTTCTCCTTTCTTCATAAGTAGGCCAACTCGTTTTTGTTATTTGAGTAGTTTATTTTTCACCGGGTTTACACTGGCCACTGAAGGGCGCATGTTAAGCAATAGTGCGGTTTCTACAGCACGCGCTGTGCCACAGAGCCGATGTGGAGCAGTTGTTTCTGTGTCTCGTCTATCAGGCACGAGAAAATCTTGCATGAAAACCCACTGATAATCTATTATAAACAATATAGAAGACATATTATATATGATATAAATGATCTGATACTGATAAATGATCACATATGCATCCCCTGCTTGCCAACCTTTTGTATTTTCAATACATTTGGGCAATGGCAAATGGGGAAACACCAACACTCACATCTTCACACTCACTCTGACTCAATTGCTAAAACACAATTTCTGAAACCATGCTCCATTTTCTGAAAACATTAAACACAAAACCTCATCTTCAAGCACTATTTACAAAACCTCTGACTCCTCTCGCAAAATTAAACTTTCGCCTCAAAAAAAGTTTTACCTGTGTTCAAAATCAAACACTGCTCTCAAATCATAAACAAAGTGATATCCACCATCAAGCAGTCAGTAAACAATACCTAAAAAAATAGAAAACACATTGCTCAAAACATATAGTTCTCAGGGAGAAGTACATTTTTAATCTCAAAACAAATTTAATATTTTTCTGTTATTGTCTTTTGATGAATGAAAACATGTTCTATCATAGTAGCTCAAAATTGATCAGAAATGACTACTCTGCTTTGCTCTTTGCAATTTCTTTTGTTCTTCCTCCTCCTTGTACCCCTATTTTTTACAATACTGTACCCTGCATCTCACAAAGTTGTCCTTTGTCTCTGATACTGTAATTCTTGTTCTTTGTTGATATGAACCTGCAACCAGTCAAAATCTATTTAGCAGTCAGTACTGTTAACAAATGGAAAGCACAATGTTCAGGGACATACAATGTGTTCATTGTACAGTATACAGCCTACAATGCACTGTACTATAGTATACAATACTAAAAAGGGACAAACATTCCTCTTCATCCTCGTATTTGATTGTTGCCACTTGTGTTTACCAGTATGGATGACATGTGCAGAATGTGTTTTGAGAATGAGAATGTGTTTAGAGTTTTCCTGAAAAGTCCAAGTGAGATCTGCAAATTGTTTTTTACTATGTGAAATGGTTTAAGGTATTGACAACAGACTGCACAATTAGCTAAAGGAGTTCAGGCAACTGAGAACTTTGTTCAGCCAATGGGTTTTAGTGTTTTAGAAATTGAGAAAAACTGTAATTACTCAGCAACAAAATTTCAAGGTCCTATGGCTGGTCCCTGTGGTCCCTGTGGTCCAGCCAGAAACATGTGACTATAACATCAACCTACAGGCTACGATCATTATATTATATGTTAGGTAACATTGAAGATTCAAGTGCAGTGTCCGTTTGAGGTGTGGCCATTCAGAGCACGTGCCCTTTCAGAACAGGCCAATTGCTTTGCTCCCGGTATCACTGCTTTCAGTGTTGTCGTGGGGGGGGGGGCTTGCCTATTTGAACATGTGCCCATGGGTCGATTGGGTGGGACGAATGGGGAAAAACATTTCCCAAATCGGCAGCTCCTCTCTTACTTCACAACTATTTATGAAGCTACAGCCACCAGCATGTTAGCATAGCTGAGCATAAAGCATGGATCCAAAATCCACCCACCAGCACCTTTAAAGTTCACTAATTAACACGTCATATTTTGTTTATCAACAATATGGGGTTTTGTTTTTTGTGAGGTTACAACCACACATTGTTAAACAAAGGAGATAGAGCATGTTAATCAGCAGAGGTGTCAAAAGTATTCACATGCATTACTCAAGTAGAAGTATAGATACTAGGGTTTGAAAAGACTTCTGTAGAAGTTGAAGTATCAACTCAAGCTTTTTACTCAAGTATAAGTGTAAAAGTACTAGTTTCAAAACTACTTCAAGTATAAAAGTAAAAGTAATGTAAGGCGGAAAAAATGCCATTAAGGACAAAAGCTTAGCCCACCCCACAGGGGCCTATAGTGCACTACCCCACCTCCACAAAAAGACATTTTTCTGAAGGCCATAATGACTATAATGTTATATTAAAATCATACCTGCAAACTCAGAAGGGCTGAAAAAGGTGACACATCTTTGAGTCTGTGTTTTTCAGACAACGGCAGCTACAGTCTGGTGTTATAATCCTCTCCAGTGAAATACAGACACACTTTTACACCATTTAGCTGTCAGCATTTTAACCGTGTTTACTCCAGCTGCTAGCTAGCGGGAGGCCAACGTTACCTGCTGCCAACTTTAGTGTTAACTAGCATCCCGTGCAGCGATGTTTCAGTTCCCTCTAAAGTCCGTTTTCGGAGCATCAGAGAGAAACGCAGGCATTTATGTGGCACCTAAATAAGGCACCGAAATCCGCGTTGCTATTCAGTCCGGTACATAATGGTCGTTAAGGCACCGGTGCCGTATTAGCATCGGGTTTGTGCAGGTGCGATGCATCGCGTACAAACCAATAGGGTGTCGGAATGGTATATGTTTACACTTCTCATCCAATCACAATCAAATTCACTCTATCCGGATGGCGCGATTTATCTGGATAGGTTTTTTTTTTGTGTGTGTTTTTTTGAACGATGACAAGCCGGAATGAAAACAAGCCAAACTGAAATAGGAGTAACGAGGCTATTTTCAAAATGTAAGGAGTAGAAAGTACAGATAATTGCGTGAAAATGTAAGGAGTAGAAGTAAAAAGTCTGCTGTAAAATAATTACTCCAGTAAAGTACAGATACCCAAAATTTCTACTCAAGTAAGGTAACAAAGTATTTGTACTTCGTTACTTGACACCTCTGTTAATCAGTGAGCTTTCACCATATATACAGTAATATTGAAACTATATTGTTTGCAGGTTGAGGTGGGAAAAGAGAAGAAGGCCAAGTACCACACCTACCAGCGAGTGGCTCTGGTTCTGGCTCTGGTCTTTCTCGTTTTGGCTCTCTGTGTTTTCAGCCTGAGATATCTGTGGAGCCCCAGTCTGGGGAAGGTAAGCCTAAATATCACCTAATTGTTTGTCAGTCATCAGGCTTATTGCCACTGTCTGTGGTAAGTGTGGTCTTCAGATGAAGGACACAATAGCAAATCATACAGTTTCCCTCAAGGAAAAGAAAATATGCGAGTAAGGAATAATGGACAGCCACACAAAGAGCCAAAGGCAGTCTCTGCCGTGTGTATTGTATTCTGCTAGATTAAAAGATGTGTGGGCTACGGAAAAAGACAGCTGTGTTTTGCTCTGCTCATGTTTTGGCTGTCAGATCTGTAATTTCATGAATTCTTGGACGAAACCACAAGCCGCTTTATACTGTTGCAAATGTCGACCTGTTGCATTTATCTACTTTCTGCTCACATTGTAAACATCTTCTCACAATGACAGATTCTGATAACTCAAAGCTGAACCTAATTGCTGTTGACCAGAGTGGCTGCAGCAGGACTGAAACCTCTTGGCAATGTAACTGGGATAAACTCTTGTTCTGGCAATTCATCTTGTAAAATCCAATTCAATCACACTTGGAGAACGTTTTCACTCTGCTCTTTCCCCCTGATTTTCTCAGGGGCCCAAAAAAGCTAATTTACCCAAGCTAGGAGGAAAAATACATCTATAATTTCACATCCAGAAATTGGAAGCTCTATATGTTCTGAGCACAGAGAGAAAATGATTGCAATAAAATGATGGTTAAAATTGAGCACATACGTTTCAAACTTGCATGCATTAGTCTGCTTTGTGTGTAATGTCTTTGTTATGCCTAGTAAACATTAATTCAGAACACCCTCTGCCACAATTCTGCTTCCATTAAGATACACATTTCAAGTGCCATCAGTCTCTTCTGAGCTCAGGTTAACCAAGGTTCATCTGCATTTCCTGTGTAGCCAGTATTGTCTACGTTCTCTCCTTTCAACATAGATATGAATCACCATTGAGCCATCTCCTTTGTCCTTGTTAAATATTTCATGCCGGAGGTAGAGCAGTCATTATTTCTACTTTAATAAGCTGTGATCATTCTCACGTGGCACAAAATGTGTTGATGGCAGAGGTTGCCCAGGCGATGAATATCAAACCTGTGCACCCTGGGTTTTGCTTTAATGGGGTCTTGAGGGGTATGCTCATTCTCTGGCCTCCTCATCAGTGAGTGAGATGGAGCACCTTCAAAGGAGAATCACCTGTCTGTCAGATAGGAAGGAAGCTCCCTCGGACACAGCATGGCAGTGAAACTAAGGTATGTATCCTCAGTAAAACTATCTGGAGACTTTTTGAAGGTAAAGAGATGGATTGATACAGTGAATGGATGGATGGATGGATCAGCGCTGCAGCCAGCACCTTGTTGTTTGGTGAACAGGTATTGGGTGCAATGCAGCAGGACACTTAACACACCAGCTCATCCTGAGCAGTGTCTGGCACCTCAGACTGATCTCATGAAGTGGCGTATGTATGACAATTCGTATGCCATTATTGGCGTGTTAACAAGACGCTTAATCGCTTTTTAGCGTGTTTATCAACGCCGTTTGGCCTCCATTGACTTACATTACCTTGTGATTGTGTGTGAATTGATGCCATAGCGAGTAGTATGAAAGGGCGAAAATCATCGTAGGGAGATTGGTCGGGGTGGAAGATGGGTAAAACACGGGACTTTCTCCTAGGATAGCGGGGATCGCGTCCCGCGTGTCACATTTCCTTTGTGTCCCACGTGTCACGTTTCTTTTCCACGTTTGTTTTTTTCCCTAAACCCAACCAGTTCTTCTTTTCCTAAACACAACGTTTTTTTCTTTTCCTAAACCCAACTCGCGTGTCACGTTTCCTAAACACCGTAGCTTTCTTATTTTCCTAAACCCAACCCGCGTGTCACATTTCCTAAACCCAACCGTAGCCTCGCGATAACACGTAACATCGTAATAACACGCGACGTGGCTTTAGAAAGTGCCATGTATTTTTACGCTGTGACGTTGCAGACAAACATATACGCGGATAGCTCAAAATGCATACAGATAACACACCACTTGGCTTAAGAAAGTAGGCATGTATGTTTACACAAAGTCATGATATCACGTTGGGCACCTACATGTATAGACTCTGGGCAGCAGAGCACATCTGAAGCCAAGGGGAGTGTACACCATTAATTTAGGAAACAGTTGAGTTGTTATTTTATTTGAGCACAAAGATGAGCATAGTGACAACTCAAATTCAACTCAAGTAAAGTGCTTCCCTTAGAGTCCTTGAACATGGAATATATTAGCTTGGATACAACAAAGACATATGTTACCAAGGTTCTAATGGATTTTTATTACTTCCCCAACTCCAGGTTGCCCGGAAATATTCTTAAATCAAGATTAACCAGAGAGGTCACGTATGCATGGTGCTTATTTAAGATGATGTATAAGGAGTAGTCACATCAACTGCCCAACTCGCACGGTTGACTTGAATATTCTTTGAAACTGTACTATATATTTCTAAGAATTATCACTTAATGCTGCAAAAGCACAGTTTTAGTGTCTTTCAGCTTATCGTTTTGGTTTTCTGCCCACAACTTTACTATTTTGGCTCTCATCAGCATGGTCTCCAGCTGCAGCAGGCAGCCATTAAAGTAAAAAGCCCTGATAAAATCACTGTACACTGCATGCCCATCACTAAGAGGCTGACAGACAAAGTTAGCTGGTGAACATAGTGGAACATTTAGCAGCTAAAGAGCCAGAGATTTCCCTCAGGAGTTGATGGAGACTGAAGGAGCTAAAGGGAGGGTGAATATTGGACTTCATGTGCATTTGTAGAAAGTCATATGCTCAACTTTAAAAGATGATAATGATAATATATTGTGGTTGTTTTTACAGCCTGTTGTGCCAAAATATAAATTAATGCAGATTTAAGACAAATATGGAATATATAAGGTGGAGACGTTGTGTCTTCTCTCTGGTTACATAGGCCATGTAACATGTTAACGCACCGTCACTGTTTTAGTACAAAACTGATTTAGTTGATGAAGCTTGTATTCTTGCTTTTCTCCCAGTATGGAAAGTTTTGATTGCAAAGTGGCCTCAAAAACTGCCAGTTTATTATTACTATAGAACATAAGAAAGTGATCATTTTTGAAAAAGAAGGGCTCTGAAATGTGCAGCAACAGATTCACAAATGCAAAACAGGTACAGAGAAAGTTCCTAATGTGGTCCCTTCTCAGTTTGAAATCTGTTCTTCCTCCTGCTGTTTTGACAGATGCTGATCACCTGAGATGAGAGGAGCAAACTGTAAGAGTCACACCCTTTTTACAGTTAGAAAAAGAAAGAGGTGCTGGAGCACACTAGGAAGTACTCTGACATTACTTAGATGGTGGTATGGCGTTTTACTTCCAGGTTTAAAACAAGGGATACTCTGCTATCAGTTGGACTTTTTCAATTTAAGGATCAAAACTGACAAATCTGAGAATCCACAGCTTTCAAGTTAACAAGCAAAGAAAGTCCTAATGCTGCCTTAGATCTCATTACAATAAACATTGATTGCAAATGGGTTCTGCTTCTAAAAATCTCTTGAAATGCGACAATTACTTTTGTGCTCAGTCAATATTTGGATTTATGGACATGCACTTAAAACAATTACTAGGCTTCTAGCTATCACTCAAACAAAACACACACACACACACATTACATACTATATTATATATCACATATTGCATAGCACTTCAACCTCAGCATTTCTAATTAGAAGTTGAAACCACTGCACGACTACAGCCACGAACACCCCTTGTCTATTTTTACAGTTTACCAAAGCAACGTGACCTCGGCTTTGTATGAATAACCACAGAATGGTAATTTGCTCTGTGCATTGTATTTCAACATGACATGATAACCGCTTGGGATCTTCTTTTAATTACCTGAAAACATATGTTGTTACACAGGCCTGGGGAAGATAGTTTGCCATCATTCTGTGCGCGCGTGCGTGTGCGTGTGTGTGTGTGTGTACGCATCAGTGTGCATTGTGTGTTACTAGATTAGGTGCCTCTGCATTCTCTTTTGGCTTACGGCAAATTTCTGTTTACTATGTGCTCATTATTGTTCTGGGCCACAAGTCTCACTGGGGAATTTTGCCTCCTTGTAAATTAATCCTCTGTTATTACCAGTAACTCAGCAACTCTGTGAAAATGGAATCTGGCTGGTGAATCCAACAGGAAAGTGAGAATAATTTGCCTTGATGAAATTATTTTAAGAAATCGTAAAGAACTAAATCTAGATGTTGATGTCTGCTGTGTTGAATGTTTGTAGGGCACAGCATCCAAAATCAAAATTTCTGTACATTAGATTTGATATATTTGCTGCCATTTTTAATTCATGAACCACTTTGAGCGAGATTATCTGCAGACCAGCAGCCATAGACTGAGTAATTGTGAACCTGTGGACATTGTAAACCCGTTTTTCCTGTGGCACATTGAAGAGCTCACAGGTGTAGGTCTGTAAGGCAAAACTGCCTGAGAAATACATGAATGTCAGACCTGAGGAAAGTGCTCTATTATTCAAGCTGAAATTGCATTGCTCACCTTGATGCCTTTCCCTCTCCGGTCCCAAGGTAGCTGCTGAGTTGTCGCTCCTGATGGCCTCTTAAATGCCTCACTGTCAGGACCGGCTTCCTTAATGAACACTGCTGTGCCTGCTGCTTTTCTACTGGTCACAGGTGGATGGCTTTTCAAGGCCGGTCGCCCCTTTGTTTATTTATTGCTCGTGGGCTGTGTATACCCAACATCCCCTCAGTGTCCAGATGTCAACATGCAACAGGGGAGGGAGACACAAGATTTGATCATGATATGATTCTACTATCCTTTTTCTTAGTTTGTCTCCAGGAACAAAACAAGACAGTGCTAACTTCTCCTCACTTTCGGTTTGTTTACTCCGTCTCGTGTGGAGGAATTATTATTCTGGGGAGGCAGCCAGGCTTATCAAAACAGCTGGTTTGGCAAGACCTTTTTGGGGGGCCTGCCCCTCAGTCTGTAATCTTTTCTGATATTACACGTCCGGCTCATTCATTCAGTAGCAGGCCAGTGTCCACTGGTGTTTCTCCCTGGCTGTTAAATTAGGCTGCTATGGGCTCCCTCCTAAAATGATGCATTATGCCTTCTACTCTGGGAGCAGTCAGGAAGAGGGAGGGTATGCAGATCGGGAAGAACAAAAGAGAGTTGTTTTAAATTGTTGCCAGTGGAGTGCCTGAGGTAGGAAGGCTTCATGGCGGTTGTGGCACATTGCCTTCGTCTGGGATGATGACTGCTACAGAGAGCGTGACAGCACTGCAAAGCCCACCGGGAATTATTTATTGTGCCATACAGCACTTTAGTACGACTGTGATTTTCTTTTTAGAAGCAAGACTAATACGGGTGTTGGAGAGATCCGCATCTTAATTGCCAGTACTACATTTTGCCAATCCACCAGCACCTCATGTGCAGCATGTTGTATGTTCAGTGCGGTGGGTAAACAGACACAAATGCTTGCCTTTTTTTTTCCCAGACTCTGTTTCTTTCTCCTCTCTGTCCCACCAGTGTGACTGCCAAGAAGACTCCTCTGCTCTGTTGTACAATTTAGAATGTGATTGAGCTTTCACATCCACTTTCACTCTCCCAGTAAGTCTGCACCGCTTATAGCCTTGATGTGCATTTACAGCGACAATGCCGAGGCAGAGAAGTGAATAGCAAAAGGGAAATACTCCGTTCACCTGTCCTTTCTCAACGTATTTGAGGTTGCAGATTAGAAATAGTGCTATAATGTTGGTATATATTCTCATGGATCATGACTAAATTTCTATTCTGAAAAATGGGTATGTGAAAGTGTTCGGCTATATATCTGTCAGCAATTAAAAGGTTGCATTGACTTTTTTGCGGGTTTGCCCCATTAGTCACCTTGCCTAATATGCGAGGAGAGAAGCGTCATCTTAATCATCCCTTTAGGACTCTGTCTAACACTTCATGTTAAATAGCTGATTAGCCTTTTTTACGTGAGAAAATGAGAACTTGTAAAAGCTCTAAAAGTTGGAATGCTAATTTTAATGACACATTTAGACCTGCCAGGCTTATGAAGCCTTTTTTAAGAAAATCAGCAAAAATAACACTTTTTAAAAAGGAGATTTTTCATCCAGTGAAACTTCAAGTGTTTGCTCAGAAAATGAGCAAAGTAAGCCAGACAAGTTAGTTTTTAGAGCTGTAATGAACCTCATTAATGATGAGGTATTCATTCTAGATGTTATGAATCCATAAATCACATAAAATGAAATTATTCGCCAACATACTGGATAATGCAGCTAGTGTATATATTACAGTACCTTGTGGAGTTTTCCTGTAAACCACAGTTTATCACACCATCCCCATCGGTACATCGGTTACAAATATGACAATATTCCGAATTTGATACAGGTCATGTAAACAGCATAGTCCGGTTGGATATTCCGAATAAGGCCTTTTTCCAAATATAGCATTTTCCAATTAAGACTGGACTTCTTTGGACATGTAGCCTATGCAGCACATTCAGAATATGAGTCAATCTCAATCTGAGTTTTTACATTGACATATATAAAATGGACCAACAGATCCTGTTCTGGACAGAGACCAGTGAAGGATATTAGAAGCACTTTTCCGGTGATGGCGGAGCGTTACTGCGCAGCCTCCAATTGAGCTTGAAGATGTAGATGTGACGTGAGCAACCTGTCTTAAAGTTGTATGTCTTCTGGTAGCTGTGCCAAGAGAAATCTCAATCATTCCGAATCTTGCAGAGACAGAGAACGTAGGTATATGTAAGGAGATAACATAGGCACAGGCTAATTATTGCTAACTAAAATGCTAGTTAACATTACTAATTAAAACTTAGACAGCTAATGTGAGTCAAAACCGCCTGTGTGCTTCTCCTGTACTATACGGTAATTCCTCTACTATGCGACAGCAAGTCACGTGGTTATGACACAATCGTTAGCCTATTTTTACAAAAACGCCTACTAATATAAGTAAATATAACATTTCAAAATTCTGACAGGATGATTGACAGATGCTGAAGCAAAATCAAACTTTTGGAAAGTGAATAAAATTAGGCCCCTGATGATAATACAAACCCCTATTCCAGTGAAGTTCCTATATTCAATGAATATACAACAAAGACTTTGTTATATTTATACTGCTCATAACGTGAGGTACAAGGTAATTTAGCCTTTTATACATGGTTGTGTTTCTTTAGAAATAAACAATGGACAAATAGAGTCTTTAAACGCTTCAGATGTAAAGTTATTCGCTGTCAAAGTGACATAAAAATGAATGGTAGTCAATGGGATGCTAACGGGAGGTGATGGCTTGTTAGCATCAAAATGGCGCCATAGGAGCTACGCGTTCCGAGGAGAAGTTTACCCCCTTGGATTTTTACCACAGGCTTATGGTCAGCTCTATGCGTTGCTATGGTTGCTGTACACAAACCTACCAGCCAACAGTTTGCAAGACTGCAGACCCGATAAAAAAGGAGAAACACATCTACTTTTAAACATTACCAAAGACTTGGATATGCGCACACATCGCTATGCCGCCCTTTTCAAGAAGCTGGTTGAAGAAATGAAAAAGGGACGCTATGTTCGCTCGGTCCAACTAGTCAGTTAGTAGAACAAGATACAAACAAAATAGAGACTCGCTCAGCAAAACACTGCTCAATAATAGCACCTCTAGTGGTCAAACTTCACAGGGTACCTCAAAAGTAAGTAACGAATTCTCATTTGCAAACATACTGTTTTGGGGAGCACATTACCAGGGGGAAATGCAATAGCTAATTTTCACAGCAAACACTTTAACCCAGTTGTAAACAATAACACTAATGACTACTGCAGTTGTCGTCAATGGGCCTCATTCACCAAACGTTGGTAAGAACAAATGTTTTCTTAAACCCCACTTACGCAGTTTTCACAAAGATTCTGTCATTCACCAATGTTTCTTATTTGGGATTTGTTCATAGGTAAGAACAGAATCTACGCACACTCAAGAGCACTCTTAGACACAATTTAGAGCTGACATGTTTGCACAAAACAAGTAGCTATACCGTTTTCAGCCGTTCTAATTTAAGAAATGTTAACATTTCTCTCCATTTCGTAACTAATTATTTTCATTACTTTACACATAATTATAAATTTGTTTGTTTTAATAAATACACACTGCTGCTCATTTGTAAAGCACTTTGAATTGCCATTGTGTATGAATTGTGCTAGGCCTATATAAATAAACTTGCCTTGCTTTGCCTTCAATTCACATCAATTATGTTAACAGGGAACCTTGCCATCTCCCTTAGAGATAGGGTGAGAAGCTCAGTCATCCGTGAGGAGCTCGGAGTAGAGCCGCTGCTCCTTTGCGTTGAAAGGAGCAAGTTGAGGTGGTTCGGGCATCTGGTAAGGATGCCCCCTGGGCGCCTCCCTAGGGAGGTGTTCCAGGCACGTCCAGCTGGGAGGAGGCCTCAGGGAAGACCCAGGACTAGGTGGATGGATTATATCTCCAACCTGGCCTGCGAATGCCTCGGGATCCCCCAGTCGGAGCTGGTTATTGTGGCTCGGGAAAGGGAAGTTTGGGGTCCCCTGCTGGAGCTGCTCCCTCCGTGACAGACACTGGATAAGCGGATAAAGATGGATGGATGGATGGAACCCTGCCATCCAATAATAAGTGATTGATCACGCTATTTATACGCCAAGAGTATCTTCTACGTTTTTAAGTAATTTTTTTTGCCTTGCTTTGTAATTTTTTGATTTCAGATCAAACTATTTCTTTTCTACTTCATTGGTTCTGCACCTTTCTCCAGATACAGCATTCACTGCATGAGTAACTGCATTCCATGCATCAGTTTTATTTGCTGCTTGGTATGCACTGCTGACGATACTAAATATGATGTCTCGTTTTTCGTTAACTTCTTGCAGCAGTACCTCCACTTCAGAATTTCTCTAAGTGTGTACATGACATGGCCCGGTCATCTCATGCTCTTTTATGGGAATGAACGGGGCATTTAACTATGCTAAATAGGAGCAACGGGCACAAGCTTTCAATTTACAAAGATATTGGGATTCATTATTCTAAGGACACACCTGCAAACAATTCTGCTGTTCTTCTTCTGCTGAGTAGTTTGATGCTAGCATAGCAACCCGTTCTCACTCCAAACTCAAAATACGGACGTTTGGACAGTGGCTGTCAGTGGCTGCATGTTTGGATAACGTACCGGGGAGAGCAGGCAGCTACACAAGGTTTAGCAAGTAGTATGAAAGGCTGAAATTCCACACAGGGAAGCTGATTGGGGTGGTGGATGGGTCAAACACAGGACTTTCATCCAGGAGACAGGGGTTCGTGTCCCCGCTTGTCACGTTTCCTAAAGTTGCTTTCTTTTTTAACCGTCCCGTTATTCCCGCGTGTCACAGAAACGTAAGCCCACCCACGACCTTTTCCTTAACATAACTGCATCAAAAGGGATGCCAATAGACCTGACCAAACGTGTTTAGTTGAAGCGCGTTATATGACGCCCAAGGAGACTTTTAGTGTCAATAATAACGACAAAGGCACCTGACCAAGCGTCCGTATTTTACAAGATGGGAGTGAGAACCTGTTGAGTATAGCTATAAGGATTCAGGTTAGCTAGATTGATTGCAAAACAACAATCAGTACAGGCTGAACAGATCTTTGATGGTGAAGAATGGACAAAATAGACAAGCTCGACAAGCTCATTAGGCAAACATGTCAGTCAAATCCAAAGGATGAAGAAGCCCATCTTGCTCAGTCAATATTGTCATGACTTATTTACAAAAGCATAGCCTACATTAAATTGCAAAAGAGATGAGTTGTTGATGGCAGTAGAGTCACTGATACAAGTGAGTGGATGTGTGTTGACATGCTGGTCGGCAAAATGCTAAAAGGAACCAAAACAAAGCACATGGAGAGCATTTCCCTGAGAGGCATCTTTTATAGTGACTGGGAGCATTGGGCCAGGTGCTACCAATTAGCCCAAATGAAAGGCCCACCAATTACAGGATGAGAGCAAATATAATAGGGGAATTGTGTGTCTATTGTGTCTAAAAAAGTCTGACAGTCACGTTTAACTTGCATTTTTCATTTTTACAACAGAAACTAATGAGAAACATGCATTAAAAGAAACCGTTTATGATCTGATTTCAATCATTTCCACCTGGCCCTTATTGCTACTGGTTGATAAAAAAATCAAGTTGATTTACACATCAGGGGCGTGAAATCATATCTGCTTCCAAATTGGGGCATGACACCATGCTAATTAGCAGTATTGGTAAACCCCCTTACATACACTGCATCCATGTTGTTACAGTAGTTCAACATGTTCCTATTTGTGTCTGTGTTTTACATAGTCATAGGCGTAATTTACAGGGGGGATTGGGGGTTTACAACCCACCCCAATAATCAAAACTGGCCAGTGTAACCCCCCCAAATATCTAATAATAATTTCCTTTACATAATTAAAGAAATTCACACCATAAATTAAAGCAGAAAAGGCACAAATTGTTGCAAAAGAACCCAAAGTTACGCCCTTGCATACAGTACATGTGGTCATGATTTTTTGATGGTCACTGATGCCTATAGAGCAGCTACATATTAAATGCATATTTTGAAGCACCTGAATGCTCTGAAGTATTGTATAGTGTTTTTTTTCTTCTTATGCGTGGTGGATGTATCGTTATCCAGCACTCATCACCACGAGTATGATGGATGACAGCTGCTGCTCTGCTGCTGTGTCTCATTTGCCCAGAAAATGTACTTCACTTTGTCAGCTGACTGTGATAAAGCTTGTCAAGATCCTCTTTCTGGTATTCATGGAGGTAGCAGGACTGACCCGCTGACCTACATGAGCAGCTACAATGTGAATGGATGAAATGGGAGCATCCAATTCATGTTAAATGAGGGAGGAGGATGATGGTTGTTGATGATTTTTTACTGCTCTTCTCTCCCGGTGTGAGCACAGAAAGTGTTGTTTTGGAAACACCGCTCTCTTTTAACCAGTTACACAAGGGGTCTCAGACTCCTTAAAGTACAGTTTGTCCTCTGGGCTGTTGTCTCTTGCTGAGAAAATGCAGGGCTCGTTAGTTGTCTGGCAGGAACAAATAATAGCCTGGGTGAAATGTTGTACTGTCATACACTACATTTTAATATCAAAAATCAGAGAAATAGATTTTTACACCATCTATCAGGAGTTTGAACATCCCGACAATGTGTGACTTTACCAGTTTACACCACTAAACTTATATCCAGCAACCTTAATTCTATATTTGTTGCTGTAATAATTACTGTAAATGTAACATGTTTCACATATTTACACCACAAGGTGCAGATGTGCTAAAATTCCACCCTACATCCACTCCATTAGACAATTACAGTAAATCTCATCGTAATTAATGAAGTTGTCAACTCTAATCGTTGCAAAAACTACTCATTTAACCTCTAAGTAAATCGTTAACAAGTGTCTTGAGTTTCCAACTCTTGACGTAAACTGGACACAAACAGGTTGTTAAATGGAAGTCAATAGGCTAATAGTAGAGGGGCGTAAAATGTTTATACTTAAACCAAAGCAACCTTTTCACCCCACATGACAGTGAGAAAACTGCTCATGTACCTCATTCAGAGAAAAGAAATCATATTTGCTGGTCCCTCTCTTCATTTACATATCCTCCCATCCAGTGGCAAAAACACTGAAAAGCATTAATTTTCTCCTTCAAAGTACTTAATTTGCATGTCTTTCATTAGTGGCTGACTGTGATGGACCATGTAGGTTTTATAATAACTCAAAAACTGAGTCAAATAATGATGCTCCTAAGTTTATTTTTAATAGCGTGAGACAATGTTAAGCTGTAAAGACAGACCCCGACCATTGAGAGCATAATGTGTTGTGTTCTCCCATTGGGTCTTCAAAGTATTTTTCAGTGTTGTTAAAAAGAAGGGCAGAGCAGCACTGACATGCAACCCACATAGGGGCCATGGCAACAGACCAAGAGCTTCTCATCAGTACCAATAGTCCCAGTGTGATAGCCCAGTGTCTCTGCATAGGAGTGTCACTCCCTCTTTTATTGTGTCTGCAAGGCAGAATCACGGTGTAAACAACATTTGATAAGCCTGTATAGTATCTCCCAGAAGCTCTGTTCGGAGCTACCTTGTTACAGGCATTGCTGGCTTGTTCTATAAGTTACAGTATAAGGCACATAATGAAGAGAGGCGTAGCACAAAATTCTGGGCCCTGTAGAAAGGCATTTTCTATGGGCCCCTCCACAGCTATTCATTCTAGAATCTTTTTGGGCCCTCCTCATACAGGGCCCTGGGTACTCAGTCCCCTTTTTCCCCCCAGTCCGACACCCCTGCATATGAAGTAGTGGTGAGGATATCACTGCGTTATGATAAAATGAAGAGAGTTGGTCCCACTTTTGTTGTAGTGATTACGACTTTGAACATCCGGACTAAAGCTGCCGTTATTGGTACTAGTACAGTGCCCGTTGAAAATGTGCCCGTTTGGAACGGGGCAATTGCTTGTGCTGTGGTATTGCTGCTTGTAGAATTCTTCAAAACCAAATTGTACCCCACAATTGCTTACAGAAGGACACCAAACCACTTAATATGCAACTCCACTGTATAGCCTACTAGTGACTTACTGATTTACCTGACAGAGAATGGGGCAGATTCAGAATGTAATCACAAAATATCACAATGAAAATGTGGAGTAATCAGATTAGCCTCATGGACTCATGTGCGCTTGCGACTTACAATGACTTACAAAGATACATAACAGCTACAAGTGTACGCAATACAGGATTTACCCTATTATACTTTATCGACTGGAATAGATAGGTCAAACTGCAAACAGCCACAAATAGTCTATAAACAAAGCATCGGGCTGTCTTAAGAGATTTCACATGAACAACGGTTAAAGTTACTCAGGCTACCGAAGAATACCATAATTCCTCCATTCAATTAGACCTTAGCGACGCACCCCCAGCTTCCATCCTTAACAAACAGCCATGTATATGGGCTCTTCCAGTCTCTCCACTGCTGGCTGTTCCAATTTAACGGGAGAGAGGAGCAAGAGGGGTTAGGATCATCTTCAGCCAGAGAGGACATTATTTCTTCAGCTTCTCCTTGCGTTGTCAACCCGGGGGGAGGTGTGTGAATTAGTTGTGCTATTAACGTCATCGCTACACAATTTCTTAGTAAAACCATGCCACCACGCCTTGATGCTCATAACAAGAATAGCATGTATAGTATAGTATATAGTATGTATACTAAAGTGAATTAGGTTCAAATCGCCAACATGAATGATATTTTTGCAGTTTTACACATAATAATCCACGATGATCACATTACACGTCAAAATGACACATTTTGACACAATGACCCGAAATTTCACTAATCACGTTTTCAGGGGAGCCCATGTCTTATTAAGGGGAGCCGAGCTCCCCCTAGCTCCCCCGTAGTTCGCACCCTGTGTATTTAACGATATCTTTTGCATTTCTAATCCAAACAATGTAAAACTTGGCACTGCACTTACTTTTATGGCTACTTGCCCGTAGCCATACACCTGTCAAGGTGTTTGAAATCCATCTGACTAACGGTTCGAGAGATATGTGAATAAAAGACACACAGACAGACATTCCTGTAATTTATAGATACAGTAGCAGAAATAATATCTTGGCATTTTTGCAGTAAGCTAAATGTAGACTGGCTTTCATTGCTTTCCACGCACAATTTTATTTATGCATAAGTTGGCATGCAGATAAATGCACTACAAGTACTGCTGATAAATACCAAGGCGACTCTCTATTGTCATCTGTTGGTAACTTTCCAGTGAATTTAAATGTGTCACATCCACAATATTGAGTAAACCTGTGCAAATGGAAAGCATTTTTGCCCCTCTGAACCACAAGAAGGTCAGCCTCCATTGACTTTTAACAAAATGAGACTTGGACTTTTTTCTTTTTTAGTTGCTTAAAAACTTTCTGGCTGCTGTTAATGGCGTTCATCTGGCCAAATTATTGCCTCGCATCTAAATGATCCAAATTGCAGCCTTACAGCTCACACAAGCTGTTTCTTAAATGCCACTTAGCTGCTGGATCCCAGAGTGTGCTCTTGTTGATTTATTGGGAGGTGGAATGGCTGAAAACCAGCAGAGCGACAAGGAGACGTATCCACTATAGAGGTCATTCACCTTGTGACTGTCTGCCTTATACTTCAGAAGCTTGCAGTCTTTGGTCTGTTGAGGTTTCAGATTGTGAGACAACAATAAGCAACAGGATTCAGTCAGTGCTCCTGACAACCAGCAGATTGTTCTTCAACTCAGCACAGTGGTTACGCAGTAGGGAAAGGCACAAAGGGAAGATGCAACATGGTACAATGCAATGGCAGAGTAAAAAGAGATGGCAAAACACAGTCAAAGGGCCTTCGTGTGGTTTAACTTCAATTCAGTTTTTACTACTTTCTACTGGTTGTTGATACTGTGGAAGCCATATCTATCTCATGTTGGCTTTGGAATTGGAGGGAGGTTACATAATTTGTCATGTCCTAAAAGGTTGGTTTAACACCATCTTTAAAGGCCTTGTGAAGTCCCTATGTTCTCTCTTACAGTTGGCAGGTGAAGATAAAAAAATATACTATTGGCCATTTTGGAGGCCCTTTTTTCTCCATGTCACTGAGGTGAAGAAAAAAGCCAATATTTCCTCTTTCAAAATCTGGGGTTTGGCTAAAACTTAAAAAGAAAAAAAAGTTGAAAGCTGATCAAACATTGGTTAAATGTAGCAACATTTCATTCTCAGCCTGGTCTGTGTCACACATTTGCTTGAACACACAACACATTTGCTTGAACACACAACTAAAAACCCTCTATCGCATAATTATTACACTAAGATTGTGGCTTTTACAAGTTATAACTGCAAAAAGATAAAAAACAAAAAGGAAAATATATAACTTTTTAAGCAAAAAAGTCTGGGGAAACATCACATTCCCCGAGCTGTTGTTTGAAGAAATACAACCCTGTGTTGTTTTCACTTTGATTTTTATTGAGATCATAGAAACAAACACATCGAACAACAATGTGTCCCAGTCCCTGAGTGTATTTCACAATAGTGTGTTGACCAAAAGTACTGAATAGCTCCCAAAGTTCCCCGTGCCCCTCCCTCCTGAACGCAGCTCTATTATGGGCACAGTAGCACGTATCAAGGTGATTTATTGCCAGAGAGAGCTCAAGTTGTTTAAAATGACTGGTGTGATTAGTCATATATGCTTCAGAGCTGAAAAAGGGGTGCACAGTGCTCCTGTAAATTAACAGCAGCTGCAAACTGTAGTCGGCCACAGCAAGGTGGTCAAACGTGGTAAGCGGCAGAGTCGCCGGGGGACAAGGAGAGAAAGTGGGTCATTACATCCCTTTCAGGTATGAGTAGGTTGACAGAAGAGAAAGGAAGGCTACGTTAAAGATTCAGAGGCTCTGTGATGAATTGATTTCAGCAATGGAAATAAAACAGGAGAAGTATGATAGTCTGTGAGTTTTGCCAAAATTCCACTTGAGTTACTGCACCAATATGCTCCATATATTCCCACAAGCTCTCAGATATCTCCACGCTCCATTATTCCTGACAGAAAGGTACTCCTGGAAGAAGCGTTTTATTTGGTAACTGGTTTTCTTTTGGTTTTTAAAGTATAGTTTCCTCTTTCCTCCACTTTTTTAGCCTATTAAATGGATCTACAAAAAAACATTTTTACTGAATCTGTAACTGGCTTCACATTGAGCCAACAGAGAAGAGCCAAGGAAATTATTTTGTGTGTTTGTGGTATTTGTCTGACATGCTTTATAGGCATAGCTATAGATTTTGGGAAATAAATGAAAAGACTGATACCACTCTTAAACATAAGTGGTATCGATCTAATTGTCGGTAAGAAAGCAAATAGGTCTATTTCCAAAAATGTTGTGCTGTTCCTTTATAATCTGTTGAGTGTCTGACATAACCTGCTGTACTACTCAAATACAGTGTTGCAGGGATGACATAGTTTTGTAGGCCGACCTGGAAGTTAACACTGCCCTGGTTCCCTCGACAAAAAGCCAATTGGGTTTTTGCATTAGTTTTAGGATCACAGCAGATAAGTCGCCACCTCTAGCTTCCAACGGCTTTTAACAGATTGTAAGTGCTTGGCATGATGACATTGTCTCAGCTAGCCAGTTGTTAGCAACCGCCTTTTTTATGACACGTACAAGCTTAAAAATTCACAAGTGGGGTATTTACTGACATATTTTATGTCGCAGAACAAAACGTTAAAATCTCTTAAGCTTTTCTTAACCACAGGCCTTATTTCGGGTATCCAACCAAAACCCATTCAAAAAACCCATTGACTTTAAGATGAGGGAACCGGAAGTGCAAAAATGCTAACTCGTTTCCAGGTTTTAGGACTCCTCAAGTCCTAAATCTCACAGTAATTCTTCACCAGATCAATGGCCATCTGCATTACCCGACACCTATCTGATACCAATCTGATTAAGGGCAGAAGACTCAAACCCATTACCTTGTGAATCTCAAGCATTTTCAACTCCACTATGCCTATAAAGAGGAAACTGCTTTTTTGAAGGAGGTCGTCGATAGACTTACAGTAATGTAGTTTTCCAGTCTGTTCCACATTAAAGGAAATATCCACGCTCGGATACTCTTACACTGTTAAGTATCATCAGTTTGTGATGTTTAATGCACTTCACTCAAGACTTTTTTTTGTGATGAAATGTCATAATTCACTTTTGGGTAAATGCATTTTCTTTTAAACTGTGGCTGCATTGCATTCAGTTCTATTGAGATTTCTGTCATTGGGATTTTTCTTCTACAGTGGATTTATTAAAACAGTGCAAATTTGTGGACTTAGAAAGAAGCTTTTGCTCTTTTTTTCTGTAAGACTGACTCCAAAATCAGACCTTTATCACTGATGTTTTAGGTAAACTCCATCATAGCTCTGCTAGAAATATTTATAGTGGCATTGTACTGTCTGTGGCAAAGTATCTGCTAAAATGAGAAAAATACACAAACCACAAAATTGGCTAAGAACCGAGGTGCATCCAAGGTACATTGCCAGTAGCTGTTTTTTCTACAGTGTTAATGTGCTTTAGGAAGATGGCTCCATTAAGCTTTTGCAACTTGACACGTTGTAGCTTATTCTTTGAAAGGCTAATGACCTTAGCATTTTCCTTAACTGGCCTTTGGCATTGGCAGCTGTAAAACATTTTAACATCAAATTGATGCTTAAAGTAATTGCTTGGGTAAATTCCCAAAAGCACTTTAACCCCCACGCCAACCTAGTTTTAGCTTTTCATTTAATGCTACATACATCACACACTCAGATTGTGATTTTTGTATGGCTTCCAAAAACATTAAGAAACCACTAAAATGCAGGAGCTCTAGTATGCAACAACATCATAAATGTCAGCAACATCAAAATAAGTTTTCATTATTTTTATGCCAGTGTATTGAGTAGTAAATATGCAAGGTTCAGGGTTTTTTTAAACACCCATTGGTGTTTGTTGGTGCTATTGATAGAACTTCCTGCAGATAAAAAGAGGGCACAGTTTCTTAATTGCTTGCATGCAGCTATTTACCTCCACATGTAACAAAACCACAGAAAAGACGGGTACTAATTACAATGCAATGTTTTAGTGCCTTGCAAATGTTTATATTTAGAGCTAGAGTCAGATTTTGCGTCCTCTCATTACACACTGACTGGGCCCACGCATACAGCTTCCAGACAAATGTTGAGACTGCGTGCTTTCTTTGGCTTTATATTTGGAAGATTCCTTGCTTCCAAGAAATCCTGGCATGGTTGTTAATCTGAATGTTAAGCATATTTTAAGTGACTAAAAATAAAAATAGATGGAGAATTACATAAAATAAACACTCCCAGCACAGTTTTTTCTGTGACATTCAGTTGTTGGACTAAAAAGTAACTACTCTGTCACTGGTAGTTGGACATTCTGTTCTTAATAGTAATTGACTGACACAGTTCCATAGCAGTTTAATTTTACCTGACGCATTATTATGTAGCCTATCCCACTGCTTTTCTTGGCAAGAACCGCCCTGCGTAGCAGCTGAGTGGTTAGACAGATGGTTGTTGAGGTAAGCCATTGACCTCAAGAGGTTAGGTTTGGGATAGCCCGTAGAGCTCAACAGTGTGGTTCCGGAAGTGAAAATCCCATTCATATTATGGAGGATTTTGGATTATTAGCCATAATGTCTTAACAATCCAATGTAGACTTTCACAAGATTGTGAAACAATGGTTGATGCCCCTGTAGAAGCCACAAGTCTATATGATATCAACCTTGAAAAGCACGTTTTATTCGCGATGTCATAGAGCAACAGCATGAACGCCTGGCCAATCCTAGCGTTTGAATGCTACGCAGGGCGTGTCTTACTAAGGAAAGCAGTCAGATTCATAACGCTGCCAAGCCATGCAATGTCAATGTGGGAATTTTCCCTGTCAGGAAATAATGTTTCCGATTATTTCGACACCACATGAATGCAGCACAAACGCCCTATCTTGAAATATGTGAAAACTTATTTGTGTAACTGCCCTGTGATTCTGATCCGCTTCCAAATTGAATGTCAATGCTACACCGTTCCACCAAATCTCATGAAAATCAGAACAGTGGTTTTTTGGAATCTTGCTGACAGACAAACCAACCAACAAATGAACAAACCAAACTAAAAAACATAACCTAAAAAAAAAAAACAGAAAGCAAGTTCAAAGACCATAACATGAAAGTAGTAGTTGTAAGTTGCATCTGGATGGATGGTGGGCAAAGAAGTCCTGCGTTTGGTCAGGGTAAGACAAACACTTAGGTAAAGACAGAAGTTTACATATTGATTCATACGTCACATGCTTTATATCACTGTTTACTATCTCTAATACTAAGACCACAATCTTTCCCTAACCTTAATCAAGTGCTGTGAGTACTTAACCTTAAATTGTTGATATTCTATTGCAAGAGTGGATAATCGAGGGAAAACAAGTGGAATTTGTTGTCAGTAAACATTTTGCAGATACATTCAGTATCTAAGATACTTCTTTATGTCAACTAAAATGGACATTGATTGTGTGAGGTACAGCCACATACTGTATTTCTACAGTTTCCAACATGTCGCATCGTGTTGTATTCTGCTTGCTGTCAGGTTGTCTTCAGTGAGATTGATGTTGTGAACTGCCAGTAGGCTCATTCTACCCAGTACCAACTAAGTTGACGCAGTAGTGACTGACCAGTATTTTCAAATAGAATTTTCTGAGCTGGCACCTGTCCAGAACCAACTGCCTGTATTCAGGAGGCATCACCAAACAGCAGCCTGCATGCGTTTGGCAGTCGGAAAGCATTCCTACTTCATCTATCCAAATTCTCCAGGCCTTGGGAGTTGACAGGTTTGGTAATCAGTGTCCACAAGCATAATCCCCATGGTCTCAAGACAACACACAATCAGATATCTCTCCAATTGTGTTTCTCCCTACCTCTCCCTTCTTCTCAGATTTTACATATAAAATCTGCCTTGCGAGAGAAAAAACATCCACAAATATGCATATGCACAGTGTCAGACCGTGAATATAGAGACCATGTGTCAATATGTGTGAAGGCCATCTGCTCCTAGGTGGGAAATCTATACCAGCTGTAATTATTTCCCTTTCTGATCCTCATTTTCAAATAATATTTCCATAGGAACCGGCTCCTGCTGTTCCCTTAGCTTAATGTGTTACGTTTCAAAAAATTCTCCTCCCAGGTTTGTTTTCATTACCTGTAATAGAGTGTGTGTGTGTCTGTGTCTGTCTGTAGATTAATTATTCTAGCAGTTAGTTAGTAGTGTTTGCTTTTATTTGTAAAGGTTACAGCAGTTGCAATTTCCTGTACCTAAAAGAGATGTTCCATTTTTTCTCCTGAGAAAATGAGAAACTAATAAAATATCGTTACCAACCAGAGTACCATAAATACATTAGTTGTTTGAGACTTGAGCTCTGAAAAATAAGTCTGGTGCAGCCTGGTTGAGGACAAGGAGCCAGCGGTAGAGACAAGGGAAAGCTGCCTGTGCAACACTGGCAAGAAAGCCGAGGTGATCAACTAACTCTGCTTTTCCATGCCCAGCTGATTTGAGTTTGAGCTCTACAGCGAAAAAAAAGTCAGATGCGTTACAGATAAAAAGCTGTATAAATGGCAATAAAACAAACCTTAAACATTTGAAGACTTCACTAGTTCGACATTACACAAACAGCAATGCAACGTCTACAACAACTACTACAATCTAGAGACACCAAACTTTGTGTGACTCAGCATCCAGACAGCATGACTATCTGCAGTTTCGTTGTCAGTGCAACTCAGGAATCTCCTTAAAAAACACTCTAGAAAATGTCAGCGTCTTCCCATCAAATGTGGCCAAGTGTTGTGTTCCATTCGCTGCCTATTTAAAAGCAGCTCTCGAGCCCGTTGAAGGCACAGTCAAATATGATCTAATGGGTCGGGCCACTACCAAAGTACAAGCTTTCACTCCCAAATTGACAGGTCTTTTGATACACAGATTATCACTAAACAACTAAATATTAGGCACATGCCTATCATTTAAATAATAGACAACATTTTAATCTAAAAGTCAAACTCAGAAATATATGGATAAACCTGTAATTTATATTATCAAAAAATACAGATATATTTGGTGTGTCTCTGGCTCTGTTCTATTCAGAAAGTCATGACAGTGTGACAATGGGCCAGCATGAACAACACCAGGAACCTGAAACCGAAGCAGCTAAATGCTAAATGGACTACAAACCCAATATCATGCAACAATCACAATATGTTCAGTCTGCACAATTATATCAAAATAAATGTAAAGTGTTCTACAATGAGACAGTTCTCATCAAATAACCGGTGGCATTTGTCAGTGGTTCAAAACAACCTATTTTTTTTACATTTTCCTGACAAAAACCTATTGCAGCCATGCAAATAATGACTTAATAGTATCGGTCAATTACTGAAAGAAGAAGATCAGGTATGTTTGCATTCAGTAGCAAAGTCAGAAGAAGTGTGACAGTGTACCATCGCAAATTAATTAATTAAGGAAGAAGGTAGGAGATTGGTTGGATAGTTGAGCGTACAGAGCCTTTGTTCACCAGCAATTTACATCCTGTCTTCTACCAACAGTGAACAATGTTCGTTTCATTGTAATTATGAAGGTGATTTTTGCTTTGTGCTGTGGATGCCTAAATCTAACACGTTTTATCATGCAGTATTTGTTAGGATATTAGGAAACCTAATTTAATACATTTGTCTTTACGCAAATAGAACACGGTCTGGGTATTATTATATTTCTTACAAAACATAGCATGACTGCATCATAGTGTGGTTAAATATGGTATAACCAGTGTCTTATTTGACAAATTTTGTCAAACTGAATTTAAAGCCACAAGTCTCGAGGTGGTTTCAAACCAGCAAAGACTTTAAATAGACTCAAACCAAAAGGACACGATGTTCGCCAGTGTGATTGTCTAAGCTGCTGCCCACCTCGATCTATCACAGGGCTGCCTATGGCTCCCAGGAGGCCCGTGCACTGTGCAGCCCCCGCACTGCCTTCCGCCCTTTTGCCTCCACCACCATCACCACCTCGCCGTAAGTGACAGGCATCCCGTTCCGCCTGACTGGAGCCTCTATCTCTTAACCCTCAAGGACAACTAAGAGGACATATTGTCATCAAGTCATCTCTCATCCCATTCCTCCATAAATGCACCCCCCCCCCCCACACACCACACACACACACACACACACACACACACACACACACACACACACACACACACACACACACACACACACACACACACACACACACACACACACACACACACACACACACACACACACACACACACACACACACACACACACACACACACACACAAGCCTTAATGACCTTTGCTTATTGTCCTCTGTGAGTCTGTTTGAAAACATCTAGGTGGAGGTTGTTAACAACCATTTCAGACAGAAACCTTGAATAGAGGACATAAACAAGGAATTGTCTGTGAAAGCTTTCGCACAGATCGCCTCACACTTCTGAGCTTGAATGTTTTTCCACGCTTTGGAGATGTGGATTCTTTATCTCATACTGTACAACAGTCTGAGGCGTCTTGTTATGTGAGAAAGGACCTGCTCCAGAGGGATATCGGACAAGGCAGTTTTTCAAATAAATACAAGACTTGGTTCGCAGTAATGTTTCATGGCAATCAATGAATATTTCAGGGCAGTGCCAGATTGTTTGCTTACATCAATGTATTGTTGCTGCTGCTTTGCTGTCTTATAAACAGCAGTTACTCTGCTCTTATTCCTACGGGTTGTTTTTGCACTTTGACATGCTCTTAGAAGTTGCTACGCTGATGGGACAACAGGGAGTGGATGCAGAACTTCAGATTAGAGTCCGTTGCGGATAGCCGCAGTAGGAAACTTGAGAAGAAAAGAAGAAAGCTATCATGTTGATAAGAAACTCTTTTGAAATTTTAAGAATGTCAAATCCCAGAAATCATGAAATGTGATTTCAGCGAGCTCTGCAGTCTTTCAAAGAATGACCACATTCATTAACTAAGACAGTTTCTTTTAAAATTGTGTTTTAAGCTAAGAGTAGAGATGGTATACTTGAGAATAGTTTTATGAAGAAATTTGTGCAGTAACTATAAAATTAGTCCTAATCACGTATACTGCATGTAGTTAAAGCTGCACCAATTAGTATTTTCATATTAGCAGTGGAAAAATGACGAAGCCACATATACATATCAATCCACTCTGCAGTTCTCCTCAGCTCTATGAAGCGTTTTAGCATGTTTTAGCTTATGGTTTTACAGCCTCCAACTTCAGTTTTAGTTCACTTTGCTTCCATCAGGATTGTTTCGCAGAAGCAGTTGTTTTCAGCCCTAAAAAAGCTCTAAAAACCCACTGCACATCCACTAAATTGCAGACAGACAGTTAGCGACTAGTTGGTGAACATAGTAGAGCATTTAGCAGCTTAAGAGTCAGATATTTTTATCATGAATTTAAAAAAAAAAAAAAAAAAAAAAAAGATCTAAAAAAGAGAGTTAATATTAGACTTACATATCTGCCAGATGTGTAAACTGTTTGCTAACACATTTGCAAACAACTTTATGGAGGTGATAATATGATAATGTTGTGTTTATAGCATGTTGCAATGTTCCTAAGAGGCCAAACAAAATGAATAATGCAAGTTTAAAAGTGTTTGTATGTTAATTGATGTTGTATTTGTTGATATACATCTTTCTTGTAACCCTAATGAATTCATTTGCAGGCATTGATTATGTCTGCTCTATATGATCGATCAAATAATCATTTGGGTAAACAAAGCAAATCTTCAGCCGATACAATGCTCTTTAAGGTTTTACATTTTTACGACTGGTTAGGCATGAAAGTTCAGTAGACTAACCGCAAAATCTTAACTCAAGCACCACTTACCATCTTTTTTGGTGCTTTCCACAGCATGTCATGGGCTTCGCCAGCGAATGAAGTTTGCTCTGTTGTCGCAGACTGTATAGTTCAGTCATGCCATGCGTCACAATAACTGGCTCAATCATAGCTATGTGACATCAGCTGACTCATCCAATCATATCCATATACAGTTTTTATATAATATATATTATGATATTACAGATTTAACTGTATAACCGTTTTCTAGAAATGGTCATTTTCTTGACGCCAGTGTCTCCGATTGAGCTAGTAAGTGGACTTTGAGTTAAGATCTAGTCATAACTACATGCCTGGTGTATTTGTAAATAAAATATCTTGCCTACTGCACCTTTAATGTCACAGCAGTTTCAAGAGTTTCAAATGTATTAAAAGTCTTTGTGACCATGTGGCCAAGTTAGCTCAGTTGGTAGAGCAAGCGCACAGATTTACTCCTCGACGCAGCAGCCGTGGGTTTGACTCAGACCTGCGGCCATTTGCTGCATGTCATTCTCCCCTATCTCCCCCATTTCACGTCTTCATCTGTGCTATGAAAATAAAGGCCTCAAAAGCCCCCAAAAATAAAAGTCTTTGTGACCAAGGATATAGCAGCCTTTCAGAGTCTTTGTACAGAGAGTGTAACATAAATTGGAGCTCCTCCTAGTGCTGGCCTTTTATCTGCCTGTTCAGTGTCATAGAGGAAGCCAATTAACTTTCACTCTATTTTTTAAACATTTTGGAGCCAAGTGACAATTTCTGTGAATTGTTATTTAGAAATGGTACAAGATAAGTAAATTATGCGAAACAAGCCCATTGCATATTTAAAATTTTTTTTTTTTTTAAAACGTGAAATGTAAATAATGAGAGTCAGCACCAAAACAAATTATAACGATCCTCGTCATTACAGTGAGGCAAAATATTGAGCTGTGTTCCAAATCTTCCCCTTATTGCAGCACAAATCACACTGCAAGTTCTCCTATGTACTGAAGAACTTATAAGTATCAAAAGAGGCCATACAGAGGCTATTCATTTCTATTTTCAGAATGCCAATTATGGTGCACAGCAGCAGCTTTGGATATTGAACCAGTTGAAGTCAAACTGTTGTAATACATTATTATCTATTTCAACCTGGTGCAGTGGGGAGATTCTCACTGCTGGATTTTCATCAAAAGTGATAGCCTGCTGAAAATGTAATTCACTGTTTTAGTATAAATCAATAAGCCTCCAGAAGCTATTCCCCCATTCCACCTTTATGTTAATATAAAAAATGCTCAAATAGAACTTTAATTCACCACTCAGACTTTCAGACTGTTTAATAGCCCCAATTTTATCCATAACTGCCCAATTGACACTTACATTTCAAGCCCATCTTAATTTGGCTTCTCCTGACGATTTTAAGTTCTACTTCTCTTTGGAACCAAGGCTACGGTGACCCATATTAATGGAGATTTATAGGCTAGAGCCATTCTAACAGTGATCTTCTATTAAGAATTATATCCCATTTGATCATTACTACTGTTCTCCCACCAGAAAAAAAGAAGTCATCGCTGTATGTGATGCAGTGTATTTAAATGGCTTGAGTCCTGCATTTAAGCAAGCACACACAAAACATGTTAACTACTGAACATGTGAAAGAGTGCAAAGTGAAAGCTAATTTAGTTTTAGAGCATTAGAGGACATTCAGATGTTTCTGATGAGGGATATTAATCCTGATGGACTCTCATCCGAGTGTAATCATTAATCATGCGTCTCATTGGCGAGGCTCTGATTTGCCACTGAGACAGATGAAGATGAACTCAGCAATATATTTCTCATCATAACACAACCCTCACATAAATATTAATAGCATATTTTCAGCTGGTGGGCATGAATCATTTTTCAGACAGGGAATTTTAAGAGCCATCCATGCATGTCCAAGAACAGTACATAAGCAAGCAGTTGTGATAAACAACACTGCTTCGGGGAAACAGTGAAGAGAAGGCTTTAACTGTACCAGAGATTCAAAGGTCCTTATTTTGCTTACTTCAGGGTCCTATCAAAATATTTTCTTATTTACCATTACAGCTTGTCGACACAAATGTTTTGATTGCACAAGTGATTATCACTGATGTATTTGAGACAGACATTTGAGGTTTGAGATCATGGATGTTGCTTGTGTAACTGGCTAATATAGGGGGGGTAAAGGAAATATCCAGGCTTTGATACATTAAAGCTGCTATGATCGATATTTCACATGTGTACTGTTAAAGGGGCCGTTCATAGTGACAAACCCACAGATAATTAGCGAGTGTTTAAGCGGCTTTCAGCTCATTGTTTTGTTTTTTTTTTCTTTTTAGCAAAACAAAATCTGATAAACCCACTGTACG
Source organism: Perca flavescens (assembly GCF_004354835.1). Classification (NCBI taxonomy): domain Eukaryota; kingdom Metazoa; phylum Chordata; class Actinopteri; order Perciformes; family Percidae; genus Perca; species Perca flavescens. The sequence goes on from NC_041340.1 coordinate 14,303,041, forward strand.
CTACCTGTCCTGCCCAGCACCGAACAGCAGAATAAATATAATTTAGCTGCTGGATGTGTAAACAGACTACTTGTCCATAAATACTTAGTATGTCAATACAGTATGTTTGCCAGCCACTTGTGCTGCTCAAGTGGCCAAAAAGAAAACTAAGTGCAGTTAATATTTTATTTGTTTACAGCAATTTAACCTTCTAAGACCATTTATCAGACTGAATTGCCATTTCATTGTGCTTCATTATTCAGTCATGTTCATGTCAGCTGTTTTGTTTCAGAAGCAAGTGACATATCGCTCATGTAGTTTGATCAGTTGTCATTTTCATTCAAGCTGGCATAGTGGTTTTTTACGAGGTTGTTATTTCTGTAAGTTGACTTGCAACAACCTGTACAGATGCGTAAATGTCGTGTACACTTAATCTGTTGCTGTTTTTCATGGATGTAGGTATTTTTCCTGGATCTGGCAGATGACGTCAGCAAGATGGCACCTCCATTCTACAAACTCTTATTGGCTCGAGTCGATTGTTTACCAATTTGGAAAACAGCTGTCAACACCAGACCAATTTAAACCACTGAAATAATCTTGAAATGTAGGCAGCTATTCATACATAAGTCTGGACAGGCCTCTCTTATATTCAGCGCAGAGTTATTAAATAATGAAAAATTGTGACTCATTTTGGGTGGACTCCTAAGAAATTGGCCTTCTTGTTATGTTTTTTTATTCTTTTGTGCAAAATGATGATATAGCCAATGCTAAATAAACCAAAGACGCAGTAGTATAAAAGGTGTAAGGTTCTTTGTGTCATTGCAGGTGTACGACCACCAGTACAAAGCTATGTTGGATGGAGTAGAGAGAGACGGTGTGATGGAGATTGACCCAGGGCAGCGCATGGAGATCTTCAGAATGGGGAACGGCAGCGAGGAGGTACTTGAGGTGCACGACTTCAAAAATGTAAGTAAAAGGTTAAACAAAGCCATGTAAGCTACTCTTCTTTTGCTCAAAACTTAAATGCTGTAATGCTGTAATTGTGTCTTCTCTTCAGTGAAGAAAGGATTATGATTAACACATGGTTCACTTCCTGCCCTTTAAAGAGGCGGTTGACAACATTTATCCTTTGTTGAAATCATATTTTCTTCAACAATATTTTCTCCGCTTTTGTGAGTGAAAACAGGTGTGACAAACCATTGAAACATCCGAGAAACAAAATTATGGAAATTATACTCAGTGAGGTGTACACAGGGATGAGACAAATTATTTAAAAAGATACTAAATCAGTAACTGTAGTCCTAGGGATTATGTGTGTTTGAGTGCACACAAAAGCAGCCCAGAAAGAAAGTAAAGTCACTAAAAGACAGTTTTCTTCCTGCTAATTTTATACAGCAACTTCTTTACACTGCAGAGACAAACACCATTAAAAAGCCCATCTCTATTTGTTTCTCACACCTTTCTTCAACTGCAATTTTGTCTCCAGCAGACCTCATTAACTTTCCTTTCATTCCTAAATCCTTTCGAGTGTTACACATGCTGCACCTCAGAAAAGGGAGCTTGCTGTTTGACTGGTTAATGGATGCTCTTATTCTCACACCATTATTTACTGTGAAATGTTGGGTTGCAAGGCTGAACGTTACTGGATGCTACTCATCCCAAACAAAAACCTACATTGAGTTATTGTTTGTTACAATGGTCTGTGAATCTAAAATAATGGAAACCCAGCACAGTGCAGGAAACCTTTAACCTGTGCAATTAATCTCTCCCACAGACACACAAAGACACACACAGATACACACACACACACACATAGACACACGCGTGCACGCACGCCTGTTGCTTGTTCCACTTTCTGTTAGTGAAGCACAGCCCCTGAGGAGATTTGTTTGATTCAGTGCTCCACCATGGAAGACTAAGAAACAAGTGAATGAGCAGAGTAATTCAAACCTCATTGTGATTCTTTTTTTTATAAAAAGGAAGGAAACCCACCAAAACATAATGGGTTGTACTAAGTGGTAGCTTGTGTGCTGATCTTAGAATAGATTTTTTTAATACAAAAAAGGGAAGTTGTATGTTGTTACACAGACCAAATAAAACAATCTCCATCGAGCCTGAGGGCTGTGTAAGGAATGGAAAATGAGGGGATTATGCCACCAGGTCCATCGACCGCAGGCAAAATCCATTCGCTATTGTTCCGGACCAATACTACTCATTTTAACTGGGAAAAACATGGAAAAAAGGGACATCCTGAGAGAAAATCGCCAGAGTAAATGTTAAAGCACACTTATTTTAAGTAAACAAAAGCACATTTGGCCTTAAAATTGTTCTGAAATTTTAGTTCAATAAAATGACAACTGCTTTGGTGTTACAGCATATATACATGCACGGCTTTAAATTCACACCCGCCAACCCACCAAATGCGGGTAAAAATTAACCTTGGTCATAAAGTTACGAGCCAGTTTAGCCGTTGATGAAGAAGCAAATAATTCTGCATCTGTTTGAATCAGCAGTTTGACTCATTGTTGCCAGATTGGTCTGTTTTCCACCAAGAACTTTGGGCGGTTTTGTGTGCGTTTTGCTTGGAAAGGTAATCTTATCTGGCAACACTGCTTGTAGTTGCCTAATCCTACATTTCCCATGAACACCACGTTGTGACGTGTCGTACAACCGTCGGCTACATGTCAGCTTGTGGTATCGGTTACGAGCTACGCTAAAATGGAGAAGACGGTAAAGTTAGTTAGGAAAAAACAAATGTGGATAGTGGAAAATCTCAATGGCTGGTAACTTAAAAAATCTGCTAGCCATGTTGGTTGGTGATCAAAAAAGTGAATTTGAAGTCCTGTATACATGTATATTTCAAATAGCCTACATGAAAGGCATGCTATGATACAATCAGAAACAGTAAGGGATAAAGCTAAACATTGACATTTTGGGTTGAGGTTTGGTTTAGTTGTGGTTAGAAAAGAAAACATGTTTTGCTAAAAAGATTGTTTTTTTTCTACATTTCAACAGATCCACCATGACACTTTCTGGTGATGTATTTCAGTCATTGCTTTTAGTTTGTTCCATAGACTGTAAAAAGAAGTGGACGTAGCTACCGTGACATCACACAATGGTTTGTGGACTACTGTTTTTGTTCTAAAGAGGGAAACCTTGCCGCTTTAATGCATGTCACCCAGCCGACTTTTGCTTTCCATCTACATGTACTGCCCACGCTGCAGTGACACAGAGCCTGTACAAGCTAACACTAGCTAGCTTGGTAGGCAAGATGCAACGAAACAAAATATTCTTAGGGGACCAAAATGTTACAATTCACTGTCATGAAGTGAAAACACACAGTGAGAGGGGTCAAAGTCCAAAAAACTAAAAACACAGACAACACCCAGAAACAAGTTCACGGTTATTTTAAAAAGGTGCACTATGAGTTCCTGCATGACGTCACTTCTGTTGATGTTCCAAGTAAATACCAAACAAAACAGAGCAAGCTCGCCCTTCCCCCTATGTTTCCGTCATGACTAACTGACAAACTGTCACTAACCCCCACCCCATCCCCTCCCCCAACCATCTTGTCGGTGATTGGCTGGAACAGGTTTGTTGTATTTTGGTGCACAGCCTGTGCCCCTAATGTTTGTTTGACGTTTACGATCCCTGTGTTGTCTCCCGAGACCGGGATTTTTCACAGTGTATTCATGGGGCGGGCAGCTAGCGGATCAAGGAGAGATGTCTACGATTTGAGACAAAAATGAAATCGCGCTGAAACCATGCAGGAACTCATAGTGCACCTTTAAGGTACACAGTGCCATGGATACCCATTGCCTCTATCCTGTTGCTATCATGGTAACCTGTCAATCACAAGGTAGCCACCATAGGTAGCCACGCCCTAAAACATGCCCTGCTTTATCATCCATTTCAATCTAAATGGAACCATAATTTACTAAATAAACATCATGCTGTATTGAAGAAGACTTGAAACTAGCGATTAAGACCATGAAATCATTAGGACATTTTTACTGAAGTAATGTAAATCAGGTGAGAAGTAGGGTTTTATAGACCATACTGTATTTATTTCTGTTATCTTACCAGGTGTTTCTTACATTATGTCCTTCAATATCTATACCTGCTTATCCCTAGCAGGATCGCAGGCGTCCTCTGGCCTATAGCTCACATTGGTAAGAGGCAGGGTACACCACAGGGCTAACACCAATAGGCTATTACGGACAAACAGGATAACATGATCACACTCACAATTACACCTACTGGCAGCTTTAGAGTCACAATTAGCCTAATCTGTGTTTTTGGACTATGGGAGAAAACCAGAGGACTCAAAGCCTTCTTGCTGGACTGCACCAGTGTGCCACCCTTTTCTTTCACTTGCCACCGGCCTACTAGATCAGTTGTCTGCTTCAACACACACATTACAGCCAGCAGCCTCTCAGCACAGATATTGCCTCCTACACCAGATTCAGTTATGGTGAATTCACAGTGCAGCAGTTGTCAGTCATTGTTTTCATTGCTTACCTTCAGATGGCATCTTGCCTGAAGCTTGAACAAACATCCATAAATCACCACAGATGTTGGAAGAAACAGCTGGTGAATGCAGCCAATCTGTAATAAATAATATTAATGTAATAGGCTTTGTTTCTCAATGGATTTAGTTTTCTTTTTTCCAACTACGTTGCTCTGATAGATTCTCTAAAGTTTAGCTGGTAACCTCACACATAACAGAATTTAAATGGCTGTGGCAATATCACTTTTTAGCCATTTAATATATTTCAATCTCAATCACAGTGTTACTAAATTTGATACTAATGCTGGCCTTTTGTGTGCAAACTTAGTTTAAATAAGTTACTAACAATTACTGAAGCCTGGGGGATATTTTTTCTGCCTTTCCGATCATCTCAGCTTCACAAGCCATTTAAAAATGGATTTTGTACCCACCCACCCAACACATGAAAGGTTTATATAACCTGAGCCTTATTTCTAACTAGCTTGTTTAATGTGTGTCATCAATTTGCATGTTATGAGTTACATTAATATTCAGCCTCAGTAGCGTGTGGATGAACCATACACAGCTACAACAGCCTTTGTCGCAAGTCAGACAACGGGGTTGTGTTGGTCACTCTGGCACAAACAGCACGCCCAAGCTGATCCCACAAGTGTTCAATGGAGTTGAGGTCAAGACTGCTGGTTGAAGAATGGGATGCCATCCCACAGCAGTGTGTGACCAGGCTGGTGACCAGCATGAGGAGGAGGCGGTGCCAGGCTGTTGTGGCTGTGTATGGTTCTTCCACACGCTACTGAGGCTCCTGTTTGTGAAATGAATAAATTGTTCAATTGCCAATATGTCTTGTTTCTTCAAACTTCAATCATCCCATCCACCAAACACCAAACGAGTCAATGGCAGAATAAGCTGTTTGGCAGAAGATTTGGCAAATTTTTACCACAGAGAAATAACCTACCAAACACAAATTTCCTTACTTTTTGTGCTAAGTTAAATACGTAAATCCAAAACCATGGACCCTACCAAAATTATCCAAATATGTGGACAGGAGAATCTGGGGGGAAACGTGTAGGGTGGGCATGCTCTACACACTCCGACTAATGAGGGGAATAGGGAACAGGTGAGCAGGTGGGCGGGGAAGGTCAGGTGATGGGATTGGCAGGAAAGGGGTTACTACAGGGCGGGAGGGAGTGACTGTAAGTGGGAGTCATGTGACTGGGACAGGTGGGAAGGTCTGAGGGCATCTAGTGGGCAGGTAGAGAAACAGCAATGAAGGGGTCTGGGGAACTGGGAATGTGGCTGAAAAGAGGGACAGAGAGAATAAACACAACTGAGGCAGACGTGACACTGTAAATAGTTCACTGGCTAGTTTTACAAGTAGGCTATTCACCGTTCGCTAAAGCCACGCCCCCTAGTTACTGTTACTACGCCCGTCAAACAATTGAGAACCAGACACAGCCATGGCTGGGTTGAGCTCCATACCTGTTGGTATAAGTGATTGGTTTTGGAGTAATGCAGCGGACATATCCTCCAGGGCACGATAGAAAGGGCTGCAATATGCAGTGGAGGGATATGTTCAATGACCTCAACCTCTTGCTAAATTATCTGTGTCGATAGCAACATGTGCTTGACAGGCTAACAGCCGGTCTCACGGCAGTTCGTGTAAATGTCCACGTTATTCTTAATCTATTGATACGTGTTCACGGAGACTTTATTCTCGTTTTTTACGTGTAAATGTAACATTATTTTCTCGGGGAAAGGACGCCGGGAGGCGGCCGAAAAGGTCGCTCCATAAGCCGGGAGGCGCCCGCGAGGCGGCCCGCTGGGGACCCGCTGGATGAGGCGGCCGGGAGGCGGCCGAAAAGGACGCTCCATAAGCCGGGAGGCGCCCGCGAGGGACCCGCTGGATGAGGCAGCCGAAAAGGTCGCTCCATAAGCCGGGAAGCGCCCGCGAGGCGGCCCGCTGGGGACGCGCCACAATAACGGGATGGCGGAGGTTTGGTTTAGGAATAAACTTACGGGGAAAGGGCGCCTTAAACGCCGGGAGACGTGCCGCGGATTTTCGGCTTTTTATATTACTCCCTACCATTTTTCGTGCTGTGGCCACAAAATACGCTTCACATTTACACAAACTGCCATGAGTTAGCTCGCTAGCTTTACTTACCTTGGAGCAGACATATGTAGCTAGCTATGATTATTAATCTTCGAGGCATTTAGCTGTGAGTGAGGTCTCCCACATTGCTTAATCCATTGTCGGCATCTTTCCGCTTGGGTCTTGGGCTTTGGAAAGGTGAAAAAAAACGTCCCCTCCCTCTAAACTTTTGGGGTACCTGGTGTCAGACTTGCAGGCATAGACAGTATATAAGCTTGCAGGTGCCATAGGCGCATCGTTTCACCATCTTGCTGAAATCGCAATGTTTGACGGGAGTCCTTCTCCTTAGTTACAGTTGCTGAGCTAGGATTGGACGAGGACAGTTCGAGGGCGGGGTTTTGCGAACGGTCATTACTATCTTAATTCTCTGTGGAGGGAAAAAACAACGATTTCACTCAAGGCCTCATACCACTTTAACAAATATCCCGTCAACAAAAAATCATGGATTATGACTCTGAATACAGGTGATCATTGTGGTTGTTGTCCGCTAAAATAAAAACTAGCAAGCTGACAAAAACATAACAAGCCAACAAAAAACAAGTGATATACCATAAAAAAATAGCAAGCTAACAAAAAATAGCACGATAGCAAAAGCAAGATAACAAAGTCAAATAGTATAACTGTTTAAAAAGTCAGATTTGTAGGAGACTTTTACATAGACTTTTAGAGACTTTTAATACAAATATTATGATTTGATTTATTATATATTATTATTATTGTTATTATTAATAATAATTATCAATAATAATATGAAATATGAAATAATTTAATAAAAAATATCCAACTATGCTGGCCAAAATTTGTGCTTTTTTGTCAGTCACAAATAACTGTATGAAATATACTTTTGTAGGTGTATAGTTGTTTCAGATCCCCTTCAGCCATGAGGATGTGGTGGTCAAAGGGGAATAAAAAAAAAGCTGTACATTGCACTGCATCCTTTTTTCTTTTTTTATGATACGTTTTTTATTATTTTTATATTTTTGAACGCACAACATACAGAACAAACAAATACAATCAAACAGGAACCAAAACCCTCCCCCCCCACCCTCTGCAGTCTCGACAAAAACAAAACAAACCAATATACAAGAAAACTAAAATCACACCTTGCCTAGTCGCTCTCTTCTAATTATTGTGGCGTTGAGGTCACCAGGACCGATACCTGGGCTGCTGCGTTTCTCCATAGGTCTATAGTCGATGGCTTGGCTTTGTTAATCCTTGCTGTAGAGAGCTCAAGCATAACTATGTCTAGGAAGTACGCCAACCACTGTTTTATACAAAGCGAGTGGGGGGGGCAGCATTGAGCTATCATTTTTTTGGTTGCGGTTGAGCCGGCTAGGCAAATTTTCTTCTGTCTCCCAAGCAGGTGTAATTTAGAGTTGTCATTAAGTAACGAAACAATCAGTTCAGTAGGAATTCGACATCCTATCACATCAGATATTATTGATGTTGTTTTATTCCAAAACTCATGCACCTGTTCACACTCCCAGACCATGTGTAGGAACTGCATCCTTTTTTCTCAGAGACAATCATAAGATCCCCTCCAGCGTTTCATCCAACCAAAGATTCTTTGGAGCATTTTTGGAAATCCGGGACTGCAGAAAAACTACTGATGATGTTGAGGATAGCCTACGGTTATATTACATCATTTGGTGCTCCACTGTGATTTCCAGATGTTGTCGAAATGGCTATTGCCATCATACAGTGATTGAACAATGATTTATGCAATTTGTAAGAATGTTTATGTAGCTAAACATAAAGTTACAGACACGCTGATCATATGTAATATGTTACATTTGCTGTATTTTTATGTTTAAAATAAAGTTTGGATATTTAATGCAGATTTTACACATTAAACCATTTTTATTCTATGGTTTAAAGCACAAATATTTGGATTGTAAGGTATTTGGAAAGTACGAAAATTATGTTGATAATAGCAAGAAATCAATCAAACTAATACCTGATGACATGACTTTACTTCTTTATTCACAGGAGCTGAATGATGCATGCAGTTAGATGTTCTCTATCCTCATGAATAGATGAGCATCTTGCACCAAGTGGATATTTTATCATTGTGTGTTTGAATTACATAGCTTTTCCATTTTTCATCCCTGTGTTAATGTGCCTTCATTTTCTGATTGACCAACCCCAGTAATCATTGTATCTCATCACAACATTGCTCCTCATCTTCTGCTGCAGCTCACCAATACAAAAGATCCAAATTAAACAGAGACTCATCACAATAAAGCCTGGCATAAACAGTATGTTTTTGTGCTTGAGACCATTATTGCCCCATCCTTTTTCCGCACGGATGAAATTACACGCAGTAGATTATGACAGACATCACTTTGTATCATATCATGTGCGGTTGGTATGTGGTTTTCAGAGTGACAGCACCACAGAAAATGTAGAAAAAGCACCCACATGGTCAAGTTAACCAATTCAAAGGAGATGTCATAGCAATCACCGTGTTACTGTAATTAAATGTAGATTGAATCAAGTCCATTTTCATGGTACCGCTCATACAATTTTCAGTTGATACAATTCTAAAGCAGCCGTGGCAGATGTAGATCCTGCCGTCTGTTCTAATACAGTGTGCTGAATGAGCAGCTCTGCTCTGCAGAAAATAAATTGGATACAATCTGAGATACTGAGAGTATTACAGACCGATTCCGGCTGAATATCTTAACACATAATGGCAGCGAGAGAGAATTAACTGATCTTTCTTGCCTATTGAGGTTCTATGTGTCAGACTGAATAGAGCTACAGTACACATGGTGGAGGATCATCAGTGGAGCTGAAGAGTGACTCCACACTTGACTGCCCAGATTAAGAGAGTGACAGGGACCTATGACTGCCTAATTCAATGGGGGCACTCTCTGTAGAAAACACTTCATTCTCAACAATGTCACTTTGCTCTCCTGTGCGATATATGCTGCTATGAAGTATTATACAGCCACAGAGGAACACCCCCGCCTTTTTACTTCCATTCAGCAAGAAAGCAAGAGATGTGTTACGAGGGCCAGGTAGTCATCCATTTTATACCATGCTAAAAAAAAAGATGACACCTCTTCTCACTCATTAGGTTTAGGTGACTTCTTTGACTTTTTTAAGAGCTTTGATTATCAGCAAAAGGCTGATCATTTTAAAACGATCGCCCCAGTGCTTATGGGATATCCACATCACAGACAGCTAATGAATGATACATCTGAGTATCCCTTCATTTCTTTTTTCTTTTTTCAAAGGGAATCACTGGGATCCGGTTTGCCAAACATCAGAGGTGCTACATCAGGACCCAAACTAAGAAACTACCCACAGTGGCAGAGGTGGAGGCTGAGGACACAGAGTTACTGGTACGCCTCCTCCCTCATCTGTCTGTACCTCAGACTCTCTGTAGTCCTACAGAGGCTGTTATGCATATAGTTGGGAGATAACCAGAGTAGAGCTCTGTGAGCACCACACAAATCCTCCGTCTGTCCATCTTATCCTATCTCCCTCACCCCTCTCACTGAAGAGTAAACTGTGGTTTGTGGTGCCTGTGAAACTGTCAGAAACCCATAGCATCTTTGTGGCTCACATCAAATGGTTTTTGCTGTCAATCTTGAGCCAATGTAAATTTTTAATCATCACCTCCAAAGGCTCTACCCAAATAGCCTAAAGGGGAAGGGTGCAGGAGAGGTCTGAGTGAGAGGTAAGCCATTAAAATGGTATTTCTTAAAAGACGATTTCTTTGTAAAATTCACGAGTCTCTCTCTCCAAGTTTAGAGTGATTCTCTGGATTCTAGTTGTATGTGAACTTCAGCAAAAGGAATGGATGAAATTCAATCAATCAACATTCTCAATTTTTTCAATGTCACAGTGCAATTCACTGAGTGGGCCGTATGTTCAAAGAGAAAAATCCCTCTCTCAAATGTCTCTGCTGCTGGCATGCTCTCATTTACATTTCACATTGTAGCTGGGAAGAAGTTGCTGGCAAATATCTGACGCTGTTCGCTCACGGCTTCATTTTAAAAACAGAATAAGCCAATTGTCAGTCCTAGCAAAACCCAGTTTTAGTTTTAACTTGAAGAACACAAGCTGTTACACCCAAAAACCAAAATATGTTTTGTTTTTCCTCTTATCTTCATAATGTCTGATCCACGTTTACAGATACTAATTGCCCAGGCACCACCATATGTCCATGCCATTCCTGTCTTCTTTTGTGCACTGTGAAGCCTAATTGCCTTAATGCACAGCTTCAAAGTAAATCATCTAAGACCAGGAAAGTGAGTACGGCTTATACCAGTAGCAACGGAAGCCCTAATTATTACTGACATTAATAAAATATATTATTCTATACCATGTTCAATAAAAAGGTGTTTTTATGTTATTATTTACACTAGGTTGTTCTAATCAATAATTATGAATAGTCATACACAGCCCTGCCTTATGAGATGACACTGATTTACACTTAGCAAGGAGCCTTGAATCAACTGTAAGACTAAGAAGTGATAACCAGGCAGCCAAACACACAACCCTGTCTCCTTGAAACTACATTTATTTACTACTAATGTGTTATTTTGAGTGGGGAAAATATAATTGCTGCCTGAACTTATTTACAGGCAAAGCTTGTTTGAGTATCTGTACCGCATGCATAGGGAGCTGGTTAAGGTGGATGGTGGGCGTACAAAGTGCAGGACTTTGATTCCAGAGTCCTGTGAGTGATTAGGTTAAAGCAGTGGTGGAATGGGGAGTCTGGAGGGCTCACCTGATTGACCGCAGGTTCGGTTCTGGCCTGTGGCCCTTTGCTGCATGTCATTCCCCCTCTCTCTCCCCTTTCAAATCTTCAGCTGTCGTGTATAATAAAGGCCTAAAATGCCCAAAAGAATTATTTTTAAAAAAATAAATAAAATTAAAGCTGCAAGCAGCGTTGGACAGGCCCTTGCGCCTCTGCGCACGTCTGGGTTACTGGCGTACGCCGCTCCTTGCGACCATGCATTTGCGCGGCACTCAGACACCGCAAATCATCATCAATGAAAAGGGAACTCCCTGCTGAGTTCAATGATACCTCACACCAGACTCTATGTCATACAGTTTATTAGCTGTGAAAGGGGGCGTAAAAAGTAAAGGGCGTAAAGCATGGGGGGCGGGCCAAACTATGACCAATGAAAACGGAACTCTCTGTTGAGTTCAATGATACCTCACACCATAGTGTACAAGAAAAGGGTCATTAGTTATTAAAGGGGCATGGCTTAAACATAGGGGGCGGGGCCAAACCATGACCAATGGCAAACAAACTCTCTGCTGAGTTCAATGATACCTCACACAAGACTCTACATTAAACGGGTCAAAAGCCATAAAAGGGGGCGTGGCCTGAGTACATGGGCGTAGTTAAAGTATAGGGCTACGGCTCAGTATCACAAGTAGACCCCACATTCTAAGTTTCATGTAAATCGGATGATGTTTGTCATATAAGGCTGTTTTCCTGTTGCCAGCGGGGGGCGCTATGACCAAAAGTCAATATTGGCCTGTAGGTGTCCTCAGGCCTGGACTCTTGATTGTGGGAAATTTCAAGCAGATATGACAATGTACACTGTAGTTACAGCCACTTTCTCGTTCATCGCTAAACACTCAAAATGGCCCCAACGCCACGCCCACACCGTTTGACGAAAAAGTTTTTCTTTTAACAACTTTTCATCCTTAACGTCTTAAAATGGCACAGACCAAATTTGAAGTTGATCGGATTAAATCTCTAGGAGGAGTTTGTTAAAGTACGACATGTGGAAATGGCCAAAATCGCACTAATTTGGAACTTTCAATTCAAAATGGCGGACTTCCTGTTGGGTTTAGGGTATAGCTCCAATGACGTTGTTTGTACGTCTTGACATGCTACAAGTTTTGTGAGTCTACATTAAACGTACTGCAGGGGCTCAATTTCTTTAATTTTGTAGGGGGCGCTCGGGCCCTAATAAAAATAAAAGCAGTGGTGGAATGTAACTGAGTACATTTACTGAAGTACTGTACTTTTTACTACACTACATTTGTCTTATAGCCTTAGTTACTTTTCAGCTCTGTCAACGAGCAATGGCACTCAGTTGACAGTTCATTTGTTTGACATTCAAAACGCGGACATAACACTAACACCCCAACTTCGTGGGGGAAACATCGCAACAAGTCAGAAAACACAATCACCTTCAGTAGTCTGTCACTGAGCTCCTGTGTTCCTCTAGTCTGCTTCACTTCAGCTTTTCAGCCCCGTGACACAGATAAGCCACACCCACCCCAGCCTGGGGGCCAATAGAAACCAACAGGTTGATTACTATATGACGTGACAGGAGGGAGAGTCAGTGTCTGGGTTCCGTCTCAGGTTTGTTCCCACCGAGCTGATTACAAGCCCCCCCTGACAGTACCTAGAATGAGACATGAGAGAGGTATGCAATACCTGAATAGGAAGGGATGAGGGGAGAAGGGAAGTGCGATGAAGAGAAGTGGGTAGGGATGAGGTAGGAAGGAAAATGGATGAAGGGAAAGGGAGGGTGGGTCGAAAAACGAGGCAGGATGGATTGAACAGGTGATTAAAGGTATGGTCAGTGGTGTAGTCTACGTGATACACAGGTATACGCAGTATACCCACTAAGAAAGCTCCAGGATTTCCATATACCCACTTAAAAATGTGCAGTGACATGTAACAACATACTTTCCATTATATTCTTGATATATTTTGAATTGTCATCTGTGTTTTCCTTCGCATAAGCTAAATAAAGGGTTTTCCACTGTAAATGAGTGCATGAAAGTGTATAAGAATGCAGGAAATGAAGTCTCTGATGCTCAAAATTTCCCTGGGGGATCACACCCAGACCCCATATGTCCATTCTGGTCCATATATTTATATAGTACAGTATACCCGCTAAAATACATTAGACTAAACCACTAGGTGTGGTTGAGGCCTGGCCACCACTCCCAAACCTAAGTTAACTTCCAGTATAACTTCATAATAAAGTACTTTAATTGTATAACATCTTTAATAATTAAAACTCTCTGCAAGAAACTGATATATTTCCCAAAATGTCAAATTATAGTAATTATTCAATTCAATGCCATACATTATTTTGTGTATAAGGAAGTTTATTTTTGTCATTACTCCAAATATAATATAATAATAAACAGTGACCTTGGCATGGTTATCACATCAGACAGCGGCCCCTGATCCGTCCTCTGTGAGAATCCACCCACGTGTGACACTGGAGAAGATCAGCACAAGTTCCTCCTCAGGTGGTGAAACGTATGAAGCTCAGAGGGTTTAAAGCCAAAAACGAATAGTTCCTAGCTTAACCCAGCCACAAGCTTTTAGGAGAGAGCGCTCAGAGCAGCCGCGGCAGGCTTTAGAGCCGAGGTGAAAAACAATGGGAAAAATTGCGGAAAAACTGCAAGCAGCTGATAAGGAAATGCAGCCCCTGTGAGGGAGAACCAGGTGACAAACATGAATTGTTTTCCAGGATTTTTTCCTCTATTTTCAATTTGCCTCCCCTATGAAACGTCTGAGGGAGTAATCCCTGAGCTTCAATCCAGTCCCACCAGTCTGACACGGAAATCGCCATCCACCTCCCTCACACCCCTTAACATTGTCAACTGATGCTGCTTGCTCCATTAAACAGCCACTTAATATGGATGACCAAAGCTCACCCAGCAACCCAAAACCTCCCACTCAGACAACAACTGCAAACAGAAAAACTGCAGAGGATGTGAATACACCAAAGTCCTGCAAGCACACAGTATGGTTTGTTTTGTCTCATCTTTGTCTGCATGAAGATATGAGCTCAATTGATGACAGGGTAACCAGTGGGACTACTCTGCAACAAAAAACTTCAGTTCCTACAGTTGGTGACGTATTCAATCATAAAGCCTGGTTACACCAGCTAAAGCACAGCAGTGTCTTTCCAAAAGAGTGACTACTACTTGCAAGGATAGTTTGTAAACTAGTAAAAAAAGAAAGCTAACCGCTAACATGCTAACCAGCCAAGAACTTCATACGTTTTTTTCTATTTCTATTCTATCCAAGCTAGCAAACTTGGTAATTCTCAACTAGCATTCAAAAGATGTATTTGTACAACCAACTGCAGTCTCAAAATTATCTGTCAACCCTGTCGCTTTTGCGGAGAAGTTTATGCTTCCTCAGAGAAGGGCTCAATACAACTGGACAGTGCCATTTTGTACTCTTTCTCTGTCTGTCCCCTCAAAGGTCAGCACTGTCAAGACAGTTTGCTATTTGTGGTGCAAATTTGCATGTCAAAGTTCACCAAAGTTGAACTCAAAACGGGAAAAACTGGAAAGCTTTACTTTGCTCCCACGAGCAAATCATGTATAGGTCCATCAGGCCTTTATTGCAAGGTCACTGTCAGTTGCTTAAATATGGGTGTCAACTAAAATTCCCCACCTGGTACTCTGCATAATGAAACCCCCTCCCTGTGTAATGTACAGTATGCTACACACTGTTCATGAGAAAATATGTGTTGATCTCTGGCAAACATAGCTCCACTTTAAACAATGTGTCACGTAGACAGTGTTTCCCCCCTTGGGACACAGTGGCAAGAGAGGGTAAATTCATTAACTAGAGCACAACTGGTGTATAATTAAGTTGTAAGCACTGTGGGCAGAAAGCATACATACACCAGGAGCAGGCCGCACAAAACAAATTAGCATTATTCCCAAGGTCCAATGCTTGATAAAAAGTTGCTTGTGCCCTAATAATATATCATTTGTCAATATCAAAATAGAAAAGCCTTTCAAAACTGTGTATAAACTGGAGGACTATAATCATGTTGTCTTTGTGCTTGTCAACTGGCATTTAGAAATCCCTGCCCCATACTGACCTTTCCTACTTTCCCCCCCCAGGCCCTCTCCTGCAAGTTATTGGAGTCGTTTCTCAACTGTGAAGTCAAAGTCATGTTGTGAGCCCCGTGTCGTGACCTCCATTTACTTTCAGAGAAGACTAACTTGGCTTCAGCGGTTAAGAGGTCCAATTAGAGAGTGCTGTTTGTGTTCCTCGAGCGTGATTTTAATTTCTGCAGCCACAGGAACGGTGAGCCCACCAGCTCATTGCCAAAGCACCCCCTCCGTCGTACTACCACAACCCTGCTACACCTGTCCTCCGAGTCATCATTAGTCTACTGGCCGGCACTTAAAAGTCTAGGAAGTGTGTCTAAAGCTTGGGCTACACACCTCCTTCACCCAAACACAACAGAATGTGCTTAAGTCTTTTTCTTTCTCTCTGCAGGTCACGACTGTGCTGCTCAATGACAAACAAGAAGCAGCATGGAAAGCAAAACTATAATTCAAGCGAGAGTGACAGGGGTGAACATGAGGGAGGGGGCACGACCCAGTATAAATGATACTTGCTCCTACTATAGCCCCAGGATTCTACGTCAAGCTTAACTAATGTGCAATTAAGCTTTAGACTGGGAGAAAATCACCTTGTAAAAACATTTGTCAAGTGAACTGTTTTTCTGTTCTGGGTTGCTAATTAACAAGGGAATGGGAAGAGGGGTTTGTTTGTGTGTGTATTTACATATACATGAAGAAAATAAATATCTGCACTGTTAGGGGAGAGCATTACCAAATCCCCTTCATATGTCTCTATTAGACAACACTGACATGTAGTCCCTATCATTAAGCAATAATAGTTTACTTTACAGCTCATGAACTACAGTATCAACAAATTAAGCACACTGATAGTGCTGGGTGCCAAGCGAAGCATTGCGGTGGAGGGGGGGAAAGAGGCAGGGGGGAAGGGGGAAGGGGGAGGAGGGAGGAGAATGCAAGGCTTTATTGTGTCTGTCACATTAAACGATATTGCAGCCACACTCAGAGTAATGAAGACCACTTCTAAAGTCATTTAAAAGTCAAATCATCACTGTCTGTGAATTTCAATGATGTATGATAGAAGGAGCACGCCGCAGGCTTGAGAAGACGGTGAGAGAGAGAAAGAGGAGGGAGTCAGGGCAGTGGGAGTCAGAAGTCAGGAAGTTGCAGCCCTCTCAGCGGACAGAAAGGTGAAAGATGAAAACGGTGACACTGGAGCTGCTGCGTTGCTCAGGGGAGGAGAGCGCAAATGCAGGACTATATACTTTGTGTGGAGCCTGGACATTTTTGCAGGCTCTGACATGCTATGTTGTGTGTGTGTGTGTGTGTGTGTGTGTGTGTGTGTGTGTGTGTGTGTGTGTGTGTGTGTGTGTGTGTGTGTGTGTGTGTGTGTGTTCCTCGCAGGTGGAGACCGAGGCCATGGATATGGATATGAAGGTGGAAGAGTCCCAAGTATGGGTTCCTGCCGAGGAGCCCATCGTTAACCCAGCCTTTCTCTTCAACTCTAAGATCTGGGAGATTTGCCAGGAGCTGCCCATCCACTGGATCCATCCCTCTCCTCTGAGCGGTGAGAGCAGAGGCCTCTAAATGCAGATTATTAACACTCTCGCCAGAGGGCATCCCCACAGGCTATAGGCAGGCCCATAGGGACCACATGTTTTCCCGACCACATTAAGCATCCAGCCCGGTCTACTCCCTGTGTGTTTGGAAAGTTGAGAGACTGATAGCTAGTGGTGAAAGAACCATTCAGATCCTTTACAGTACTTGAGTAAAATTATAAATAACAGAGTGGAATTACAAGTACACTGTTAAAGTAAAAGTACGGAGGTGTTAGTAGCAAGACTACTTAAATAATCAAAACTAAAAAATACTCATTATGCAGAACAACCCCCATTCAGAGTGTTTTAATACATATGTAATATCAACGTGTAAGCAGCATTTTAATGTATAAGGTTGAGGTGAAGCTGATGTTAACCGGTTAATATGATGATTATGTTACGTGTTCTGCAACAAATGTGAATTATGTAGTTATGTGAGTCAGGAAGTTTTTTTTTTTTTCAATTAAAGAAAATCAAGCTGAAAGTCTAGTTAGATTATCACAACCTTAGAAATCATCTTTTTAGAAGTGAGTAGTTTATTTTATAGAATTTATGTTTATTGAAAATCGAAAAAAGGAGGATGAAGCCACAATATTAATAGATGATGGATAGAGTTTATATTGAAAATGTATCAGAAATCTAAATGTTGAGCGTAATTATGGATCATAAACTCTCTTGGAAACCTCACGTAGCTTATATAAAGACAAAAGTGTCCAAAAGTATTTACCAAATCTGAACACAAAAAGTACAGGATGTTGGATTATACAAATGTTGAAGCTAAAGTGTAACTGTTGTACAAGTACAAGTACGTCAAAACTGTACTTAAGTAAATGTACAGTACTACTTAAATTCCATTCTAGCTGATAGTCATCTGGAGATTTGCTTTTTAGGGATTTTCCTCAAAAGGCTGTGTAGGCTTTACTAATTAGGATCTGTGGAAAGTGATTTTATGTTAGTATCACAACAGCAACAAAATCATTGTTACACAGAAGCATGAAAAAGCTTGGAATAAATTCCAGAGTATTTCTCCTGAATGTTAGTAATTAACATCAAGCCACTGGGAAAATAGAGTGTGCGAGCCAAAATTTAATCTAAGAGCTTTACTTCAAACAATAGAAAAACTGTTGCAAGAACATAAACAGCTCCTCTCTTTCCCGCTCTCTCAGATGCTGAGGTTGGAAATGTGGATGCACCCGATGCAGAGGTTACAGGTCAGCGTTTCACCCGCGACGTCCTGGACCACCCTGCCGTAAACGACTACGTAAGTAGGCCCCCCCCTGCGGCACATCAACCAGGGCCACACCACGATCTACAGTAGAGCCACTTCAATCAGCTCCAGCTCTGCCTCGACTCTTTCTGCATATAAATCGCTCACTAATTGATGTTAAAACTGACTTTGTGCACCAGAGGGCATAGCAATTGCTCTATATATCTGTTTAAGTAAGGCCAGTTCATCGAAGACTCCCTTAATGTCTCTCCATTAATTGAGAGGAATATCCAGCCTTTCAAAGGCAGAAACTTGTGCCTACAGCGCCCCGTTAGTTCCTTTTCTCACTTCCTTTTTTTCTGAGGCACTATGAAGGAGCACTCTCAAGGTCACTCATTGCTTCACAGATGAGTTACGTTTATTAATAATGCTTTAATTATCAAAGCGTATAAAATGACTGGAAAGGCCAAGTGGCATATTCTGGTGCTCTGATGTAAACCGCTTAACACTGTATGGTTAATCATCCCTGACTGACTCTGAGGGAAAACCACATAAACCAGTATATAACACAGGAATTGTGCACGCATACTGACACAAAAAAACTTGTAGTTGCATACTAAAGATATCAGAAACATACACAGGTGCAACGATATCCCCCACACACACATTCAGTACTCACAGGTGAATAGCCACTAAAGCTAAATTCAAGGATAATGAGTCGGGCTCGGGGAGAGACACACAGAGAAATGAGACGTCCTATAATGTTGACATTTGGCCCGTCCCAGAAACACCTCTCGCTCAACTTCTCAATTCCCCTCCCCCCAGCCTCCTGTGTCTTCTCCCTCATCATCTGCGGCAGGAGATGCAGTGCTATGCAATTAAAACATACCAGGGGATGAAAAACTTGTCTCTCCTTTTGAAGCATTCTGGCACTATCAGCTGAGTAATGCATACCACTGCAATCCATTCCAGCAGCACATCCAGGCTCTGTTTGTGGGTCCGGCGATAACAAAGGCCTTTGTGGCCAAGCAGAGGGCAGGCAGCAGTCTGTAATTGGGAGTCTGAACTCTCGCTTTTTCCAGTGGGATGCCACATGTGTTAGCCAAACCTTTTTCTTTTTTTTTTTTGCTTTGTCCAGACCTCATGTTAATGTGCACACAGTCAGAAAGCAACCAAGCACACACACACACACACACACACACACACACACAGTCTGCTGCTCACACTATTTAGCTCTCTACCTACATCCTTTCATCTATCATGCTCACACACGTTGACACATAGTAATATGCATTCACTTCATCTGCGTTTCATAAGTCTGAGTTTCAGAACTCTTCACAGTTCACGTCTGGAAAGCAGAATAATCGTTTGAGCCCTTGTGACAGAGGCTGACAGATATATGAAAGTGACCTTTGCCACAGCTGCCATGTCAGAGTGCAGTGTGTATCAGAGGTGGCCCTGGACATTTCCAACTGAATAACTACCATCTGACAAGGCTGAAGGGATGGTACCACTGTCCTTGACCCATGAAGCAAGGAGGGGCTTCCAATATGAGTTGACCTCACATACACATGGAAACATGTTTGGCGTGTGCTTCTGCCTGCATCAAAGTGTTCATATTGTGTGTTAAACTTGGACCACACTCAGGGTCAGGCTAGATGGCTGTTAATACATAACACAAGTGTAAAAAGCTGAAGGAATTCAAATCCATGTTTGCAGGAGCTGTTTGTGCCTGCAGAGAAATCTTTACACGGAAGCTAAAGCCCCTTATCACTCTGGTAAACAGGCAGTGTTTACTGAAATACATGGCTATCTCCTCATTCAATTACATCCAATTTCATTGTCATTAAACGCCATTGTGAGATGAAAATCTGAGGATCAAGCGGTGAGGCAGTTCTATGTTTTGCGACCGTCCTGTACCTCTACATAAAAACATTTTTTTTTTTTTGATTGAAAAGCAGTCTATGAAACAGAAATGTTATCTCCGCTGTTTTGATCCCAGAATGAATGTGACAAGCTCTGCTATGAGATGTAATACCACATTCAGGCGCGTGCTTCAAGCTCATGAAGAGCAGTGATCAGTGTGTGTGAAATAACACCAACAAGTGTGGAGATTAGAGGAGTCGTGCTGTGATTCATTACATCTTATTGAACGACTGACGCAGTTTTCTACTCTGCAGACTCATTCATATCCAGCACCTCATATTATGCACATAGGTGTCTGTGTGTGTGTGTGTGTGTGTGTGTGTGTGTGTGTGTGTGTATACGTGTGCCGGAGTGTGTGATGAAATCAGATGCATCAAGGGGGTAATGGCTTTTACTCTTCATTAATGCTGCTTGTTTTTGAGTGACTGCCTCAGATTTCCCAAGGTGAACAATTCTTATCACTGCAGCATCCCACTAGAGACGGCAACACCGAGCCAGAGTGATTAATATGTACCCTCCGTTTTAAAAGGATAGCTCTGATTAATTGTCTTTAAGGTACAATGCCGCCTATTGGCTGTTTGTTTTGATAAACGCAGCATCATTTGAATAGAATAATTTCTCCATTTTCTGAGCCGGAGCTCCAGATTTCATAACATCCCAGTTTGGGCTGCGAGGAGCAGATAAGATTATCATTGGTCCATTGACAGCTTTCGTGTTGTTTCTATAACAGATTGCTGCCTGGAAGCTGATGACCTGAAACGTGACTGAAACAATAAATCATTAAAAGGCTACCTGCTCTTGTCATAGTAATGAATCAAACCCAGCTATCCTAGATATCATCTGTCGCACCCTGTCTATGTGTTTTAAGTATGTCTCACGAGTGTGTAATTTTACTCAATTTATCATAGCGCACATGAAATGCATGGTGTACATTTTATGAGTCATGCTTATGATGAATTTTTTTGTTACTTGATTATAGCTGCTACATAAAAGAAAACAAATAAAATGTGTGTAAAACCACTCTGATTGACTGCCCACTGACTTAGAGTAGATGCAAGAAAACCTCTAATTCCCACTCTTAATCTAGCTGGGGACTGAAGAGACTCAGCCATGTGCTCCTGCGGGTCCTGTCCTCTTAAACAATTCCCACACATTTTTTTATTCCCAGGAGCGGATGTGTTTTGTTCTGCACTATTGCATGTAGCTGACTCACTGTAAGCACTTGTATGCCAGTTTGTTCTGAACGTGAAGTCATCGTCTGCTGGATCCCAGCAGTTTAACGAGACAGCGCCGGATTGTCTCTAAGGATTCATTTACTAAAAGAGATTGAAATGTGGTCAAATGCACACTGAGGGCAGCTGCGGGGTGAGTTAAGTGGCACTTCTCCGAACCCCATTTGGAGTTGCTCTTGATCAAAGGCATGGCACTCAAACCCCCCCAACCCCGAGTCTATGAGGGCATGAACCAACCACCACAATAGAAAAATCCAAGGGCCATTAATTCTACCCAATTTACCTTTCGTTTGGGTTTCATTTGGCCCCTCAATAAATTCAGAGGCAGCCAGCAAGAGCAAATGAAAGAATCCTTGTTAGGCGATCATTACTCTGCTAATTGCTTTAGGAATGTGCCATGCACTTAAAGTCAAGGTCAGGGGGAGGCCGCCAAGACGTGGGGAGCTCTAATTTGAATGCTCTACTGGAGGAGGGTCTGCCATTTTGGTGCAGTGTGTGGGCTTCAGTCGAGGGAGTTAAGAGGTCAGAGATGAAAGAAATAGTGTAATTATGCTGGTACCTATCGGCGTTAGAGTCCCTTTGATTGAAGATAGTACTGGTAGAGAGGCTGTGAATGCTGGATTCAGAGATGGGGCA
The DNA here is from genome assembly GCF_004354835.1 of Perca flavescens. Classification (NCBI taxonomy): domain Eukaryota; kingdom Metazoa; phylum Chordata; class Actinopteri; order Perciformes; family Percidae; genus Perca; species Perca flavescens. The sequence continues at coordinate 14,325,110 of NC_041340.1, forward strand.
TTGTGAAGCCATGCTACCTCTGGTATAATAGAAAGGTCAAGGGTATTATATCATGTTTTATGCTCCCGCAGCTTAAATCAAGCTCACTCACTCTGCCCGCTATCTTGATCTCTTTGTCACAGTCATCAAGCATGGCACAACTTTGCATTTTCACAGACATCAATTCTGATCTTTTCACTCCTGTTTGGTTTTTACATATATTCTGCTGACCTACAAGCAAAACAGGCTCATCAATTCACGCCATACCCTCCTCTTCTTCTTTTTTTCTTCTTCTCCTGCCCTTGCCTTGGGAGGACTGGCATTTGTCATGTGCGTGTGATTGTAACCCTGCCCATTGCTGTGTCCTCTGCAGAGAGACATTGGAATCGAGCTGGATAACCGTCTGGATGACAACGGCTACTGCTGCCAGTACTGTCGCCGTGGTTACCGCTACTGCCGCCGCTACCACGAGCCCTTGGGTGGCTTCAACCCGTGGCCATACTACTACCAAGGAGGCCGGGTCATCTGTCAGGTTGTTATGCCGTGCAACTGGTGGATCGCCCGCATGCTGGGGAGGATCTGAGGAGGGCGTGTGTTGTCTGGGATTTAAACTGTGTCATTGTAGGTTCAAATTCTCCTGTTGATAAATATTCCAGACCACTCTGAGACCAAAGCAGTGCATTGCACACAATTATTATCCAATCTGAAAGTTGGCCCACAGTCTAAATGGCATTTGAAGTGTTTTGATTCTTTCTTAAAAGGCATTGCTCGTTTACAGCTGTCTAATTTCCTTTGCTTATCTACCCATTTAGTATTCTTGCTATTTGATTCTGTTGAATGGGTGCAATTTAGTTTGGAAGATGTTACCAGAAACCAATCTGCTCTAGCACTCTGTCCTGACTTTGTCATGCATTCATTTTTTTTTTTTACTTCATAGGTTAAAAGACTTGTTCTACTAATACTGTATGTATGGAAACGTACATACAGTACACAAATATATGCAACAGTCTGGGTGGTGCTATCACATTAGCCATTTACCTAAATATATATGTTTTGTCTCAGTTGTTTGTGATCTGTTTAATTTTATTGCTTAAGCAAATGAAAAACCCTCTCTATATCCACGTACAATTTGAATACTATATGCAATATATTCAACTTAAAACAAAATAAGGGAAAGAAACAAATAAGCAAATTAAAATAAGATAAAACATAATTAGAGGAAGTTTCCTTCTGGCTTTATGTATCAGAACAATTTCTTTTATCTGTTTTTAATATCATGTTAAACTAAGGAGGTACATTATAACGGACCTCAGCTGTCTTTTGTGATGCAGTTGCTGTTGTCTTATGCTTCATTGTTTTCCCTCTTGTTGCAATCCACAACATTCTTTAAATAGTGCTACTGTTCAAACTGTTTCTTCTTTGCTTAGGCAATCTTAATCTGTAACACCACATCTCAATCTGTCGAGCTGAAATAACACTCATCTGAAAGTAACAGATAAGCAAGTGAGATAGGCATTTGCAATTGATGTTCTGTCATCAGAATAACAAGGTGCATAAATGCCCAGGAGTATTCAAGCGATGTGAGATATTCAAAAGTTAAACAGAGAGACAAAAATGGAGCACTTGTCATAGTTTGCTTTGAAGGCTTCTGTATGTTTCTGTGTCTTTATGAATTTCTTTCCAATTAAAATTTCATTTTATGAATAACATGAGTTGTAAAATCATATGAAACAATGTGATTTGAAAGCTGATGTGTGGGTTTGAATCTGACTCATGCAATCCATAAGGCTTCCTTGTCTCTTCTCTATTAGTCCCATTGCTCATTAGCAAAAACATTTAGCATCAAATTGACAAGAAGAAGCTAGACGTGCATGCTTTTATTGTTTCTATTTCATAACCCGAGTCTCTCTTGTGTATCTGATGCATAATAATGCATTGTTTACAGTAATAAAAGAGCACCTCGCCTGCTAAAGGTAAAGCTGGATGATGACTCATATTGGCAGTGTGATAATAATATCAGTGATATCAATATTTGGCAGTGAAATGGATTATGTGAAAAAGGGTGAAACATTTTACTGTATGTAAATGTTTTATGGATATGCTCTAAATGGAACTCAGACTGCAACCTTATTGTTATTTTTAAATCAATTATGTCAATAGCCCAAAGCAACATGTAAGTAAAAAATGAGTTAACAAATGCAATAATTGCAAACATACTTCAAATAAACTGACAAGTGTACAGCAAAGCCTCTAGGCATTTCTGAAAAGTTCATAAAATCATTGTTTATATAATTCATTTCTCACTATGTCCCGCTTATCACATCAAATAGTTGAGTGTTTATTGAAGTGATGCATACAGCATGCTGCTTGCTGCTGCTTTTGTAGAGCTTTTGCTTTCACAACATTGGGAAATAGTGTAAAGTGTTATTCTCCGTAAGATGCTGTTAGTTGTCTATCTACCAATGTCTCGGAGGACTTTGAGGACTCTTTTGTGTAGTCGTGAGAGCAAATTGCCGTGGAAACCCTGAGAGTCGGTCTGAAAGGGATGGCTCACCCTGACTGGAGAGGCTGATACAGATATTACAGCTGGCTCCCTGAGAGCTTCTCATGTCTGATGGGACAAAAGTCCAATATTAGCCATGAAAGTCAAACTTTAAATTGCAGACGTCTCATAATTAAAAATCATCATGGAGGAGGCCCAGGAAAGGCAGTGGGTCGGGGTGATACTGCAGTTGTACCTTTATGAAAGCCAAACATAGATCACAGTCCAGTTGTTATATGCTGAAAAAGTGCATTCACATCTTGGTATGTGAAACACAAATCTCCAGAGATCACGCAAAAATGAAAGCATCTTGAGGAAACCAGTTGAGTCTAATCTACAGCAAAGATCTACAGCTTTTGAAGCTGCTAGCATTCAGTGTTCATGGTTTCCTTTTCAAATAAAATGTAAATAATGTGACGTTAAGTAAATGAATGTAGCTTAGTTACCAAGATATTCAGCAATTGCCTTCAAAGACCACTTCAAATATGTAGAGGGAAGCAAAATAAGGCAGAGTCGCTTGAAAAAGTTGTTTTGGTTTTTCTTCTGAAAATGCAAACACTTGAACTATTCCAAATCAAATGATCTTTGATTATTAGTATAGGGCTTTTTAATACCCTTACATCTATATAAATGAAGATTAATTTGCATTTATACCCTGTATGGTTTAATACTGTCTACATTGGATATGAGGCAAAATAGTCTTGAGTCTGTGACAGTAAACACCTCCCTTGTAAACCAGAATGAAAGAATATATCATTTCAAATGAAGCCCTGCACAATTTTTCTCATGCATTTTATACACTGTCTAGGAACCCCCCCTCCAGCACTTGTTTATCACTGTTTTGATGGAGAGCAAACAACATCGACTACTCTGCAGGAAAAACAGAGATAGCGAGCGTCTACCAGGTTGGTAAAGTTCAAAGGATTTTGCCTACCTGGCCTGAGGAATGGCCACTATCATTGAGGCTCACAAGTGAATGAATTCCTTTTGTTACTTATAAAAAAAAAAGCAGTGAAACTTCACTCCCAGCTGCTTATTTTCATTTCAAATAATCTCTCGTTCATTTAGATCAATGAGTTGCTATTCTGGGGCGGAGGAGAGTGAAAACCAATGTATGAGGAGTGTCTGTATTTAGATTAGTAACCTGAAGGAATAGCTCTCTCCAATCCAGACTGAGGCTCAGGCTCTGCTCAGGACATGTGTATTACCAGTGCCATCTTGTGCAGAGAGAGGTGTACTGCTGCAAAATCAAACCAGCCGTTGTTTTTCATATTTTTTACATTTTAAAACTATGTTACATCGCTGTAAATACATTTACTGTTGATTCTCTGAGAAAACCCTCACATTTTAAAAGAGGTCTATTTAAATCTGACCTTGGCTGCAGGTTGACAAATTAACAGACTGCATATTGCTGCAATGGCCATGCGTCTGCCGTCATCAACTCCTTTTCTCTGTAATGTTGCAGTTGGTCCGGTGACCTGATGGTTAAATAAGCTCTCCCTGTACTGTTCCTGCTACAGGCTGGAGGCACAATAATGTCAGCCGTCATCCTTCAACTGCTCCCACTGTGAGAGGCAGCATGGCACAGCAGTAAACACTCGCGCTGTGTCAGTGGCTGCAGGCGACACAGAAATAGTCCTCCTCTCCCAGGACCAGACTCTCGCTCCATCTTCAGGGTCTCTGACTCACTAACCAAAGGAATAGCACTGACATATCGGCTGCTAGTAGCCCCTCATTATTTTAGTAATCCATAACAGCCTCCTCTTGACATATGGCAGGTGATCGATGAACCGCTGAACAGAAAAGCAAAGTGTCCGTTTAATGGAAGGTTGTTGGTCGGTGATTTTCAGACTCATTTCCAACTATATACCCAGCTGCAAAAGGCTCAGGAAGAGGTTTGTTGGAGTGAAGAAGGTTGTAGTGGTGGCTGTCTGTGTGTGTGTGTGTGTGTGTGTGTGTGTGTGTGTGTGTGTGTGTGTGTGTGTGTGTGTGTGTGTGTGTGTGTGTGTGTGTGTGTGTGTGTGTGTGTGCATGTTTTTAACCCTATGGCGAGTTTAGATTGTGTGGTACACAGCTGTGCATGTGCGTGTAGACAGAGCTACCACAGTAGGCAAAACCTGCTGCCAGACAGCTTTTTTAACACCACCAAACCCCTTCCTCCCGACACACACACACACACACACACACACACACACACACACACACACACAGTCAATCCAAACCAATGCACTCCCCAAAACACACACACACACACACACACACACACACACACACACACACACACACACACACACACACGAACATAACACATGCTCTAACAGAATCAATCCAAGTCAGTAACCCTCCCACATGGCAGCCACAGCCTAAACGCACAAACACACACACAAACACACACTTCACTCTGCAAGCTGTGGTAACAGACTCGGCTGTCTTCAGTTCTGGGCATGTCACATGCTAATGAATCCACCCACAGCAACTGGAGAAGCAGTCCTCTTCAGTACAGTCCAATCAGTCTCTGGCCTGCTAATGGCTCCAATCCAGTTCCCTCCAGTCGTGTTTTCTTTCTCTTCAAATGCCATGTGGTTGAATGTCCCTCAAAGCCGCAACAACCCAACAATACGACTTTGAGGCAGAAATGCTTCATTTCCATTATCTCAACAGAAGAAATTAATTGACATAGTAACCCCTTGCGAGCTATTTGTTTCCAAGTTTAATTTAGTTTTCGGTTTTTCATTTTTTTCAAAATGTGACTTGAGTGACATTTTATCTGTGCCTCACAATTTCAAAACCACTTTGTCTGCAATAAAAACAACAACAAAAGTGGTTATTCAGTAATGAGAATTTTGTTTTTAATTAGTACATTGACTTTTTCTTAAAAATCTACTCTATATTCAGTATAAGGGATGCAATTGACAACCCCCAGACAATAGAAGCAACTAAAGATAAGCAGTGGACATACCTCAACATCTCAGAGACAACAAGCGTTTGGAAAAAGGCAGGGCATATATACGGGAATATACACAACCCCCAAAAAAAGAAAAGAAAGGCAGCAAATCCCCACTCAAAGACAGATTTCTATGCAAATGTAACCCAGTGTAATTATTGATTGTCAAACATGTGCATGTACTTAAACAATAAGTATACATTCAGAGTGTCTTTGCAGACCCAGAGCCTGTTGGCTGATGAGGGGTTGTAAAGCAGCGTTTAACTCATGTCCTTTAGATGCCAGATCGGATGGAGGTCAATATGTCTGAATGTCCTCATTCTGCAGCTACAGTCTGGGTGGAAAATACAACAACCAATTTAACTGTGATACCTCTCAGGATCAATATGGCTTCATCCCCGGCCGGACAGAGGGCCCAATCGGATGGCTAGCCTGAGCGGTACTTAACAAAATCGGACAGCAAATAAAGAAGGCACAGACTGGACTGACCAGAGACTAGGAGAGGAAGAGGAAAGAAGATGTGAGGAAATGAGAAGTGGAAACGAGAAAAATAAGAAGAGAAGAGCAAAAGAAAGGAGACTAGGCCAGAGAAAATGAGGGGAGAGGAGGAGAGAGGAAGAGAGGAGAGAGGAGAAGAGGAGCTTTAAAAAACAGCACTGGTACGTCTTTGTACCAAATAACTAAAGAACTTGAGATATGATTTCAGACAGATTGATACATTTGGTATCCAGAACATAATCTTTTTGAATGCATAGTCCCTAATGCTGTTGAAAAAGGTAAAGAGGTATGTCTGTTGAAAAGAAGGAACCAAAGCACATTCAGCAAATGTTCAAATCAGACACACAACAGAGGATATCTACAATAAGAGAATATAACAGTGGAATAATTATGCTGCACTGAGCACTCGAGTCCAAAACTCAAAGCTGATTATATGGAATACTATACAAATAAAAAATGTTGGTCTTAAAAAAAAATACCAAATAAGCTTTCCTGGTATTAAGGTTCATATTCTTTGTATTTTCCCTCATGTTTACACACGTAAATAGAAGACAAATGTGCCTTTTTTATACAGAATTTAGAAATTCACAAAATAAATAAATTCACTATGGCCTTAAAATTGAATCTCAATTGTATATTATATGTGTATATATATATATATATATATATATCCATATATATTCCATTTCAACAGGATTTAAACCTTGGAGCCCCTAAAGCAGAAGCTGATAAAATCGGTTTTATCCTGTGTATTCTTTCACTCCGTTTGTGCCTCACTATCTTGCTGTGCCTCCAGTTTGCAATTCTATACAAACAGTTTTTATGTTGGACTGTCCTTGGTGGACAGAAAATGCCCATTTCCATAGTAACACCGTGTTTTAAGGCCAGGACTAATAGAGAGTGAATGCATTGCATACCGGTTTTGTTTATATGAAAATAAATGAGTAATACGTTCTTAAAAGTCTGAAAAGCCATTTAGTCCATTTTTTATCTTATTCCCAGACGTTTCCGCAAAAAGGTCTTGATTTGTATGAACTTCCTGTAAGGCACTCTTCAATTAAACTCTGAGATGCGTATTTCTTTTCCTCCGCTGTGACACAGCATCCAAAGTTATATGTTGTTTATTTTATTTTTTTAGACACACGTCACCTGCACGTTCTCAGAAGTCTGAGTTCATTGCACCATTTGGCATTCAGTCCGCAGTTTTGGTTTGTTGCATTCTCCTCTTCAAACGTACAAGTCCAATGAGATTCAAGGTAAGAAAATGACTAACTGGCACATTTGGTAGACAGGGATCCCTGGTTTATCCAATGGCTGTTCTCCTGGAGGGGGAGGTTGTTGTCTGTGTTTCTGTGCATATGTATCTGTGTGTGTTAATGTCTATGGAAAAGTATCCCAAATCTGAAAAGTGACTCTTTAGAAAACCTAAACCCTCCCTTGATTTTTTTTTTTAAATTAGGCACATAGTCACAAAATATATGAGTAAACAATAAATCCTGAAGCTGAACTGACCAACCTTCCAGAGGAACATGCTGCAAGATCCCTCGCTCTGATCTTTGATCAGATCACTGTGGTACAAAAAGAAAACATTAAGTCTGTGGTCAAAATGGATTCAATTGCTGTTTTTGGTTCAGCTTGTGTCCTGCAGCCCTAAGCCTCTGCAGGCTCTGTCTTTATCTGGACAAAGTTTGCAGGCAATTGGACAGACAGTGGCAGCTCCTGCAGGCCTTTGATTCCCTGCTCAGGCTGCAGAGACATCTCCCCACGCACTTCCAGCTCCTCTACAGGGGTCAGGCCCTCACCGGGGCTGCTGCTCTGGGAGAAATGTCCATTCATTATAGTTTCACTCGCAGCCTCATAGCCCTGGCTTTGACTGGTATCAATGATCACAGTCCTATACTGCAGCTCTGCTTCCCCTATCTCAATCTCTTCTTTGTCAAAGATATTTGCCGCCAGTGATGGATCACCGTTCACCATCGACTGGAAGTAGCTGGGGTCCAGCATCTCCTCTTTGACATGCAGCCCTGAGAAGTCGCTGGATTTGAGCACAGTGGCAATTACGGTGCCTGGCTGCTGTGCCACCATGGTCTGCCCACACGTTGTGTTGATGGTGACCAGGCGAGGGAGAGTGCTGAGGTTAGAAGCAGTGGAACTAATGACTCCTGGAGGGGAAGTGCAACAGGAAGAGGCAGATGAGCCCATACTGGTGACCAAGAGGTGCTGAGATAGGCCATCCTGCAGGCTGTTGGCTCCACCTGCTAGAGAGGCCGTCTGGATGGTGAGCACATCTTTACCACCTGCTGTGGTGGAGGGCATGGTGTGGAGAATAACCCGAGGGGGGGAGGAGTGGCAGGAGTCCCCGTTGGCCATAACCGTGGTGAGGGGAACAGACTGAAGAGAGCCGGGAGATGTCAGGACCATAGGAACTGATGCAGGAGCAGTCATGGCCCTGAAAAGACAAAATTAACTGATTATGTACTTGCGTTTCTTAATCTTCTCTGACGTAGCTGTTGTAATTAAATAATCAGTTTGTAGCTTGGCAAATGAAGAAAAGGATTCTTTTTTAATGGAACCCTATTTAGAAAGTTGCCCAGTGCACAGCTATGATCTTAAACAGCAGAACTAATGCCCTTATTAATATAACAAACTGCGTTGTCAGCTGAACTGCAGAAGTCATTATTCTCCTTGATTCCTAAGTGCAGACGACGTTTAACAGCTTTAAAAGCCAGATGACTGACAATACATTGATTGTGCAGGCACTATAACAACTAAGAAACTAAGAATACCAAAGAGCTGGGTCAACACATCAACAACTAATGAGCATTATAAGATTTTATAAAGGTAGTTATGTACTGCACGGCTACTGGATTGGATTTTACATGTTTTGTTGTTACTGTGTCCATTCCTCCACATCAAAGGTTTGAGCAAACAGTTTATCTCAATTTCTGAAAAGCTGACAAGGTTTCAAGATATAATTGAATTCCCTTTCAAGTTGCAGCCATTAATAAAATGTCAACATGGGTTGAGTCATATGATGTGAATTTGAAGTGTATTTTTATGCATGTGTGTATGACCACCAGATTTGAGTAATTTTATGTGTCAGGGGTTCTCAAATTAGTGAATTTCCACGGGCACCGAATAAATAAGCTTCAGACCTTAAACACTCACGTGAAAAGATGTTTGCTATTAAAGCATCCGGTGGGTTTGGAAAAGATCCTGTCTGATGTCTGATGAGGTTCACACTGATATTGATATTTGACAGCTACAAAAATCGACTGAAACACATCGACTGATTTTATATTGACGGAATCTTTCGTTAGATAAAAGACGTTTATTAAGCATCCCTTACAGCAATAATTTGACATTTCGGGAAATATGCTTATTTGCTTTCTTGCCGAGAGTTAGATGAGAAGATTGTTACCACTCTCGTGTCTGCCCGTTTAAATTATGTAAGGCTACAGCCAGCAGTCGGTTAGCTGTGATGCAACAATTTTTTTTAATGGGAACAATGACTTCCCTGATTTTTTTTTTGTCACTGTAAGGATGGCAATCTCCTACCTCATATGTTGATCTTGGACAGTCGACCCATGGTTGGCCTGCAACATATTGACAGAGTGAAGGAGCTGCTTGGTCTGTCCGTCTTCCTGGTACAGATATTCATCAATAGGCTCCTTCTTCATTTGCTTCACTTGGTGTTGACCATGAGCCCTCCCGTGCCCTTTGGACCCTCCACGGACCATAGACCGCCCGTTGTTAGATCTCTGATTCCCATAGCCGACGTTGACATCAGAGCCTGCGTCCTCATCCTCGATCACCACCAGATCAGCTGGCATCTCCTTAAACTGATAGACCAGTCGCTGCCCCTCCACTTTGGCCAGGATGCCTCTCTGATAGTAGTACCTGGAAGAGAAAGTAGATAAGGAGCTGTTCATCACATTATAGACATTATCATCCTTCAAATTTAACATCCTCCTAAAATCATTGTGTTGTTATGAACATATCTGTGGAGTCATGTCTTCTGGGTTTAGAGCTAAATGGGAGCTTATGTGCATTATGACGAAGCTTTAAAAAGTGGTGCCCATTTTGATGTTCCCCTTACCTGAGAGCTCTTCCCATGGTCTCATAGTTCATGTCAGGCTTGTTCTTGTGTTTGCCCCACAGCTTTGAAACAGCCTTGGAGTCCACCAGCTTAAAGATGCCTTTCTCTCGTTGTGTCCACTTGATGTATTTGGGACAGGTGTTCTTATCCTGCAGTAAAGCCAGAAGGAATTCCCACAGGTAGATCGTGCTGCCTGCAAATATGGGGGGGGGGACGACACTAAATTAAATTATGTTGTTAACATTCAAGCACATCAGACATTTATGGTGGGGCCTTAGAGCTGTGCTATAGACATCTATAATTCATTTAGTAATTTAGAGTCTTACTTAAAAATGTTATACGGAAGTTAAAGGGTTGCAGGAGAAGCTACTCTTTTCTAATAACCATTGTCGTGTCAGTTCCATGTGTGCCTCGGAAATTAATTAATTATACCAAGCCTGGGAGTAGATGACTCTAATTTGTGAGATGCTTTGGCCAGAAGTGGTTAAAAACAGCAACGCTCCCAGTAGTCACTTGAATCCCGGAGACCATGACAGAGTGATGTATATGTGTGCAGCTGAACCTGTCGTCCCCAGCCCCTTCCTCTTTGTGTCACACTGTATGGTGCAATGAGGGTTCACATCGAGCAGCACTAGTCTGCTTCTATCGGTAGAGCATCAATGTGCCCTCCAGCCTGCAATCACTTCTGTTTCCCAGCACCCTGAGATCCCCTCATCCATTAACTCGACCAGATTCAGCCCTGCCGGACTGCAGGGGTTGAGGACTGCTGTTTGCCCACTCCACGGGAGGAAACAGAGCGTACACAAGAGGAGGGGAGACCTTGATTTTTATTGGCTCATTACAGAGAAGCGGACAAGTTAGTGAGGTTTACCTTTGCCCTCTTTGCTCTTCTTCCTGAGTGGCAGGTTAGGGGTGGTGATAGGGGAGCAGGGACGCACCGCCCGCGGCTTCCGCACTACAATTCAAATTGAGGGGTTGTGTGTTATGAAGTGAGAGGTCACAGTGAAATCATCCAATTACTGACAAGACTGAAATTTTAGCACAAGAGATAACTGAGGAAAAAGAGGATGACTGCAGTGTTACCTTTGGTTTTTTTCTGAGGTTTTAAGGGACACCTTTGGGGTATCTCATCCATGGATGAAGTATCCTCATCTAGGGACATGTCAAGGGCATCATTATCCATCTGGTCAGGCCTCAGAGGGGCGTATGTCAAGTCTGACTCTAGCAGAGTGCCGTAGGTGTGAACTACACAGAAACAAAAGACACAGACAAACCGTGAATAGTCCATAACGAATGTCTCTCATGCTCAAAATATGATTGATGTTAGATCAAAGTTGAAATGTAGAATATGCTAAATAACTTACTCATACGCTTCTCGTCCAAAATGTTGTTTGGAGACTCCATGTTAAGAAGAGCTGCTGCAGCTTCGTTCGTCTCCATGCTGTCATCCGGGCCAGAGACTGTTGTTTCTGTCCACCAGGCAACAACAAATTCATCAATATGAAATCCTTGTGGGAAACTACTTTGTATATTGTGGTATTTGAGTACTTGTACATGTATGTCTGGCTCTTTGTCTGAGACAGCTGAATGGCTAGCATGACTACCAGGCCCCTTTTAATGCCTGCTAGCATTAAATGAGTTTAAAGGTTGACATCATGATCAATTTCACTTGTGCCGAGGGACGTCTACACAAACAAGAGATTGTTGTTGCTAGGTGAATAAAGAATTGAGGAAAAACAGGAAAACGCAGGTACAGGCTAAGAAATCGTGTAAATAGAGGATTTATTTTACAGACCAGTGGTTACCAAATCATTTCTTAATAATTTTTATTATTAAGTTTTCCTAGAAAGAACAAAGTTATTTTTGACTAATTTTAAAGAAAAGAAGAATGTGTTTCAAATAATTCATTCTCCAATAATTTATAATTGGAAAGGTTTGTACTCCACATATAGTGAATGGTACAGTATGCTTGCATATTGACAAATTTTACATTTTGCATATTCAGGTGCCCAACCTACTGTACTGTGCACTGACTAAAGACTCTCTGCTTTATGCAGGCGATTCATTGTAATGAATTAATTGGAAGTGTACCAATTAAACATTGTCTCTATTTTCCTGATAATTACTATCAAATCACAGTTCTTTTGTAACAAACATCTTGGAAATGATGGACCTGTAAAGTAAAGCACTACATAGATGGTAATGTTGTTTCATTAACAATTAAAAAAAGAAAAAGATTTAGTTGTGAATCTGAGAAAAGACCAAATGTGTAGATTATGAGTTTCCTGCTGAACGTGGTCTTCCACAACTGTTGTGATCTGGACTTAAACACTAGTCTACTGTGTGCGCGCTTTACTGAGCACAGTTCCCTTAAAACGATAGTGAAGTGGAGCGGCCTCTAGCTCACCCAGTAAGAGTGTTCGCCCCATGTTGGCTGAGTCCTGCAGCGGCGCAGGGTTCAAGTCCGACCTGCTGCCCTTTGCTGCGTGTCATTCCCCATCTCTCTCCCCCTTTCATATCTATCCACTGTCCAATAAAGGGAAAAGCCCCAAAAAATAATAATAAATAAAAAATGATAGTGAAGTAAAATATCTTTACCTGAGAGGTCGACCCCTCCCACCAAGATGGAAGGTTCCTCCACGACATGGAGAGTGGTGTCCACCATGATGCCGTTGGTCACCTCGTCAGACTCCAGGCCGGAATAGACCTGCAGCAGATCGGCTGCAGGCACATGCTCAACAATCACCGCTGGGAATACTGACGGGTCGTCCAGCTGAACCGAGAGAGCACGCACGCACACACACACACACACACACAGAGAGAGAAAAAGGTATGAGACGTTGCAACACATGAGCTATCACAGGGAGGCAGGGGACTGACAGTCTTTGCACATACGTATATGTAAATGCAATAAAAACACTATTAATTCCTCCACTACACATCATAAATGCAATATAAAAACCCCAGATGACATCAGATTAATGTTATAACCAGTTTTGGTCTCTTATTTTTATTGCCTTGTAAAATATTGTAGATTCATACTCAATTTCAGCTAATGTGGAGGCACATAGCATGGAGGAGAGCTCATTTCTGTGGTGTTGCAGCGGTCCACAGGGACCTTCTGAAGAAGACAGGAACCAGCGGTTTGATTTGGCCTACTTCTCCTGAGAAGTTAATCTTATGCTCAGAAATTATATAAACCCAATTGAATGTTAATGGATCAATCGTGAGTTGCAGGCGAGCACACCCTTCATCATGTCCTAAACGTGCTTCGGGAATTCTAACGTTGCCGTCTCATTTCAGGCATGGCTCAGTCTGATGCAGGAAGGAGCCGAGGGACAGATGGAATTACTGGAGCTTGGGCCAAACCATTGAAACAACTGCAAAGCCTAACATACTTGAGAGCTCCTCAAACACAGACTGGGTCAAAAGTGCTCACTGGGTGCTTGGTTCGTGTCAATGGGGAAAGACATGGGGACTAATTCAGTCCTTTGAATAAGTCAGACATGTGGTCCTCTAAGACTCTTGTTTTTTCCTGGTTCTAGTAGCCTGAGAGTATGAAAAACATACAACATGAGAGGCAGATCTGATTCAGAAAGCATAAAACAAAACTGACAATATGTACGCCAAGTACTTTGATGCAAAACAACTCAGAGTCCCCACCAGCAGATGGCAGCAGACTACACTTTAAAGATGCATTGAAATGATTTCTTTTACCATGTCAGTGCCAAGAAACTAATGCAACTGCTTTGGCTTTTCAGCGTATTGTGTCCATACCACACTGAAACACTGAAACACATCAAATGTTGATAACAGAACTGTTTCGACCCACCAGGGATAAGAAAAGTGCATCCTTTGAAAATATTTTCTGAAGTTAAAAGAATAAGAAAATAGCTGTGTGTCCAAACAAAAGATGATTGTATGCATAACCGGACAAACACCTTCTTGATACCATGCTGCCTGTAATCAGGGTGTAACTTACAATGCTGCCCTACAAATAACAAGCTGCATCAACGAGAACTTGAGAATTTGCACTGTTGACTGGGGTGACTAAGATGTATTACAAATAATAAAAATGATTAACCAGTGGCTTCTCGTCTCCTTAAATATACATGTGTGTATTATGTGGTAATTGTACCCAGATCAATTAAGAACACATTTTTATAGTCATGACCTAATTAAAGAGGGAACCGGATAAAGAAAAGGTGCAGTAGGAGGAACATGTATAAAGGCTTATCTGTCTCTCCGCACAAGTGCCCATTGTTGGTTTGGACCTCTGGGGCATACCAGGTGTCTGGGCTTTGAGCCGTGGGGGTGGGAAGAGGAGGCAATGCAGTCTATGGATACTCTCCCAATTCGGCTACACTTTAACCAGGAAAATAACAGATCGGCTCATTATTTGAACACAGTATTAAAAGGCTGAGCCTCCCAGGCAGGACCAGCAGTAACTACACAACAATTCTTTAATAGTAATTTGTTACACTATACATAATGTAAGTGTCTGTGAACAGAGCAAGATGGCTCCACAAGACATCAACAACAAGCAGCTAATGACATCTCAGTTAATAAAAACCTTAAGTTTTGCTTTGACTACAGTCAATGTCTCACTGACATACACTGAATGTTTCCCATTAATCGGAGTCTTTGGTAGACATATTATCAGATAGCTAGACAGTGAGGCTACCACATCTACTCGCCTGGGATCTAAATGATGTTTGCTGTCCTTGAGTGAGAGTCAAGTGTGTGGGTGTGTATGTGGGTGTGTGTGTGTGTGTGTGTGTGTGTGTGTGTGTGTGTGGACAAAGGCATTTTGACTATTGGTCTGCTGAGCTCCTGAAACAGCAGAACCTCCCACCCCCCTCCCGTCAGACGAGTCTGAGTCCTTCACAGTTTGCTGACAGAGCATCAGACGTCTGAAGCTGCTGTCTCTGCTGTCTCTGCTGTTGTTTTCATGTTAACTGGGTTCTGTTTTTGCTGGGAACACCTTCAAACTAGCCTTGTATTGTTATGTAAACCAAGTGTTTGCATGTTGCAATGTGAAAGATAATGACTATGGAAGAAAGAGTCTGTTGTTTAAAGGTTTAAAATAGCGATAAGGTGGGGCTTTCAGGACTTTCAGAACTGGCGCCCAACATGTAACTCAGTCTGACAAATAATATTGAACATCATAAAGGTTTTAACGGCTTCTTCCTCTTTGCTGACTTGAATAGTGTTTCTAGTAGGGAAACAGGAGCGATAAGAATCTGGCAGTTTTGCATTTCTGAGTTCCCCATTCTGCCTTTGAAAGCAACAGCATCTGTGCAAGCTGTTCCCTCCACACTCCACTCTCTTCTGCTTTACCTGCCTAGCCACAATGAATCCAACTGCCTGTACACTTTCAATATCCTCATCATCATGATATTTGACAGTGCAACAGCCCGTAGCTTGAGAGATACTATCATGTTGTGTACCTAAAAAATCTATGTTGTGTTGAAAATCACAAAGTATCATCCTTCAGTTCCTGCATGATACACCTTAGGGAGCTACTTATTGACTTAAAAAAAAACAATACGCATGGCTAATCTTTACAAAACGCACTCTATGATGTCACTCAGCTCCAACAGCTTTAGTGTGGCCAAAATACATTTTTACAACAGCCAGCAGACACAAAATGGCCACTGCAGTAGTATGTTGTGCGATGTTCCTTTTTTTTTTATTGGGGGGGGCGGGTATTTCCAGGACTTGGTAAATAGGGGCATGATGCTTACATAACAGGCTGAGTGGGTGCAGCAAGGAACAAAACTGTAGCACTGGAACAATGTAAGACCTTTTAACAGAATGATCCCATCCCTTCCAAGCAGCCTTGCAACTGGTTTGTCAGGTTAGGCCTGA